>NC_137121.1:25457565-25652565 GCF_949357685.1 Gobio gobio
GTTTAAGTGATTCCCTCACCCATATCAAAGCACAAACTGAAGCTGTTTCTATTACCCTCCAGTGTGGTGAGTTGTGTACAGCGCCCCCTACAGCTCCCCAGTGTCCACTGCTGTTCTGCATCTGCAGTTTTAGAGACAAACAAACCTCACACAGTCATTCACGCTGGGCTCTCCAAATGGTAGCGATGCCCAGTCAGCCCGCCTGAAATATCTCTGCGAAAACAATGCAAGGAAGCGAGATAAATTGCCCTTGACACCTGTGCCTCTGTGTGGCACCGCAGTCAGCTCTCCAGAATGCACAATTCAGCTGCTGTATCCTTCACACAGAGAGCCTAATGGATTTATAGCATCATAAAACAATGAATATGGCAAATAAAACATGACTGGTCAATAGTGTTTGCTTCTGATGAAATCTAATACGATGTGCGGAGTATTTAAATCAATGCAGGGTGGCTGGGATCTAGTTGACGTCATTATCATTAGCTGCAGACGCAAGAAAAAGTGACGTAGTCTGTAATCATGAGCGTCCTCCGTAGCGCAAGGCCTCAGCAGAAACAGCCAGAGACCGCAGAACAGGCAGAACACTACAGAGGAGAGAACGGCCAGGAGGAGACTGTGAAGGACACTCAGTTAATCAGGAGGATGAGAAGAGCGCTTATTACCTAACCTGCCATCCATGTGCTAGTCAAACTGACATGTCTAAAATAGTAGTTCTGCAAAAACAACAGACCAACCAGCAGCAGGCGGATTTTAAAGGCATGGATCGCATTTTTTCTTGGTAATGTGAACGTTGGCGACAGGGAACGTTCCGGTTTTATCTTTTTGCAAACGAACAAAAAGCTACTTTTGAACGTTTTCTGAACCATCATAAGTCGCGATGTTAGATGAACGTCCAACTAAAATGTTTCAGCGAAACATTCCATGAACGATGTATACCTATTTTTTTTGTGCTAACTTTTTGAGAACGTTATTAAAGACCAGAGAACTTTAAACGAATATTAACTCTTTCCCCGCCAGCGTTTTATAAAAAAGTTGCCAGCCACCGGCAGGGTTTTTGATCATTTTCACAAAAATGTAATGGCCCATAGAATATTTTGTTGTATGAATATCTGAATATATCAAAAGAAAGAGCAGACCCTCTGCTTTTAAACAAAAAAAACTGTTTTATTCAAGCTTCATGCATTCCTTTTTTATCAACACTTCTAATACGATCTAATTTGACCTTACTTGCCGGAAGTTATGGCGGAGCTCAGAGATGATCACGTTCGTCTGTTAAGAGGTAAAATAATAGCATAAATACTGCTCGGTTTCTCGCAGAAACTGATCGTTTCGCTAGATAAGACCCTTATTCATCGTCTGGTATCGTTTAAAGCCCTTTGAAGCTGCACTGAAACTGTCATTTGGACCTTGAACCGTTTGGGTCCCACTGAAGTCCATTATATGGAGAAAAACCAATCCAAAACCTTAATTTCTTTTTGACTGCAGAAAGAAAGACATGGACATCTTGGATGACATGGGGGTGAGTAAATTATCAGCAAAAGTTTATTTAAAAGTGAACTAATCCTTTAAATATGGGTAAGTTTCATGAAAAAAGCAACATTTTGAACAAAAAGCTGAGAAAATCACTACCTGTCTGATCAGATTCAGAACGATGATCAAACACAGATGGAGTAGATCGAGTCCATCAACCCCTAATGCTTCACAGTACTAGAGCTCATCCTGGGTCGACATTTCGTTCAGTAACATTAGGCAGTTTTGATTTATATGATGTTGAATGATGATCACGTTATTTTACATATGCATCTGCTTACATACAAACGCTTGGGTTTTTTTTGCGTCTTTCCCGCCTGTGTTTTTATACTCATTCAGAAGATGCGTAATAGCCCCCCCTAGCTTATAACAGTGGAAACCCAGAAAATTCTGTGTTTGGCAGGGAAGCGTTTTCTCACAAATAAAGGAAAATTACGTGTTTGGCAGGGAAGCGTTTTCTCACAAATAAAGGAAAATTCTGTGTTTGGCAGGGAAGCGTTTCCTCACAAATAAAGGAAAATTCTGTGTTTGGCAGGGAAGCGTTTCCTCACAAATAAAGGAAAATTCCGTGTTTGGCAGGGAAGCGTTTTCTCACAAATAAAGGAAAATTCTGTGTTTGGCAGGGAAGCGTTTCCTCACAAATAAAGGAAAATTCCGTGTTTGGCAGGGAAGCGTTTTCTCACAAATAAAGGAAAATTCTGTGTTTGGCAGGGAAGCGTTTTCTCACAAATAAAGGAAAATTCCGTGTTTGGCAGGGAAGCGTTTTCTCACAAATAAAGGAAAATTCTGTGTTTGGCAGGGAAGCGTTTCCTCACAAATAAAGGAAAATTCCGTGTTTGGCAGGGAAGCGTTTTCTCACAAATAAAGGAAAATTCCATGTTTGGCAGGGAAGCGTTTTCTCACAAATAAAGGAAAATTCCGTGTTTGGCAGGGAAGCGTTTTCTCACAAATAAAGGAAAATTCTGTGTTTGGCAGGGAAGCGTTTTCTCACAAATAAAGGAAAATTCTGTGTTTGGCAGGGAAGCGTTTTCTCACAAAATAAAGGAAAATTCCATGTTTGGCAGGGAAGCCTTTTCTCACAAATAAAGGAAAATTCCGTGTTTGGCAGGGAAGCGTTTTCTCACAAATAAAGGAAAATTCCGTGTTTGGCAGGGAAGCGTTTTCTCACAAATAAAGGAAAATTCCATGTTTGGCAGGGAAGCGTTTTCTCACAAATAAAGGAAAATTCCGTGTTTGGCAGGGAAGCGTTTTCTCACAAATAAAGGAAAATTCCATGTTTGGCAGGGAAGCGTTTTCTCACAAATAAAGGAAAATTCCGTGTTTGGCAGGGAAGCGTTTTCTCACAAATAAAGGAAAATTCCATGTTTGGCAAGGAAGCGTTTTCTCACAAATAAAGGAAAATTCCGTGTTTGGCAGGGAAGCGTTTCCTCACAAATAAAGGAAAATTCCGTGTTTGGCAGGGAAGCGTTTTCTCACAAATAAAGGAAAATTCCGTGTTTGGCAAGGAAGCGTTTTCTCACAAATAAAGGAAAATTCCGTGTTTGGCAGGGAAGCGTTTCCTCACAAATAAAGGAAAATTCCGTGTTTGGCAAGGAAGCGTTTTCTCACAAATAAAGGAAAATTCCGTGTTTGGCAGGGAAGCGTTTTCTCACAAATAAAGGAAAATTCCGTGTTTGGCAGGGAAGCGTTTTCTCACAAATAAAGGAAAATTCTGTGTTTGGCAGGGAAGCGTTTTCTCACAAATAAAGGAAAATTCCGTGTTTGGCAGGGAAGCGTTTTCTCACAAATAAAGGAAAATTCTGTGTTTGGCAGGGAAGCGTTTTCTCACAAATAAAGGAAAATTCTGTGTTTGGCAGGGAAGCGTTTTCTCACAAATAAAGGAAAATACCGTGTTTGGCAGGGAAGCGTTTCCTCACAAATAAAGGAAAATTCCGTGTGTGGCAAGGAAGCGTTTTCTCACAAATAAAGGAAAATTCCGTGTTTGGCAGGGAAGCGTTTTCTCACAAATAAAGGAAAATTCCGTGTTTGGCAGGGAAGCGTTTTCTCACAAATAAAGGAAAATTCTGTGTTTGGCAGGGAAGCGTTTTCTCACAAATAAAGGAAAATTCTGTGTTTGGCAGGGAAGCGTTTTCTCACAAATAAAGGAAAATTCCGTGTTTGGCAGGGAAGCGTTTTCTCACAAATAAAGGAAAATTCTGTGTTTGGCAGGGAAGCGTTTCCTCACAAATAAAGGAAAATTCCGTGTTTGGCAGGGAAGCGTTTCCTCACAAATAAAGGAAAATTCCGTGTTTGGCAGGGAAGCGTTTCCTCACAAATAATAGATGAACCTCGATCTCCTGTGACCAACACGGGCGCAGGGGTCCTACATGTCCTACAGACCTCATGCCGTTTACACCAGAGGACAGAGAGTTTGAGCGAGGGAGGGCTACGATTGACTTTTATAAGGGTGGGACAAGGTCACACGGACACAATGAACAACTATAGCGCTGTGATACGCTGTTATTAAGCAATTAAACCGTGTGAGCAGAAATTGTTCTCTTTGTGTCCTGTGGCGTCTCCTATATTCTCATGTGAAGCTAAGGCATTATAGCACAGTTTGCACACCATATACCCGGGCTGTATATGGCAGAAATGTGCACTGTCCGCTATACGACCCGTTTGAAGTTAAGTGTCTAGATGATGATATTGTTCAGTGAAGCTTGAGAGCAATAAAGCGCAAAGTGGCTGTCACAACCTTTTCTGCAGGGTAGCATTATAGACAACATTTATGGTGTTATTTAATTTAATTTCGATGCCTTTGGCATTTTATTAAAGGGTTTTGTGATAGATTAAAGTTTTTCCTCACAGATTTTCGCACTCAGAGTGCGTGCGTCATGTATGAGTGCAATACAAGCACAAAAAAGCCAAATATCCTTCAATACGTTAACGAAATTGAAAAGAACACATTTAAGAGGCACTAAATGAGTCAATAGCATGATGGAAAGTGAGTCACGTTTGTTGCGCGCTCCTCGAGTCCATTACAGTGCTCGGCCCTGAGCTGTCCTGAATCACCAAACAGAGCCGCAAAACGGTCTAGTAAGCAAATGCCTCTGAGGGAGTGTTTTGGAAAAGGAATACAAGATTTGTAAAGCCCAGCCTTGCCATGTGTGTACCTAAAGGCAAATGACAGTACAACTGAAATCAGGTTATTCCAGGAGAACATCGACTCTCATTTTGTCTAGTTAACTATCGCTGAATGACGCTTAACGTCAGACAGCTAGTTAAACTGAAATATTTTTAGATAAAACTTGTTTATGACTGAATAAACATACCAGTACATGATTTTTTTGTCTTGTTTTCCAGTAAAAAATAACTTTCTTAAAGCAAATATTTACTTAAGAAATATTGAGAATTTATTATTAAGTTGATTTTTTTTCTATCCCATTTGCAAATGTTTTTTCTTCTTGTTTTAAGCACTAATAGGATAGTAAAAATAAACTCATAATTCAAGATATATTCTCTAACAACCAGGGTTTGTGGCTTTTAGGCATCAGCTTTGAAGCTACATGCTAATGTCCTCCTAATTCAATGTACAGTCTTGGCTACGACCGAGTTAATGTCTGTTCCAAAAATCTAAAGCAACCTTCACCTTGCTGTCTACTGTCGACATATAAGGCAGCATCTTAGGCAAAATAGACACTGAATAGTGACTGAAATATTACACGTTTAGAAATGAAGGTGTGGCCAACATGGTGGTTTTGGGAATAAAAATGTTCTTGGTTGGTTTCAGGTTGGTCAAGTTTCAAAAGTTTTAAAATTTCTTGTTTTGAAAAGTGCTACACTATTGACAAAGGAGCGTTTTGCCCACAAATCTTCACAGAAATGGACACAAAAGTTTCTTCCGATAGCTTAGCATGTTGCTAAGCTAATGAGGCAACAACCTTCTTAGTATTTCTCAATCCATTCATTATTAACAATGTAACAAGAAACAAATAATAAAAATATAAAATAATGCCTGTTTTCTCATTCATTGTGTTACAGTGTATTTGTTTCTGTACAACAATAATTTAATTTTTGATGACTGAATAAGTGCAATTCACCTGTGTCGGATACACAATCATGAAGTTTTCCCACAGGCAGAAAACAAAAGAATAGGAAGAATCATCAGCAAAACTTGAACTGGCTCAGAGATTTACTGCAGAGCAACTTAACGCAATCAAATATTAGTGTCACTGTCACTTGATGATCAAAAATATTGACTTTGAAGATGTTGAAAATGATAGTTTTGAGAATATATTTGAGTGAATATGAGGCAGATGCTGAATGTCCTGGGAAATGAGCTCTGACGAGGACAGTGATGATGGTATAAAACATCTGCGCAAACTGAACCCTTCCAAGCTCCAAAAGGAAACAAAATATGCTTTATTTTCTGTAATTGTTACCCTAATATCAGGAGAGTTTTATATTATCACGACGGGTAGAGAGCCATCCGTGTTAGATATAGATCCGGGTCGCTAAAGACCCAAATATGTAATAATGATTGACGATTCATGCACAGTTGATTTCAATAAGGCATTCGTAAATGTAGAAATTTACATTAAGTAAGATTAATCAATGCTGTAGAAGTATTGTTCATTCTTATTTCAACTAATTTTATCAAATGAAACCTTATTGTAAAGTGTTGTCATCTCTTTGCGTTGTAATCTGTGGTTTATTCCCTCATTTGAATCCATTCATTAAGAAGTCTCATGGAAACGTCAATATTTTAGAAACATCTACTCAAAGCAGAGGGTAACTAATGAAGATTATGCACTTGATATTTTGCCCCTTTTCGATTTTTGTATTCACTATTAGGACAAGCAGGTCTTACTAGACAGAATTTTGTACCGTCAGCTCTTATACGGCAGCTACTCTGTAAAGCAATTAAGCAATTGATCTGGAGAAGACTCATTTTGTGCTTACTGGCCTGTCGATAGCTCAAAGGGGAATGATTTAGTCATTATTATTATTTTTAGCCCCAATTCCACAAGAGATCCTCTTTCCAACAGCTTGTTTCCGGGTTTATCTTACACACAGAATCTACAGGAAATAAACGCTGGACGATTCTGCTGTTGTATTGATTGTTGGGATGATGCAGGATTAGGCGCACCGATTTTCTCAAATCCAATCAGAACCAGGCTAACGGCTCAAGTGATGTTGTCGGTAGAAGCAGGTTGAAGAAGATGCATTGGTCTTGTGGAGCAACAAGTTTGGTGAAATCATAATGTGCAATGATGTATGATGTTTCCAGCTTTTAAAGCTGACATTTGCTTGACTCTGAGAAGACGAATCTCTGCTTCAACGTCCACTTCCTTCTGCCTTACTATCCATCATAAAAATCCACATCTAGACTCCAGGGAGCAGAGTTCCCGAAAGACTGAGAGGACCGCAAACTTACTCTGACTTTGAGAAGGCCTGCATGGGAATCCAAGTGACATGAATGTTGGAGGTTGAAGTGTATCGATTTTAAAAGCTTACACACTACAGAAAGCTTTGGCGGATAGGAACGCACAAGAGCCAGGTCAGGTTGAAATCGAGTGGGAATACAGAGAATTGGATTTCCAAACGGAAGGTACGCTTACACGACAACGATGTACTAAAAACGGAAACGTTTTTTCTTTGCTTTTTCCGCGTACAGACAACGTTGTCAAAATGTCACATTAGCCGCATTTCTACCACGGGAACTTTCCCCAGGAACTAGGGACTTTGAGGTGGTACTCGGTGTGTTTCGACCGCAGGAATCGGGGTCTAAAGGGTAAAGATTTCCCCCTCAAAACGGCCCTGATCGCGAGGTAGTACTTTTTCAAAGTTCAGGAACTTTTGGCGTTTGACATGGGCGCTGAACATGCTGATTGGTTGAACTCACACATTTTATTTCAACCTAAAAGTCAGTGGAGGTGCGTGCAGTAAGAGTTGTTTGCTATTCAAATCAACAATGGAGTTTAAAGAATACGACCGATGGACCGACGACGAGGTTCAGGCTTTATAAGTGTATTTGCGGAGGACGAAATCGAGTGGGTTCTGGAAAGTTGCGCACTGTCCTAAAGGCCCGGGTATACTTCGGCCGTTTCCGCGTGCAACAGCACATGCGCCAGCAGTACAGAAGAGTCCACTAGGTGGCAATACGCACAGTATTGAGCACAGTGTTCAGCTGTCGAAGAAGAGTGTGAAAAGACCGGTTTAAAAACAACACGCTTGGAAAAAAAGAGAGGCCAAAAAAAGATGGCCAGCGAATGTCCCATTGATGACAGGACTCAGTGCTGCCCTCCAATGTCTGGTAGAGCATAGAAAAAAATTTACGTTATCGCGCATGTGTCAAACGCGATCATCCGCGCGCATCCGTTGTGTAGTATACTTTGAAAGACGCGCAGACAGGGCTGCGCGCGTGACGCGTCCGGGCGCGGAAAGTGAAGTATACCCCGGGCTTAAGTCATCGGACTAATCTTCACGGTTCTTAAGACCGCGATGGAAACGCAGACAGCGGCTGGTCTGAGGGAAAAAGAGTTCCTGGGACAAATTGTTCCGGGTAATTTCGGTGGAAATGCGGCTTTTGTAAAGAAACACGACGTCATGACGTCACCATTTTCACAAATTCACGTTTTTGTAGTTTACACAGAGACAATAACGATTTCCAAAACGTGCAAGTTGAAACCTGTTTTCGAAAGTTTGCGTTTAAAGGCGTCCAAAATTTCGTTGTCATGTAAATGAACGGCCAAACGCATAAAACTTTTTCAGTTTTTAGTTGAAAACGGTGTTGTGCAAAAGGCCCCTGAAATAACGCTCTCTATACTTGTCACATACTATGCATATGCTAGGGATGTGCGATTAATCGTAATTGATTTTTCGATTTTGGCTTCCAACAATTATGAAAGATAATCGATGTAAAACGATCACTGCCGCATTCCGTCCCGCGTACTTCCTTCACAGCGGGGCAGTTTCGTTGCTCCCTAAAAGTCTAAACTTGACATCCAAATCAGCCGAATAAGTGAGTGTTGTAAAACGCAGTCTGCTGTTGTTAAACTGCGGTTATTGAAAGTGTATTAAGCCGTGAGAGAGATACTTTTGCACGCGCGCTGCGGGACAGGGTAGGACGGCATAAGCAAAATATACTGTGGGCTTCAGATACGCGCCTAAACAGTCAAATAGCCTACACACAAATATGTCGAAATGCCGCTTTCTTAAGTATCCTCATAAACACAGTCGGTTATGTCAATGTAAACATTGAGAAACAGAGTGTGTGTAAAAGTATATTTGCTGCTCTTAAAGTGACAGCAGCCTAATAAATCCGCTGCAGTCATTTTATTATTCAAACAACAAAAGACAGAGATAAAATCACTCACTGCTCCTGAATGAATATACTGTAGTTTTAATAAGGATTACTCTATATTTAATGTATACAGCAGTGTTATTTTACGTTTGATTACTTTATTTAATTTCTGTTGACTATTATTATCTAAATACCACTGTTAGTTCATCTTCCTGAAAAACCTAATGCACCGTTTATTTAATTTAAATTTTTGTTCCGTTGTATTTTTTGTTGGTTTTGTTTGTAATTTAGTTTCTTTGTTCTTATTGTATTTCTGACTGTTTGCTTCTCTTCTGTAACTGTTTTGAGGACTTTTACATGAATTAACCTAGTATCAGTTTTTGCTAAAGTAGTATTGATAAGTGTGAAATTTCCCTGACATTAAAATGACTCATGTCATGAAATAAGACTCATACCACCCACCTATAATCGTGTTAAATCATCGAGATTTCAATATTGAGATTTATGATTTCTGCCATAATCGAGCAGCCCTAGCATATGCTGCGTTCCATTTACATCGGAAGTGGGATGTCGTAGCTGGGAATCACGTCACACCCGAGGTGTACTGTGTACTGTGAGCACCACTGAGTTTATTGAGACAAACAGAAGTGCTAATAAACATTAGGCTACTACTGTTTAACTATGGCTAATGCGCTGGGCAGCCATCTTGGATTCTGAATTGAGGGTTGTTGAGCTTCCCAGAGTTTCCCAGTTGCAACTCCGACTTGAGGGACTTGCATTCCAATTAAAAGTTCCTACTGGGAACGAGGAATTTACAATATCCGAGGACAAATGGAACACATGGTGCAACAAAAGTAGTACGTCAGATAAGTATCATCGTAATCATTTGGGTTAAAAACACAAATATGTGGTTTTAATCAGAGTTATTATTAACGTTAAATAAAACATGAATAAAACTAAAATAAAATGTAAATAAGATGACAAACTCAAAAATTAGAAGTGAAAATGAGAACTCTTGCTAAATTAATTAAAAGTTTAAGCACAAAAATGACTAACCGGAAATAAATAAAAGCTAGAACTGAACTAAAACTAACACTAAATAGTAATATTTCACTTAATTTTTTTTTTACAAAAATAAAATCATACTGTTATTACAATGAAAATTTTAAAATAAAAGCTTTTTCTAAAAACTATAATAGTATAATACTAAAACATGGCATTCAGTGTTAAACACAGTGTGGGAGTTAGCAGTGTTAGCTAGAGACTCTACAGAGGGTGACAGTAGATTAATTAAGCACTTTTAATTAGCCTCATGAGCTCGGGGCCAAACAATTTGAACGTACATTGTTCAGTCATATCCTCCAACCAATAATAATCCTTCAGAGACGCCGTTCAATTCATACAGGCTTCAAGGCAGCCTGGGATATCTGGGTAAACACAATAGCTATTCCCAAATGATAAGGAGATGAGAAACAATGGATGTTGGGGATAAAGTTGGCATGAAAGGATCTAGAGAGGATATAAGGCTAAAGCACAGTCTCTAGCTCCCTCTTGGTGATTCTGATAACAGACACTGTGATGTGGTGGGAAATATTGAATTTCCATGCGACTGGTCAACCAGTTTGGACTTTCTTGAAGCTGAAGGGGACATCACATGAAAGGGGTAACCAAAATCATATTTTTTGCATGGTATAAAACCTGAATAATAACCCAAAATTATATTTTTAGTTTGTATGCACAACATACATGAGTATCATCCCATCCCAACTGTGCCTGTAGCTTATTCTGCAACAAAGCGGAAGCTCATTTAAATTCTCGCAGCTTTCTGTTCTGCCGACATTGAAGAAAGTGTTTGCCGACTTTAGTCCGAGCTTCCCTCCATCCATATGCAATAAGCACTGAATATTTTAAAGTCATAACACTGAAAACGAAGCAGAATATACAATTGTGCTCAAGGGATTTGATGGCAAACTTTAAGACAGTATCCTGGCTATTTGCATTTTTTTGAAAAACTTTTTTTTTTAAACTATAAGACTATAAGACACAAACTACAAGACATGATTTCATGAACATTTAAATCAGTGTATATACATACTGGACTACAAAAATTCCAGAAGGGAAAAAATACATGTAATATGTGTATTATAAGTCTTATATAGACCAGAATAAATGATAATATAATATAATTAATTAATATAATATAATTAGGGCTGTCAAATGATTAATCGCGATTAATCGCATCCAAAATGTTGTTTTTACATAATATATGTGTAAACTGTGTATAATTATTATGTATATTTGAACACACACATACATACATACATACATACATACATACATACAAATATATATTAAGAAATGATTGCATGTATATATTGTATATATATTTTTATAATTTATTTAATATATTAATATTAAAAAAATCTTAAATACATACATGCATGTGTGTGTATTTATATATACATAATAATTAAGAACTCAGTAAACATATATATATATATATATATATCATTTAAACACAAACTTTTATTTTGGATGTGATTAATCGCAATTAATCATTTGACAGCACTAAATATAATATATATATAATACATATAATATAATATAATAAAACAATAATATAACAAATTAATTTAATGTTAGTTTGTCACATTAATGGCATATTAATATGAAGTATGACTGTATTATTTATATATTTTATTTTGGATTATAATATTGTTGATATTATTTTTTAGATTGTATTAGGACATGAACATATTAGGAATCATGTACAGTGTAAACAATTGTACTAATATAAACCATAATTTATAATATTATAAACATAATAATAAATACACATTATATTATATCATGATTAATCGCAAACACACACTTACAAGATGTGATTAATCGATTTAATAGCACTAATTGTATAACATTTTATTATAGATGTGTATATGTGTGTGCAAATTAATATATATATATATATATATATAAATAATACAATAATATTTCATATTAATATGACATCAAACTAATATTAAACTAATATATACATGTGTGTGTGTTCATTTTTCTAGTAATATTATATTATACATTATATTAAGAACATTTTTCACATTTCTAATTCGATTTTATTTTCATATTGTGTAAAGGCCACATAAATTGCCTCCTGGTTTGGGCAGATTGTGTCTGTATTGTGTTTGTGTGTGTTATTTGTTGTTGTTTTTATGGGGGCTGAAGTTTGTGTTGCCTACCTCCCGACTAATGGGCCCCTGCCAGCATCCAAAACACATCAAGCTGGTCTTTTCAACAGCAGCCTCTAAATCTTCTTGACAAATTTCTCATGTTGTAAAGGAAGTAAGGCTGGATTTTACAATGTCTTGTTTGACGCAAACTCTCAGTGCCATTAAGAGGACTGCGTTTGAGGGAAAGCAATTAACAAATATGGCGGAGTAAGGCGCTCCTATTGGCGGTGGTAAGGGGGGTAGTTGAGCGCAGAGGTGAGGGAAGAGAAATCAGCTGGGAGCTAATCTACCGCACTGCGCAAAAATACACAATGCAATAAATCTCTTCCTCGTTGCGAATCAATTCCATGAATTCCCACTTGTTTCCCATGGAAGGATTGCATTTAAGAGAAGGTTTAGATGTTTCAGTCTCCATCCAGATGAAGCAAAGAGAAAGAAGTAGAGATGGGAACCCAAGTAATTGTGTGTGTTTGTGTGTGTGTCCAAGCGGTTGGGTTACATTAGTCACCAGAGGGCAGCGGTAAACACAGAGTGAGTCATTCCTCAAAGAGTGACAGGTGCATTAAATATGTCTCTTCCTGTCCACATCCCATTCCAAGAAAAGGCCTCCTGTCATGTCCTTACTCACAAATTACATAATCAAGAGCTTAAAAACACTTCATTCCATACATCATCTGGAATTTCAGGTTGGAAAATGAATTTCTAGGATCGAATCGACCTGAAGCAATTACGTGGAACACGTCGACAATCACTTTAAGTTGTTTTCTTCAGTCCCATAAACATGAATGATGTTCTCCTATATGGCCATGAAAGTCCTTCATATGAACATCCATCGGAGTGACAGTAAAGGACAACCTTGCCTTTTCTGGAATGACACACGTGGAAAACATAAAAAGGCCTGATGTCACATAAAAATATGTGATGAAGAAAATCAAACATTGAAGTCATATCTAGAGACCAGAATATGACAGAGACTTGAGAGTGGGCTCTTTTAACTTGAGCCAGTAAGAAATCACCTATAGCAGACACCCAGGACACCTTAGAAACACCCTAGCAATCATCCAGAAGGCCATAGCAACCAGCCAGAACACCCTAGCAACCAGAACCCTGTAGAAATACTAGCAACTACCCAGAACCCCCAAGCAATCACAATATCACCATAACAACGAGCTAGAAACCACCCAGAACAACCAGCTAGAAACACCCTAGCAAGTTGTAACCACCAAGAACACCTTAAAAACCAGAATACCCTAGCAACCACATAGCAACATCTTAGCAACCACCCACCCTGAACTCCCTAGTAACCAGCTAGCTACACCCTAGCAACCACCCAGAACACCCCAACAACCGTCTAGAAACACCTTAGTAAGTAGCAACCACCCAGAACACCTTAAAAACCAGCCAGAACACCCTAGCAACCACAACCACATAGCAAAATCTTAGCATCCACCCACCAGAACTCCCTAGTAACCAGCTAGCAACCACCCAAAACAACCAGCTAGAAACACCCTAGCAAGTAGCAACCACCAAGAACACCTTAAAAATTAGCCAGAATACCCTAGCAGCCACATAGCAACATCTTAGCAACCACCCACTCAGAACTCCCCAGTAACCAGCTAGCAACACCTTAGGAACCACCCAGAACACATTAACAACCAGCTAGAAACACCCTAGGAAGTAGTAACCACCCAGAACATCTTAGGAAACAGCCAGAACACCCTAGAAAATACATAGCAACATCTTAGCAACCACCCACCCAGAACTTGAGTAACCAGCTAGCAGCACCCTAGCAACCACCCAGAAAACCCTAACAACCAACCAGCTATCAACACCCTAGCAAGTAGTTACCACCCAGAGCACCTTAAAAACCATCCAGAACACCCTAGCAACCACAACCACATAGCAACATTTTAGCAACCACCCACCAGAACTCCCTAGTAACAGCTAGCAACCCCCTAGCAACCACTCAGAACACCCTAACAACCAACTAGCTATCAACGCCCTAGCAAATAGTAACCATCCAGAGCAGCCTAGCAACATCTTAGCAACCACCCACCCAGAACACCCTAGAAACCGGCTAGCAACACCCTAGCAACCAGCCAGAATCCAAAATCCACTTTTTAAAGAATAAATCCATGTACAGCCCTTTACAGTGGCAAACAAAACCTTCATCATAAATACAGCGCAATGCTTTTCAAAGAAACATACATTTCCTGACATTCTCCCTGTATGACAGTGCGCAGTGCTCTCTCAAAGCAACCGCTTGATACGCCATGAAAGAAGCAGCTCTGTTATGTAACTTGCTTTAGGAAGGTGAGACTAATGCTTTTGTATAAGCCAGCATCCCTCAGAGAGCAGCTTGAGCAGTGAGGTCACTGTCACACAGTAAAACTCTGCCCTCTACAGGAGGACACCTGTATGACCGCACTCCATTCGCACAGAAATCAGCTTTAGAGGGTGCAGAGAGGTCATTCCCTCATCAAAGCATCAAAACAAATACAACTGGGTTTTTATATTGTAATTTATGTCTAGATGGGTTATGTAGGTTATGACCGAATTAAAAAAACAGCAGAAAAATAAACTTGAAATGAGACATTTAAGAGTGCATTGTGAAGAAAAATGAGCGTTTTACCTTGAGGCAATTGCTTCCGCACACCCTATATGTCCTTCAGAAAGACAAACTGCCTGGGAACGCACTGGGCAGGATCAAAAAAGGAGGGGAAAAAAATCAAACCTCGTTCAACATAGAGCAGGAGTGTGTTTTTGAGCGTGCAGTCGATCTCTCTGTAAACCACGGGTTTGCCTGGATGAGGAGACGCTACGGTCTCAGCAGCATATGGCGTCTCAGCGGGAGCTTCATGCAGATCTCACACATGAAACACGGCACAAACAAGCCCAGCCCGACACACACCTTCACAGAGACTACAGTCAAGGCTAAAATGACAAAACATCAAATAAATAAGAGATAAAGAATGTAGTGAATGAAATAGTGAATGAAAGAATGTAGTGAATGTGGCTAAAGTCCAACAGATTCTGGGCCAAACACACACACACACACACACACACACACACACACACACACACACACACACACACACACACACACACACACACACACACACACACACACACACACACACACACACACACACACACACACACACACACACACACACACACACACACACACACACACACACACACACACACACACACACACACACACACACACACACACACACACACACACACACACACACACACACACACACACACACACACACACACACACACACACACACACACACACACACACACACACACACACACACACACACACACACACACACACACACACACAATCCTCAGGCGAAATTGCAGTGCACCAAATGATGAATTCTGGGGTGATTCCAGTCCAAATGCTCGTCTCCATGTTCATGCCAGTACTCTTGTTAGTAGTTGTTGACCAGTATAGGTTTTAAAATGACCACTGCTAATATCTAGAGGGAGGGATGGCCTTATAGACAAAATAGCTTACTGTTAGGAAATACTATGTGTATAAAATTGCTGAAATCCAATGCACATTTATTTAAATTTTGTGCTAATTATATTATATTACATTTAAATAAGTAAATGCTTATACATATATAACTTAAATGCATTAATATTATATTAAATATATACATATTACATACAATTTTTATATTCATCATTTAAAATAGTACTATTTTAAATTAGTTTTAATATAATATAATTAATTTAATAATTACTATATATAAATTAAATGCATTAATAATAAATTTAATATATAAACATTACATATTGCATATACATATTAATATATATTTCAATTCATTAATTTAAATTAGTACTATTTTAAATGAATATAATATAATCTCAATATAAGAATTAGTATTATATTAAATTAGTGTATATATATATATATATATATATACACTCACACACACACACACACACACACTGGTCAGGCATAACATTATGACCACTGACAGGTGAAGTGAATAACACCGTTTATCTCTTCATCGCAGCACCAGTTAGTGGGTGGGATATATTAGGCAGCAAGTGAACATTTTGTCCTCAAAGTTGATGTGTTAGAAGCAGGAAAAATGGACAAGAGTAAGGATTTGAGCGAGTTTGACTAGGGCCAAATTGTGATGGCCAGACGACTGGGTCAGAGCATCTCCAAAACTGCAGCTCTTGTGGGGTGTTCCCGGTCTGCAGTGGTCAGTATCTATCAAAAGTGCTCCAAGGAAGGAACAGTGATGACCCGGCGACAGGGTCATGGGCGGCCAAGGCTTATTGATGCACGTGTGGTCCGATCAAACAGACGAACTACTGTAGCTCATATTGCTCAAGAAGTTAATGCTGGTTCTGATAGAAAGGTACACAGTGCCTATATAGAATACAGAGTGCATCGCAGTTTGTTGTGTATGGGGCTGCATAGCCGCAGACAGGTCAGGGTACCCATGCTGACCCCTGTCTACCACCAGAAGCAGAATTATATATAAATGGCCTTGGCCGCCCATGACCCTGTCGTCAATTAACCACTGTTCCTTGCTTGGACCACTTTTGACAGATACTGACCACTGAAGACCGGGTCTGACCCAGTTGTCTAGCCATCACAATTTGGCCTTTGTCAAACTCGCTCAAATCCTTACTCTTGCCCATTTTTCCTGCTTCTAACACATCAACTCTGAGGGCAAAATGTTCACTTGCTGCCTAATATATCCCACCCACTAACAGGTGCCGTGATGAAGAGATAATCAGTGTTATTCACTTCACCTGTCAGGGATCATAATGTTATGCCTGATTGGTATATATATATATATACACTATCCAAAATTTTGAGAAGAATTCATTTCATTGTAATTGTTCATAAAACCATGCTTACAGTACATGCATTGTCGGATTTAATTGAATGTGTAAATTGGGCATTTTTTTTATTCATGCTCGATTTACTATTTTTACGATTTACTAACCCTCACTATTATTAGTTTGCTTGTGTTTCATGAATGAGGTCCAATGACACCAGAGGTGAACATTCACACAAAGACAACCATGTTCATTTAAAAAGAGAGAAAAGGAGGAAAGAGAAGCACTGGTATGGCGGGAAAGCATCGCTCAGCCTGAGCCTGTGTGTCTCAGATCTCCAGGGGGCTTAATGCCATTCAGCTGAGGAAGCAGAATCCCTTCCATTAGACCAAATTAACATCAACACGGGCTGGTGGGGGGCCAGCAGTAAACGTTTAGCTGAACGCTCACCAAAATCTACTCATCAAATGAACCGGCCGTTAGCAGATCGCTAACAGTGACGTACCTGGTACCTCACCCACTAGACACGGACTTTGAACAATACACCTGAGAAGTTAAAAAAAGAACGTCTAAGAGATTCGTTTGCGTTTGAATCTAATCTGTGGATGCTCAGTTCTGACCGCTGATCAATAACAGATCAATAGCATGAGTCATCTGATGAAACGCCAGCGATTTTAGATTGATTTGTTCTCATGCGCACACTGTAGTAAAAATCAAGCCCACAAGTTTGATTTCATTTTTGTGGACAAGTCTAGGATACACTTGGAAAGTGTTCACACCTGAGCCACAGAGACGTGTTGATGACTGCAACCCAGCTGACCTTCTGCCCCTAAGCTGGGCCTGGATTCCAGATTCCTTTAGCCATGAATCCAGTATGGATGCCAGTATCATCACTGGGATTTCCATCTGACCTCTTATGTTTACAAGTTTGTCACAGAGAGCAATGTGGGGAAACTGACAAGGGTGCTCATTCATAAAAACAGTGTTAGTATCAATAATATACTATTATTGAGTTAGATTTATTTGTATATTTTCTGCTTTACTAATTTGTTGAATGTTTATATATACGTATATGAATAACACTGATTATCTCTTCATCGCAGCACCTGTTAGTGGGTGGGATATATTAGGCAGCAAGTGAACATTTTGTCCTGAAAGTTGATGTGTTAAAAGCAGGAAAAATGGGCAAGCGTAAGGATTTGAGCGAGTTTGACAAGGGCCAAATTGTGATGGCTAGACGACTGGGTCAGAGCATCTCCATAACTGCAGCTCTTGTGGAGGTTCCCGGTCTGCAGTGGTCAGTCTCTATCAAAAGTGGTCCAAGGAAGGAACAGTGGGGAACCGTTGACAGGGTCATGGGCGGCCAAGGCTCATTGATGCCCGTGGGGAGCATTGTTGCAGACCATGTACACCCTTTCATGGAGACTTGTTTTGGTTTTAGCTTTAGTTAATGACAACTCTGATTAAAAACCCTTCATAACTTTAAACCAAAAATGTGTGATTAATCAGCTCCTAACTAGCCATTTGTATTTTTATGGCGGATGAAACCTGCATAAATGTTAAAGGGCCACTGAAACACACAGCATTATTCAATAGGTGCGTTCCATTCGACTGGACTTCATAGGGTATTCCTCCATTTTAAGTGAGATTCCAATCCGAAGGGAGCAAACATGTTCAGTTCAAAGGGCACAGCGAACGGCGTAGGGAATGAGGGTACATCAATACATCACAGGAAGTGGAGAGCGAAAATCACCCAACTGTCATTGCGTGTCGCGTCACCACTCTGAACAAAGGATGGAGCAGAGCCGTTAGTCGAGTTTTTATTTTTATACGGCTTTGCGATGGAGTTTACGCATGCATTTGAGTATTCATAAATATTGTTGTTATTATCCAAACCAGAGTATTTATGAATGGTTATGGCAATGAATGTTACATTTGCATATTGTATGAATATGTAAACAAAGTAAAAGTGTTAAGAAACAGCTGAGGCGCTGTCAATTTTGTAATAAAAATAAAAAACATTCCCTCAGGAATGTTTACTATGCACCTGCGCGTACTATGAGACCGCTGCAATTATTAAGAACACATTCATACAGTTGACCAAATCAAAATGTATTTTCATATTGAATGACAGTTACAGTACAGCTTCAAATCTATTAATAGTCAATTAAATATACAGTAGTCCAGGGGTTTTCAAACTGGGGTCCTCCAGAAGGTTCTAAGGGAAAATATTTCAGAAAATAAAAAGACAAAGCAAAAACGGATAAAGTCTACTGAATATACTAACGGTTTCATTTTCAAAATGTTTCTCCCCTTTCTTGCCGTATACATCCTAGAATTGTATATGTTTGCTTTGTATCTTTCTAGTGATTTTTCTCACTACAGTCCCCTTTATCTTGCTAACTGGGGTTTTAAGGCAGTTTTCTTAACACAGTATTTAAGCTGATTGCATACATTTATTGTGAACGTTGCTTATACAAATAATTTTTTAATTAAAAATATTCTTCTTCGGGTTTATACACCCAACATTAATAGCCAATTTAAGTTGGGAAACAATATGTTGTATTTATAATGTCACACTTACTATTTATCTAACAGTTTAACCGTATTTTCGTACATAAAAATAGATGGATTTTAGGAAGGGGGTCCCTCATAAAGGTTCATAAAGTTTGAAAACCCCTGGAGTAGTCTATGTAATAAACTAATAATAGTAAATAAACTACTAATAGTAAAACTAATAGACTAATACAATGTTTTGATTATATTTATTAGATCAATACATACTGTGTGTTTTGTGTGTAGGACTATTATATGGTTTTAAATTTGAAAGTAAAGTAAATTACAATATTTGTTTGCGTTATGTCAATCTATGTGACGCCATCGTTGCCTTTCTTTGATGACGTTGCAGGGCGTTCCATATGAGCGATCATTGTCAGCGAAGTCCACTTCACCTGATATACCGTTCTCAGGTGTTATAGCCAATAGTGTTTTGTTTATATCACAGCTCGGCCAAAGCCACTGAGCTCGGTAAAGCCGCTGTTTCTTCCTCATCTCTCTAACCGTTTCTCCTCCTAATCTAAAAAAATATAGCATTCTGTGCAGAATTCAAATGGGTCTGATATGTTTTGTTGTCTGCGCTGACTCGATCATATGATCTGCTCTGTGCCATCATGTCTCTGGACCGGAGCAGACTGTGTGCGTTGCTGTGGTTCGCTTGACACTAACGTGAAACCAGACTTCATTCGCCTCAATGGAAACACATTTACACTGTCTGAACCGTTCTCTGTCCCCTATATAGTGCACTATATGCCATTCACCATGTGTGAATAAGTGACCGATTTCAGCTGCAGCTTCAGCGTCTATTTATAATGTAGGGGGCGGGACGCTTCACATTCTAGAGCATTTGATTGGACAGAAAATCTGATGAGAAGCTGAAGTACAGAGTGATGATATCATCAAAACCATTGATCCATATTGGCGGAAGTGAGAGATTTAAGATAAGAGATAATAGTTAGACTAACATATTCATACTAAAAAGCAATAAACTATCTAACATATTCATTTATTTTGAATATATAATTTCTGCTTTTACTTTTCTTTACTTAGATGGGAAAGTGGGAATATTTCATTTTTATTTATTTATTTATTTGACAGGTTTTGTCCTCCACATATTGAAATGAATGTATTGATGTATGCTTTCATGTTAGACAGATGAATGGAAGCAGGTGACCTTCACACGTGCCGTCCTATAGGAAACCTGGAGGACAAGGACTGGATCCCTAGATTTTATCATCATGAATCAATTCACTCTCTTTTCCTGTTAACTTAAATTGATTGTAGACAGTGCAACTTGTTGTTTAACAGGAATTTGAAGGGCTAAAATAAGACATTTCAAACTCTGAGGGACAGAATAAGCTCCAACAACGAATGCCTTTACAGAACACATGCTTCAGGCATGAAACAGTCGACTGTTTTCTTACTAGAATTATTCCTCAGTTATTTAGATGGCTTCTACTGCAATGGCAGTTTAGATGCCACAAAGGGAGGTGAGTAGATAATTGGTGTCAATAAGATCCTTCGGTATCAATACAACCTAGTTAAATTCGTCCTTGAAATCTTGTTGACCTGTGAGCTGACTAATGTGTTTACTTGCAAAATGTCCAACTCTCAAAGGAATCGTTCTGTTGAGTCAATTCCTTTCAATGATTCAGTCAAACGGACCCGCAGATCATTCGTACAGTATGTTTCGGCTTAGTTTGGGAGCAACAAATCCACCATTTTACTACAAAAATGACATGTAAGATCCTGAGTAGGCTGCTGGAACTTCCAGAAACATCTTTAAATGATAACTCAGATGAATCGTTGAATAGTTTTTTTAAACTGCTTAAATAAAAAATGAACTTTCAACAGGAATTACACTGACTTCCCAGGGCTATTATCCGGTGTCATGGGTCTATTTTATTTGAAAATTGGCCGTATAAGATATAAAGGAAACTTAAATAAAAATCACAGTTTTGATCATGTATGATGATGCTAAAACAGCAACTGAATCAAATAAATCTTACACAACCGTGTGCTACGATGCAGAAAATCCCCATAGTAGGAAAACTGTTAGTGTGAACCGTAATCTTACATAATCTTAACAGTTGATGTAAAAATGGGCCAATATATACAGTATTGATGGTGACATAAATAAGGGCTGACAGTGGAGTCAGCAAGATCCTATTAAAGAGCTGTCAGACTGCAGGCTATATCATGGAATAAAAACACACAAGGAACTCTATCACCATTAAACCTGTATGTTTCCATCCAAAGCTGTCACTTTAACTTATGCGCAAAATTGGAATATTGCATAAAACATTCGTGAATAAAGAACCGTTTTCATCCCATGCGTTCAAGAGGACAAAATAGTCTCTTCTTGGAAAATAGGTACACGATATCTGTAACATAAACACAAGTCGGGAAAGCCACTGTGGCTCATTTTTTGGGGGCATTTGGGCAAACACCAGTTTGGATGCTGGCGTTCGGGAACGCAATCGTGAGAGAAACTTCTGGGAGGGAATTATACCCAACCATTTTGATGATAGACTTTGGCTCAGGCATTAAAGAATGACCAAACCAACATGTGAGATGATGTGCAATGAAACTGGTCAGCTGATTAGTCCAGCTATCCAATCACATCCACTGTTGAGGCAAAGCAGCCTCAATTACGAATTTGAAAAATGTATGTGCATCTTGTCATTTCCATCCAGCTTTTTTAGACACAATATCCCCAAATTTGCATGAAAACATAGCAAGTGACTCCAAAGAGTACCCTTTCCAAGTACTACCATCGCATTTGCTGAGCCATTTTGGTAAAGATTTGTGCCATGGTAATTTGAGTTGATTTATGACGTCAGTTCCCCTCAAGAGTCAAGCTCCTACAGGTGTTTGACTAGCAGAGTAACTACAGGTGATTAAAAACAATGACCTCGGCTTTCATAACTGCAATAGTAAGCACGTGCGGGCTTTTACTAGAAGTTTGTGTATTATCTGCAGACAGATTTCTTGAAGCGTTGCGCCATATGTTGAGGTTTGTGGAGGCTTGAGGGGACACACGTGGTCACATGGACCTCCTGATTCTCAGAGTCTGACCTGACAGCTGGATCGCTCTCAGCGGGGCTCCGGTAAACCAACCATCCTAATGCACATGCATACACACACAACATTAACACACCACCAGAAACACATGAATTCAGTACTGCATGCTAACGCCGAACATACGGACACTCAATTTGCACATCACAAAACACACACACACACACACACACACACACACTCACACACACTCACACACACTGCATGCTTCTGTAAATAGGTTTTCACAGTAGGGAGGCCTGTATGCATTATAAGTGCATTATAAATGTCCTCTAACATACCATTACTGCACACATGTACGCTCTGAAAGGCACGTTCAGGGTCCCCGTGTCTGGTATTTGCTCACTTATCAGAATACACACACAAACACATCTGATAGGGTGGAAATATTACATTAAATGTAAATTTCAGACAATGTCAACCCTGTTACTTTTTTGAGGCTTGTCTCAACATAAATTAAACTTGAGATGACAACACTCAATTTAAATGTATACATTCGAATATATGTTAGGATATTATTATGTTCTAAGAAAGGTAATAGGGTTGAACGTTTTACAATTTAATTCGAGATTACAAATCTCCGTTCCCAAAGTCATGGAACTAATTATAAGGTGTTCGTTAGAAAGAAAATGTAATGTAATGCGGTTTCTGCAAATATCCTTGATTTCAATTATCCACTATCCACTATCAACCAAATATCCACTTTTCAATTATCTGTTTGCATTACAGATTCAAGGTAACAGGATTGCCATTTTAAGATCATTCTCGTACTGACGTACTTTAAAAAATGGATAAAAAAGAGGATCTGAACTTGAACTTGCACACTTCTGTGAATGGGTTTTCAAAGTAGGAGTCAAATGTCCCCTAATATACCATTTCTGCACACATGCATGCTCTGAAATGCACATTCAAGCACATTCAGGGTCACCATGTATGGTATTTACTCACTTATCAGGACACACACACACACACACACACACACACACACACACGCTCATCTGATGGGGTGGAAATATTACATTGGCAGTGGGCAAAATCTATAAAATGGATGCCATTTCCAAATGATTTCTTACAGTAAACTTTTGTAAGATTTTAGACAGACAGGCCGTCAGAAAATGTCAACTGTCTGTCAACTCTGTTACCATTCTGAGGTTTGAAATGCCATTAAATATTTTAATATTTGTTAGGATATTGTGTTCTTATTAGCGAGGTAACAGAGACGTCAGTTTTACATATTAATTTGAGATTACAAGGTCTTTGAAATGCACATTCAAGCATGTTCAGGGTCCCGGTGTCTGGTATTTACTCACTTATCAGAATACACACACAGATATAGAAATACAAAATCTATAAAATGTGTAGTTTCCATTTTCCCCCCAGATTTTTAAAGTAACCTTTTGTAATATTTATATAGTCTGTCAGAAAATGTGTCAACTGTCTGTCAACCCTGTTACTTTTCTGAGCACATAATTAACATAATAAACAGACACAGACAAAATCCATACGTTTTAATAAATATTAGGGTATAATTATTTCCTCAAAGGTAACAGGGTATTTTAATATTGTCTCGTACTGACAAACTTGCAAAATGTGATAAAAAAGAGAATACTTCTTTCAAAGGTTTACTTCTTGAAATGTTAATGATATTATAACAAAGTTTTTCACCATGCATTGCACACAATGAAAAAAGTAAACTTTAGTAAAATGTAATAAAGTCTGTCAGAAAATGTGTTTACGTGTAAACCACTATGTTTTCAGAAAAGTAACAGGGTTGACCGTTTAATTTGAGTTTACAAGGTTTGTTCACAATGTCATACAAGGTACTTGAAAATATGTCATTAGAAAACTTTTTTTTCAATTTATGAAACGGTTCATTCCTTTAAAAAGGGTAAAATATGTTTTTTTAATAACACCTACCAACTAAAATCTAAATATATTTACGATATTTCATTCAAAACATATACATTTGCTAAAATAGATTGAGAAGTTGGAAAATACAGGGTGGAAACAGGCCAAAAACAGCTTCTTTGTGATGAATGCCTAGTATTATTGTTTATTGTTAATTATTTTTTTTTTACACAAATGTGTGAGGAACACAAACAGCACCTGTTTTATAGAAAGACACGATGACACAGTACACACATCTCATCTTTCACTGATCAAATGTGACGCACACTCTCTATACATATGCACACACACACAGTTCTAATGCCGCACAGAACAAAATGTTCTACTCCCACTCTCTCTCCATCCCATAATGCTCTAGGGATCCTAACGCCATAGTGTTAAGCTTCCAGCGTCACTCAAGGTAACGTCACCCCAATCCGAAGAAGAAAAAAACACCTTCTCCTGTACTCATTTCTCTCCCGTTCACCTCCTCTGGCTGTCTCCATGACATATAGGTGAAATACACCTCCCTCCCTCCCTCCTGTTCCTCCTCCTCTTTGTCTTTTCAGCCCCTGCATCCACCCCTCCTCACCGTATGCACCTCATCCAAGGGTAGCCCCCCTCTCCTCGCCCCTCACGTGCGGGGACACCTCTGTCCCCATTCCTATCTTACCTTTCTCAGCCCTCTCACTCTCTGTCTCTCTCACATAGATCTCTGAATATGCAGATCGGTTAACTGCAGTCTCGTCTCCACTGCAATTGCAGCTGCAGCACTTTTGCCACACTGAGCAGGGCGCTAAGTGCTTACGCTGGTGGTTTTTGGCGAGGACAGTAAGTGCTCCTGTCCTGTTCATATAGCTACTGCAACCTAATTTTTTTTCTAAAAAGTCAGATTAGCATGCTAACCACAGATTAACATGTAACTGACCAAGCTCAGTTCTTGTGAGCACTCTTTTGGAGTATTTAGCTAAATCATTCTGGGTTCAATAGCACTCATTGGATTAGCTTTAAGATTAGCATTAGCGTTGTTTGCAGCTACCTCCATGTGGCTTTTGCAGCAACACACTTTTTCAGACTGCAGCTGAGAGAGCCAGAACAATGCTGCGTAAAAAAATATATTGCGTACGTGTCCCTTTGTAATCATGTCCCTGAGATTATGACTGTAACAATTGGCAAGCAGAATTTAAAGGTACAGTTCGCCAAAAAATATTCAGTTGTGTCATCATACACTCACCTTCATGTTGTTCCAAATCCATATGATTTAAAAAAACAACAACCACCATATAACGAAACTGAAGGGGACTGTTATGCTTTACAAAGTGTTTCATATGACTTGCAGTACGATATCTTTGTATGACAGACAAGAATATTTTGACTTCATCAACACAACACTGGTTCCCAATCTGTCCGGTCCCCAAACGCAATACGCCTAACTGTGCCATATTTGATATTTCAAACTAGTTTTTGTTTTTACGTCTAGTATAGTGAAAGGTAAATCTGAAATAGTTGAGAAAAACTCAAATACTTAAAAAAACAAATATTAAATACAATACAATACAATACAGACAGAACAGGGAGTATTTATATACGTAAGCCGCATTTCCACCGCAGGACCTGGGGACTTTGGGGTGGTACTCAATGTGTTTCGACCGCAGGTCTAAAGAAGTTCCGGATAAAAATGTCCTCCTCAGAAAGTCCTTGCTCGTGAAATAGTACTTTTTTCAAAGTTCAGGAACTTCCGGGGGTGGGACTTGAGTTCAAGCAGCATTTTATTTCAACCGACCATTTTAAAAAGTCTGTTGCGGTGCGTGCAGTAAGAGTGGATTGCTATTTGAATCAACAATGGAGTTTAAAAAATATGACTGATGGAACGATGACGAGGTTCAGGCTTTATTAAGCTTATATGCGGAGGACGAAATCCAGCGGGAACTGGAAAGTCGAGTGCAGTCCTAACGTCACCAGACTAATTTGCCTAATCTTCACGGTACTTTAGACCGCGATGGAAATGCAGACAGCAACAGGTCTGGGGGGAAAAAGGTTCCAGGGAAAAATTACTCCAGGTAATTTCGGTGGAAACGCGGCTATAGTAAACAAGGGAACTAAACAGGAAACAGGTGAACTTTAAGGGTTAGTTCACCCAAAAATGAAAATTCTGTCATTAATTACTTACCCTCATGTCTTTCGACACCCGTAAGACCTCCGTTCATCTTCAGAACACAAATGAAGATATTTTAGTTGAAATCCGATGGCTCAGAAAGGCCTCCATTGGCACAATGCACTTTACACTCTCAAGACTCATAAAAGGTACTAAAGACGTTGTTACAAAGTTCATCTCACTACAGTGGTTCTACAATAACTTTATAAAGCGATGAGAATAGTTTTTGTGCGCAAAAAAACCCTAAATAACGACTTGTATAGTGATGACCAATTTCAAAACAATGCATCATGAAGCTTTGAAGCGTTATGAATCAGTGAGTCAAATCATGATTCGAATCGCGTGTCAAACCGCCAAACTGCTGAAATCACGTGACTTTGGCGATCCAAACTGCTGAATCGACTCACTGATTCATAGCGCTTCGAAGATTCATGATGCTGAGTTTTGCAATCGGTTATCACTATATAAGTCGTTATTTAGGTTTTTTTTGTGCACAAAAACTATTCTCGTCACTCCATAAAGTTATTATAGAACCACTGTAGTGAGATGGACTTTGTAACGACGTCTTTAGTACCTTTTATGGGTCTTGAGAGTGTAAAGTGCATTGTGCCAATGGAGGCCTTTCAGAGCCATCAGATTTCAACTAAAATATCTTCATTTGTGTTCTGAAGATGAACAGAGGTCTTACAGGTTGTCGAACGACATGAGGGTAAGTAATTAATGACAGAATTTTCATTTTTGGGTGAACTAACCCTTTAATCATTAAGTAATGAGTAACCACGGTAACTAATTAGGGAAAGGAGAACACTACACTGAAAGGATATAGCTAAACACATGAACAAAAACCCAATGAAACTAAACAGAAACCAGACACACCACTTGTGCACTAAATTCCATGTATTCTAAGGGGTCATTTATGCGATACCATTTTCAACTAAAAGCAGAAAACTTTTTATGTGCTTTGGCCGTTCATTGGTGTTTGGTCGTTCACACGACAATGGTGTTTGGGGGCCTGAAAACGCAAACTTTTGAAAACCCGTTTCAGACACTTTTGTGGGAACAGTGGCGTCATCTGCATGCGTATTACGTGTTCAGTCTTTAGTGTTTCTTTACAAAGTTGGCAGCATAATACAGCGTTTTTAGTCACTTTTGTGGATCCGTTAGACTGGGTAAACCCAGCCTGATCTGCCGGCGATTTGATTTCGCCCGGCAACTCAGTCTGGAAAGCTGTACATTAATTTCTACTGCGTCTGTTACACTTTTGCGGGAACCAATCACAGACTGGCTTATCCACCTGGCGCGCTATTGGCGGGTTTAACACGATGACGGATAGAGAAGCGATGGGTCGTTGCCCGTTGATCACGCCTCTTGTGGTCTGATTGGTTGAAGGACTATCCAATTGCATACAGAGTCATTTAATTTATGCTTGTTTATCACGCCTCTTGTGCAGTAGAAAATACAGAGAAGACTCCCCAGACCAATGTTCAATCTTAAATTGAGCTGGGTCTGGTGATAGCCAGACAATGGATCCGTGTGAACAGGGATCGCTTTGACAACATTGTGATCAAAACATTTCAAAAACGCAAAGTGAAACGTTTAAGTGAATCGTTGTCATGTAAACGTACCCTAATGCTGAGTTCAGACTGCACGATTTTCAAACTCGTCGGGTTCACTGCTCTTTTCACACTGCATGACTATCTGGGGTAGCATTCAGTGAATTGAAAAACTAGCAAACACACGTGAGATGTGACAAGTAAACAACGCAAGATTGTGCGTGCGCCAGACCGTTCTCGCGCGAAACTGGAATTGTTGTTAAAAATGACAAACTGCAGAAAGTTGCGATCCAAATTGTCTGTGCACGGATTTGTAATGTGCTACTTCTGCGGCTGGTCAAGCAAATGTTTGTGCTTCGTTTCTGTTTGATATAATTGTAAATATATCTATTAAAATACTGATATTCTGGTCTGTAACTCCTCCCCGAACCTCCAGCTGCCCTGTATCTTGCTCTCTCATTGGCTGAAGGTCATCGTCCATGTATTTTTCAGTCAGAACACATTTCACACAGCAGGAGTTTGAATTGCCGACAGGTCCAGATATTTAGCAAGCCAAATATCTCACAGGCGTCAGCGATTCTCTCTGATCGTGTCTTTAATCATCCACACTGTGTGATTGTCACTCACGTGCACGAGCACCGATTTGCCTATGATTTCAGGCATTTGTCTGGGATTTTGCAAAACTTGTCGGCGAATCAAAATCAGGCCTAAAATCGGGCAGTGTGAACTCGGCATAAGCCAAACAGCAACTAATTTACTCATGGCTGATGACAGCTTTTTGTCATTTTGAACAGTCCCCATTAATTTTCAATATATAAAAAGTGTGACGAGTATAATCTTCAAAAATTCCCCTTTTGTGTTTCACAAAAGACATATTGTCATTTCATATGGAACAACATGTGAGTGAGCAGATAATGATAGAATTCGTTTTTTGTGGGAACTATCCCCTCGATGAACCCTTTTGTTCACACAAATTCAGACGGATGAATGATTATACATTGCGAAAATGACTAAAGTCTTTTACAGTTACCCTTAAAAAAGCGTGGAAAGCCTCGGAGGGGCTTCTGAAGCGCAGCAAAACGGTAGTGATATCCATTTACGTCCTATAATAATTTCTGCTCCTGTGCCTTTAATATTGGCTTTCAAGGTGAATAGAAAAAAATGAATGGAGTGATTGAATGGAGATGAGAGGTGGAGAGCTGATATCGGCAAAAAGGAGAGCAAGGAGACCGTCCATGAGATGAAGAGCTGGACAGAAGAAAAGATTGGAAGAGAGAGAGAGAGAGAGAGAGAGAGTTTCACTTGACCAGAGTTATGTGATGCATTTCACGGTGCTGCATTTCTCCTTTGCTCCCCCTCTCTTTTTCTCGGCTATGCAGTTTTCTGCAACCTATGCACTAAGAACTGATTCATGCTCTCCATGAGAGAGAGAAACCGGCACTCGCCAACACAAATGACAGCAGGATTGGGCGCTCTGCCAAACAACGTGACTTCAAACACTCCAGTTTTATTGAATGCACATGCATAAATCGAAATCAAAACATCAGTGTTGCTTCAAACGCAGCTTATTCGGCACAATATTATGCATTTTCTTTTCACTACACAATCAATTACAGACTGATAAGATTACAGTCCTGCCCAACATTTTCTGCTCCTCCTGATTAGATGTTTAAATAATAGCCTAATAATAAATACTAATAATACATTGTTATATTTATGTTGACTTGCATGATAATATATTTCAATTGTTCTTCCTAGATGACAATAAGATTAAATAGAGAGAAAATGGAGACTTTTGCTAAAAATTTCTCCTGATCCCCATACATACAGAAATATATGATGTGAGGAAAAATGATATATTTTAATGCTTTTGGACGGAGCCCATGCAGCACAAATATCGTGGCCATGAATTAAGAATTCGTTCACGTGTAAATCGTGGCCACGTTGAACTTTTTTGTTTCATGGTTTTGATTTAGTCGTGGGAACAAATTGTTAAATCATGCCTACGATATACTGTACAAATTTTTTTCCCCACACGCCATGCGTGGGGCTTTTGCGAGCAAACACACATTTTCACCGGGGAATGCAAAAGGTTTACAAGTAAATGCAAAGACATTTTGCGCACACGCTAATTTTCTGGGGGAACTCGAACGTTTTCCAAGCGAACACAACATTTCTGAAGCGAATGCAAAATTTCTGGAGCAAACGCCCATTCATCCCATAATTTTTTTTCACCATCATCATGTCCCTTTATGGCTCATTTTTAGGGCTGTAATCTCCCAGTCGATTAGTCGATTATTAGTCGATACGTTCGGGCTCGACCAAAATTCTGATTGGTCGATTTTTTTGCCGCGTTCATTTCATTAGTTTTGCCGCTTTCATTTCATCAGTTTTGCCACATTCATTTCATCAGGTGCAAAGCACTAATTGCTAATGAGGGTTTTTCAGAGCACCCCTGTTTCACAGGTAACAGTCTGTCTACAGAACACCCCCCTTGTTTTCACTTATTTTGGATTAGCTCTACCCACTGGGGAAGAGAGACAGATTGAAGTAACGCTACTTCTGTACAGGCCTATCATTTATTTAATTGTGAGAGCGTTTTCCTAGTCAGTCCTCTTCTACCATGTCAACAAAGACATCGGCAGTGTGACAGCATTTTTTTAAAATATAAAATATAAAACAAATTTTGCAAGCAACAGTTTGCATATCACAGCTCGATGACAAACATGTCATATCACCGAAAACCGGTAAGCTAACTTCTCTGCGTTAGGTTGCCCCGTCTGTTTTGAGTTGCCCCGTCCCTTTTATTATTGTGCAATATTTTATAATTTATTGGATTTGGGCACTTTATTATTTTATTTTTTATTTGGAGCCTAATGCGCGATGCGCTGTGCCCACTGTTTGTATTCGTTTTGAGCCTATGCTTTATTTTTCAGTTATGCACTATTTCGTTTCTGCTCTTGATCTGGCTTGTTTAATAAATATTCCTTTTTTATTAAAGTGGACGTGCCTTTTGTGTTTAAGAGTAAAAGCTTTAAGTTAATAGTCTATTCGTGTCTCAGCCGCGAAGCTGAGCTGATCCTATGTTCGAGCTGCACAGAGCGGCTGAAATGATAGTGTCCGTCAGTTATTATAATACATATGACAAACACAATTGACTAAATTATGTTGCATATTCCTCAAAAGTTCTTGTGATGATATCACTAGTTGACAACATAGTACTATATTTTCGGAAATCATAGGCTATGATATTGCGCAGGTGCACGTGATGTAACGCTGTCAGAGCCGACAGACTTGTGTGTCAGACTCATTTCAGTGCAAAATAAAAATGTCAAAAACGATTTAATATACTGCAAATAGCTTACTAGTTTTTTATGTTTATTTATAATTAATTTAGGCAGACAACAAGGCCACCAAGTGCTGCACACAGTGCGCTGCTACTTCATTTAACGTTTTTTTTCCTAACGTCATTTTTAGTTGAAAATTTCAGGACTTCAGTCGACCAAGATTTTCTATGGTTGATTACAGCCCTACTCATTTCCATCGAGCAGTACAGTACTATTCGGGACGGTAAACCATGATCCGACTTGCGTTTCCACCGCCAACAGTACCCTTACTTGACATGGCGTAGCGTAGCGTTCAACGCCATTGTCCCGCGAAGAAGAAAGCGGCACATTAAACAACAATGGAGGACATACAGCAGATCTTGCTTCTCGGCATGTGGCTGTTTGTCACAAGACAAAAAAACATTGTGTTTCAACTGTATATTTAAAAATGGCGCCCCTTGTAGAACACGCAAGTAACGATTCTCTGTCAACCAAAGGTTCTGCAGTGAGTCTAGCTCCACTCTTTAGGTACCCCAATGGAAGGGTCCCAAAAAAGTGGTACGGTACGGTTTGGTATTTTGGTAGCATTCACTAAATTGGTAACTTCTGTGCAAACAAAAAAAGACCCTCATTGGCCCATAAGAAATATAAAAAAAATAAGCAGGTGATTGGATAGATGTGAGTTGGGTCACAGCTGTCAATATAAACCTTTCCTCAGCTGCTGGTCAAATCATGTCAATCATTTTCATTTACATCACTGCAAGACGGGCAAGACGGCATAGTGGCAAAATGTCCGAAAGAAAGTACGATAGTGGAGCATAAAAACAGAAAATACAAAGGTAAGAAACAACAACGTAACCAAGATAAAGCTGTTCTGCACTGATGCAGATGCTGTAGCCTACCAATTGGTTGGTTTATAAAGCTAAACCAGCTTGCAGTTGAACTGTGAATGCAGGGAATTCTGTTGCTTTGCTGTTTATAGTTACATATTTCATTTGTAATTGTTTTGTGGCTGTGCTGGCAGAGGGATACGTCTTTCACCCTCTCTGTTAATTAAAGGGCTGCTTCTAAGCACTGTTTCTTGTGCTTGTTCGTATTTGTGTTATGTTTGTAACGTTCAATTTCTCCTTTTACCTCAACTGTGGGGGTCCACCACTTGAAGGAATGTAAAGGTAACACTGTAGTATTGGCTGTCTCAATGTGTGTGTGTGTTTGTATGCCAGTTCACCATATTTGCGTGTGGACCATGTATGGCACTAAATACATTTTTTTCCAGCAAAGCATACTGATTAAGGGGGGGCCTTACACAAAAAGCTGCCTAGGACCCCCTGACCACCTTAATCCGCCTCTGACCGTACCGCTCGGTGGAAATGAGCCATTAGGGGCTCCATATATTTGTCAACCCCACTGAACAATCAGCTTAAACCAGCCTAAAATGGTTTGCTGGTGTAACCCCTCCTGTTCGAACTCCCCTTTCTAAGCGGGACTTGAACCCGGGTCCGCCAGCATGAGAGTCGGACGCTCTAACAAGGAGGCTAAAGGCTACAACCTCTAGCGTCAGTCGCTAGAGCGTCTCTTGAGATCAGAGGAGTGAGGTTTACTCGCACAGCAACTACTAGCTGGCCTCCGTTACACTCACCCCCCCTAAACCTCACTCCCATCCGGGTCACGGCTCCAAGCGGGACTCGAACCCGGGTCCGCCGGCATGAGAGTCGGATGCTCTAACAAGGAGGCTATGGTTTACCCGCACAGCAACTACTAGCTGGCCTCCGTTACACTTGTCTTTTAGATGGTTTTCAAACCAGGTATTTTTCTGGGAGTCCTGATCAATTGAAAAGTGCTGACATACAATGGGCACTAAGACCAGCTGGTTTCACGAGTTCACACTTACATATAGTCTGATTAAAGGTTATGGTTGTGCATATTTATCATGCTGTACAAGGGGAGGGGTCCGAGCTCTGAATTTGGCCCCATAGTACTCCACACCCCATCCCAGGCTGGGATAGGAATAGTTAAGAGTGAGGAGATGGGGTTGCGGAGGGATGCTGGAAAACTGCTGTGGGACAGAGGTAAGTCTGCTGTATACAGTATATACCTCCTGTCGAGCTAATTGAGTTGATTAACTAAACGTGCTCTTCCCAAACTTTGTTAAAGCTGTTCGCCCAAAAATGAAAATAACCCAATGATTTACTCACCCTCAAGCCATCCTAGGTGTAAGCGAATCGATGGGTTTGTGTAAGAAAAGTATCCATATTTAACACGTTATAAAGTAAAATATCTAGCTTCCTCTAGAGTCTAGACCACCTTCCGTATTCAACTTACGTAGAAAGTGTAACGCCTCTCGCAGTTCAAAACGCTTACGCTACGCCCAAATCATACGTCACGACAGTTATGCTTTTTTTGTAAGTTGAATACGGAAGGCGGTCTGGTGGAAGCTAAATATTTTGCTTTATAACGTGTTAAATATGGATACTTTTCTTACACAAACGCATCACTTTGCTTCAGAAGGCATTTATTAACCACCTGGTTAATGGATGGATTTATGATGGATGGGCTTAAAATTTTGGCCTGCCATTCACTGCCATTATATACTTTGTCATTTGTATACATAACATTGTATTCGTCTGAAAGAAGAATGTCATATACATCTAGGATGGTTTGAGGGTGAGTAAATCATGGGGTCATTTTCATTTTTGGGTGAACTATCACTTTAATAAAACATAATTTCAGACGTTTTTTGTCAACAGGGAAATACTCAAATCAAAAGTCAGAGATCTCAATATGAACAACCATTTCTCATTAAATATTTTCAAGATTAAATTACTTTTATTGTATGCTAATTGTCAATGTATGTGATTGTCAACCATCACTATTTCATTATTGTAACTTAGTTGGCGCATAACTCAACTCGCATTATGAGACCAATGTGAGTGAACTATACTTTTCTAACCAAAGAATTTTGTCTGGCGGATGAAAAAACTGGTCCAGTAAACAATCTTAGAAAACGAGCAAGCAAAGCTCTAGCAGCTACCTCGGACACCTTAGCAAGTGTACATCAATACCTTAGCATTGTGGCAGCACGTTTGTATTTATTAAGGCCCTACACTCTCTGCAGTGGGTGTCTTTTCTCTGTTCTGTCTTTCAGTAGATCGAGTGGCAGCAGTAGAGAGGTCTTCACTCAAGCGTTGCTGCGGCATCATCACTCACTGTGTGCCGGAACGTTACTCTCATCAGCTGCGGCTGGCATTCGGGCCCAGTCAGCAACTTTTCTCTGGCCTGTGTACGTGTGTGTGTGTGCGTGCGTGTGCTCTGTTAAGGGAGAAATATAGTACAGTATTAAAGAGCAGGGACCTGGACGGTGGTACCCCCTTATTTCACTGAGGTGTTCTGGAGAGGTGAGATATTTTAAGCACAGGCAACAGCGTTTAAAAGGGGTTTAATGAACCGGTTCACTAAAGCCGACAGCCTTTGTAGAGGAAGCTTTGTTGAAATGCACATTTGTTCGGTCATTTGGCACTGAACTAACCCGGCCTCCTTTAGCCTGTCAATCACTCCAGAGAAGCGTCTGTGCCTCTGTGATATCAACATCCAGGCTGTGTTTCAAACCCTAATGAGCTCCCTACCAAGACAGCATCTTTTTAGGCCAGATTTGTTTGAATTAAATGTTATTTCTAAAGGGGAGGAAGGGGGCTGAACGCAATTTGCAGAGACAAAGCAACTCATTTGAGTCAACAAAGTTCAGTGGCATTTAACTTTATGCAAATGAGCAGTGACACACCAATGGGAGCGCAGACAGTGGAGCTCATGTGAACCAGTGCTATTTTAGTATTATTTATATACTATTATACAATTATATACTATTATATACACCATTTACTTTCATTGTGAAGAAAAATTATATATATATTTTCTTAAAATATTGTCTTCAGTGTTCCACAAAAGTAAGTCATGCAGGTTTGAAAATATATTAGGGTGAGTAAACGATGGCAAAATGTTCTTCCTTTTTTTAGTGAACCATCCCAGCAGAACAAACAAATTTACACTACAAAGGAGGCACAGAAGCGCTTCTGAGCTGGCATTTAGGCGTCTTATCACAGGCAGAACCTGATTTCACCAAGTGCAGCATGTTCCTGGATCAACATCTTTATCGATCCTGGAACAACATCCCAATCAACCAATCAGATTTGAGGGATAAGTTTACAGTTTATGTCAAGTTTAGGCTTACAACCAGGGTTAGGAGCTTATACATCAGTGTTATTCACCTATCATTTCCCTCTGATTTTAGGCATAACCTATGGGTAGGGTTCAACCTCACTCCCTTGGCCTCAGTTAACGACTGATGCTAACGGCTGCAGTCTTTAGCGTCCTTGTTAGCGCACCCGCCTCCCACGCTGGAGGCCCCGGTTCGAATCCCACTCAGAGCGGGTCGAGTAGGACCTGTTACATTTGGTGCCGTGACCCGGATGGGAGTGAGGTTTAGGGGGGTGAGTGTAACATAGGCAAGTAAGAGCTATGCATGTAAATCTCACTCCCCTGGCCTCAAGAGGAGTGCTAGCCACTGAAGCTAGTGATTGTTGTCTTAAGCGTCCTTGTTAGCGTGCATGCCTACCTCGCCAGACACCCTGGTTCGAATCCCGATTGAAGCGGGTTGAGTAGGACCGGTTGCATTTGGTGCCGTGACCCGGATGGGAGTGAGGTTTAGGGGGGTGAGTGTAACGGACGTAGGCCGGTAAGAGCGGTGTGTGTAAACCTCACTTCTCAAGAGGCACGCTAGCTACTGACGCTAGAGGCTGCGGCCTTTAGAGTCCTTGTTAGTGCGCCCGCCTCCCACACCACAGTGACCCTGGTTCGAATAGGACCAGTTAAACCAGGATCAACACCAGGACGTGCCTTTTCAAAGACTGTTTAATGCTGCTCAGAGGTGGCATGAATGCATTAACACAACAATTTCAACTGTATACTTTGATACTAGGGGATCAGGTGGGTCAGAGCAGGCATAATTTAGTCTGGCTTTTATGTGGAATTGTGTCTTTACACTGAATTTTGAGCAGGCAGAGTGCAGTCTAAACTTGGCTGTGCAAATTAGCGAGAGCGCAATCCCATAACAACACAGATGGGAGTGGAAAGTTCTGCTCGTGATCTACTGACGACATACAAATTAAATAACACAGACACAGCCGGATCATTTCCATAATGACCAACACAATCTACCAAGAGCGCAATTTCTGGTTTAAAGGAACACGCCACTATTTTTAAAAATAGGCTAATTTTCCAACTCCCCTAGAGTTAAACAGTTGAGTTTTACCGTTTTCGAATCCATTCAGCCGATCTCCGGATCTGGCAGTAGCACTCTTAGCATAGCTTAGCATAGATCATTGAATCTGATTAGACCGTTAGCATCTCGCTCAAAAATGACCAAAGACTTTCAATATTTTTCCTATTTAAAACTTGACTCTTCTGTAGTTACATCGTGTACTAAGACAGACAGACAATGAAAAGATGCAATTTTCTAGGCCGATATGGCTAAGGACTATACTATTCTGAACTATTCCTGCATAATGATCAAGGAACTTTGCTGCCGTACCATGATTGCAGCGGTGCAATGATATTACACAGTGCCTGAAAATAGTCCCTAGTTCCTAGCCATATCGGCCTAGAAAATCGCAATTTTTAATTTTCCGTCGGTCTTCGCACACGTTGTAACTACAGAAGTCAACTTTTAAATAGAAAAAATAGCAAAAGTCTTTGGTCATTTTTGAGCGAGATGCTAACGGTCTAATCAGATTCAATGATCTATGCTAAGCTATGCTACCACCAGACTCGGAGATCGGCTGAATGGATTTGAAAACGGTAAAACTCAACTGTTTAACTCTAGGAGAGTTGGAAAATGAGCCTATTTTAAAGACATGTTTTTTTGGGCAGTAAATAATGGCGCAAACACCAGTAAATTGACAAGCGCAAATTTTTGTAAATCACCTCGCATGATTAATTTAAATACTCTCCTCAAATAAATTTTGAGTCTGAAAGGGAAACTCCAACAAATGCAATAAGGTCAGCCGCAAAAAATAACCCTGTCCACGCCTTTTCAGCACTAATCTTTCACTGCGGGTCTTTAGTAAATCCTGACAGAAAAAAATGCCAAAAGAGGGTTTGCGCTGGCACAAGCTGTTAATAAATCAGTTCCCCAGTTTATTCAATGGACAAGCAAACTGCCATATTTTTTGTAAATTTTTTGCAAGAGTAGCACTAGTCTAAAGTGACTAAGCAAGACGGAATTATCACAATCATATGTTAGTCAACAAGACAATACACTATGCATGCATAAAAATGTGTATTCATTTCAGTTAAGATTAATAATATAATAAATAAATAATAGCATACAAGTGCTGCCTAATTTAAAAATAATTTGAAGACATCAATGAATACATAATGAACAATCTGAGTTAACTGATAGCAGCATTGCATGGTACCATTATGCAACTGATAAATCTGAGAGGCTAAGATGATATTCATCATTAACTTTATTCATCATAAACTCCCACACGTCTAGCACTACAAATGTTTCGAGTATAAACAAGCAGACATAAAAAACATCCGACAACTGAGTTTTTTCCCTTCAGAAACAACATGTTCAACCAGAAAGACATAATTTCAACCGTAATTTCAAAGTGCGAGGGACTCAAACAAGTGGAATTTACGCACAGTAAAGTCCTACTCAAAGCTCATTAGAATAATAATCATGTTAGAGAGCATTTCCTCGGAGGCGGCGAAGCAATTTGTGAAACATCCTGACATACTTCAAATCCTGAGTGTTTTATATGCAAACAGAAACCCACTCCGGGGTATCCCAGCGCAGGAATCCGATTCAGTAAGGTGTTGCATTAAGTATGAGCCCATGAAGTATCTATGAGCTATCAGACATCTGCACGGGCTGAACATGACAGCCTCATGTAACATTCATAGTGGGAAATGTAATTTTCAAAAGAATTTTAGATTGCAGATTTCTTGGATCAGAGCTTGGTAAAATACACCACGTGCAAGGAATAGCGCGCCCAAAATGTAAACTCTTTCATCATTTAATCACTCTCATGCAGTATTAAACTTTATTTTTTCTATGGAACACAAACGTAGGTGTTTAAAGGGATAGTTTACCCAAAAGTGAAAATTATCCCATAATTGAATTACCCTCAAGCCATCTTAGGTGTATATGACATTCTTCTTTCAGACGAACACAATTGGAGTTACATTAAAAAATATCCAAAAAAAGTGCATCCATTATAAAATTAATCCATATGGCTCCGGGGGGTTAATAAAGGCCTTCTGGAGTGAATTGAGGGGTTTGTGTAAGAAAAATATCCATATTTAAAACTTTATAAAGTAAAATATCTAGCTTCCGACAGACCTCCTTCTGTATTCAACTTACGAAGAATGCGCAATTAGGAAGACATTTTTACAAATTAAAAAAAAAAAGAACAAAAAAAGTCTCAAATATGGCTTTAGAACAACATGAAGGTGAGTAAATTATTACATTTTACATTTCTGAGCCAACTGTCCCTTTAAAAGGTCTTCATTGACTCCAGTTATGCGTTTATGAACACTCATGAGTTTGACTCCATCTGTGTGTTTGTTATTACTGTATGCAATAATTGTGAATAAGTGGACTTATACAATTATGCATGTCATGTTCCCTCGTGCAGAAATTCCCTAGAGCAGCAATGCAGACATACTGGTACATGTGCATTTTCATAAACAAACATGCACACACATACACACACACACACGGAGCGATTGAATCTTTTCAAATACATGTATATGTGACACACAACATCAAGGGGCGCAATCTCACACACACACTCACAATCTTTGAACACACACATACACACCACACACATTCCCCACCCCCACCACACACGGAGGCATTACTGCAGTGGATGCAGTCTTTAACTCACGTTGGAGTCCAGCAGGTCGATGCTGTCCAGGCTCTTGCTGCGGTGGATTCGGCCCTTGATTCTGCGCAGGGATGGTTTGCCGTGGACCGATCCCTCAGATTCATCCAGCAGAGAGACTTCTGGGGTGGGGACGAAGCCGTGGATCTTGGGATAGTAACTAAGAAAGTGACAGACAGCGTGTGTTAGATTGTGGTGTAAATTTAATCTCCATTAAAAAGATGAGCACAACCAATGGAGTTTCGTTAGTGAAATGGAGTGAAAAGGGTTTAAAATGCTTACACTGCAGGCCCGTATTTGTCTTTGTCGTGTTTGGGGAAGACCCTGAGATTAAAGCACAAGAGAAAGAGAGAGACTATTAATTTTCAGCAAAAAAAAGCAATGAAAACAGACACAAGATATTTGGAAGAAATATTGTGTTACACATGGGGGAGTTTGGAACGACATTAGGGCGAGGAAATGATGACAGAATTCACAATGTTAAAATATTTTTCCAAACCATTATTTTTGTAATTACCGGTATATTTATAAACAAAAGTAGCAAATTATACATTTCACCTTGAAACACATACATGCAGGACCATCAACTATAAGACATTTAGATTATATGCATAAAACTACATAGGCATAAAGCTGTCCAAATGCGACAATTAAACATTTCAGTTGGTTGAGCTAAAAAGCATATGAAATGTAATGCTACACCATACTGTACCATGCTTTCTTAAAGGATTAGTTCACTTCAAAAAATGAACATTTCCTGATAATTTATTCACCCCCATCTCATCCAAGATGTTCATGTCTTTCTTTCTTCAGTCGAAAATAAATTACGTTTTTTGAGGAAAACATTCCAGAATTTTTCTCCACATAATAGACTTCAATGGCAACCAATGGATTGAAGGTCCAAATCGATGCAGTTTCAAAGGGCTTCGAAGGGCTACAGAGGCTCTGCGCGATTCCAGACGAGGAATAGGGTCTTATCTGGCGAAACCATCGGTCATATAAAAAAAAAGAAAATGTATGTGCCGAAAAACTTCATCTCATGTTCAATTGTCCGACATCGTTGTTTTACCTTTTTTGTAAAGGCCGTTTGATTTAGTCTTTGCACGTTCGTTTTAACACTGGGACAGTACTTCCACATACGTCATGGACGTGACCTTTCCGACGCGATGACGTCATACGTCGTGAAGAAGAACAACACAGAAGTCGCACATTTGAGGTTAAAAAGTATATAGTAAATGTATATAATTGTTTTGAACATGACAGATGGTTTAGCTAGACAAGACCATATTCCTCAGCTGGGATCGTGCAGAGCTCTCTGAATCCCTTTGAAACTGCATTGATTTGGATCTTCAATCTGTTGGTTGCAATTGAAGTCCATTATATGGTGAAAAATTCTGGAATGTTTTCCTCGAAAAACGTAATTTCTTTTCGACTGAAGAAAGAAAGACATGAACATCTTGGGTGAGATGGGGGTGAGAAGAATATCAGGAAATTTTCATTTTGAAGTGAACTAATCCTTTAAGATGTACAAGTTTAGATGAGTTAAAAATACAATTGTTAGGGCAGTTTTGTTAACTCTAAGTAATATGCCATGTTTAGAATGGATATGACAGTCTCTTTGTGGGACTATGATTAATCAAAGACAGAAACAGAGAGATATTACAAATTGAAAGTAAGGAAAAATAGTTGCAGGGGCTTTCATTTTGCCCACTGGGCTTTACTGGATTTCCATGCACAATAAATAGTTCTGAAGGAAACTGAAAATGCTGTTGGCTTTGCAAGTTTAAACATCAAACATTTAAGGGAGGCAAATTTGGTTCCATACAAAAGAAACATTTCACTGACTGGAGATTGTTTTTACTAAACAAATCAGTTATGTTTAACCCTTAAACGCATAGCTCGGGTCTTTAGTGACCCGGGACGTCATTCACTGCTCTCTTCCTCATTCATTTTTTAAAGTTAGACATCAATATTCTAAGTGTTCCTCAATTAATTCATTATGAACAATATGACAAGAAAAAAAATCACAAAATTATAAAAGAATGCCTGCTTTCCCATTTATTTTGTTGTAAAAATTGTATAGGGTCGCTAACGACCCGAGGTGTGTAACAGCGTAAGTATATATATTTCTGCACAACACTGAATCTTTGATGACTGAATAAGTGCAATTCACATTTATTCACAAGGTGGCAATGTCTGATACACAATTATGAAGTGACGTTTCACTCATAGTTACCACAGGCAAAAAACAAAAGAATAGGAAGAATGATCAGCAAAACTTGAAATATTTCAGAGATTTACTGCGGAGCAACTGAACGCAATCAGATATTAGTGTCACTGTCACTTGATGGTGGATCTGATGAAGAAGCTGTCAGCGATCAAAATATTGATTTTGAAGATGTTGAAAATGATAGTTTTGAGAATATGTTTGAGTGAATATGAGCGAGATGCTGAATTTCCTGGGAAATAAGCTCTGATGAGGACAGTGATGGTATAAAACATCTGCTCAAACTGAACCCTTCCAAGCTCCAAAAGGTAACAAAATATGCTTTATTTTCTGTAATTGTTACTCTAATATCAGGAGAGTTTTATAATATCGCGACAGGTAGAGAGCCATCCGTGTTAGATATAGATCCAGGTCAATAAAGACCCGAATATGTAATAATGATTGGTGAAACATTAATGCATTTAAGGGTTAAACTCTACATGAAACGACATTGACAACTCATTTTGCTTCTGTAGTATGACGTATTTCAAAGCAAAACAGGATATTTGATGAAAAAAGAAAATGCTATTGTGGCACACATCCAGTCGTTCATCCATATTAGACACAAATCACACACATTTATACACACAAAAAAAGCCTAAGTAGTATAGGCCAAGCTCAGATAATATTGTATAATCATGACCCATTAACCATGAATACATCCACAGCACACAAAAACCAACAGGCCAACAAACTCTAGTGTTGGATGTCAATAAACAAAGTATAATAAACGTCATGGTCATAATAGTCATGAATCCACCCATATTTTATATTTAAATCATTTAATTAATTCCTACTCATTAATAATTAGTGTCCCATCTGCTCTGTCTGAACCCCAAAGTATCTTCCATCCAGAAGATGTATATATTATTCATGAAGTCTCATATGATCATGTCATTCAATGAAGTTATATTTCAGGACATGAAAGCACTGCACCAAACAAAGCAAACATCATATAAAAGACAAAACCTCAGTGCAATGTGGTAAGTTTCTATATCAAATCTATGTAAAAATCCCAGTTCATTGTCAGTTTACATTGTGCACCTTAAAATGCCTCTTTGCGATAAAAGGAAAGACCTGACCTTGCAGAGGTTTGGGAGATGTTATATAATACATTAGCATTGGTTTACATTAGCAGTTGTAGGATGTAAGAGAGTCCCTGTACAGTAGGACAGGCAATTTGAATGCCTTGTATCATAACCATTCACACAATGTTTGAAGAGGATTTGCTGGAAAACCCTGCAAAATGAAATTCAATACGGCGAATCTTCTGTTTCAATGCGCTGGATGGGGCACCAATGAAAATGAGACCTCATTTCCATATTAAGTGGTAGATTAAGGAAGCCTCCTGGGCTGCTGCTAGCTACTGATTTCCAAGAATAACATAAAATGAGCAAGAATTGAAGAAGCATCTAAAACATTTGTAATTTAGAGTGTTAAACGAGACCGGCAGAGAACGGAAGACTAATGAGAGGACGAAGACATTAACGTGACAATGAGGTTGATGTTGGCCTGCAGGAAACCAAGCGAGTCTTACCTTCAGTTAACCTTTTTAGTCAAATACATTTAAATCATCTGGGAACGAGTTCAAGGACAGTTTCTGGTATGTGCGCACATATACAGAGTATACCATAAGACCAGAATCATGCCATATGCAAGCATGCAAAGCTATCTGTTAGTATGGTCGCCATGATTTTGCCAAGTAAGACATCTTTTGTTGATCCTGGAACAACGTTCCTATCCAAAAACATAGTCCTAACCCTATCCCTACCCCTAAATTTAACCCTACCCATAACTTATCCTCTAAAGTCAGAGGGAAATGATAGGTGAATAACACTGATGTAGAAGCACATAAACCTGGTTGGAAGCCTAAACTTGACATAAACTGTAAACTTGTCCGTCAAATATGATTGGTTGATTTGAATGTTGTTCCAGGATCAATAAAGATGTTGATCTGGGAACAGGTTGCACTTGGTGAAATCATGTTCACCCTGTTGGTACTTCCATTCATTGCAAATATGCGGTTCTATTTCTGCCAATTTTGCACATTTCAGTTAATCTCCTTGGCTGTAAATGCTGATCATTCTTGAGCCACAATCAATTGACATTTTGACAGTGCTAATTGGCTGATAGCATCAGAAAAACGTTCACAAAGATACACTAGTGACTGTCCTCTGAACTCTGACATGAAACCAAAAATCTACAATCAGGGATTGAAGCCCAAAGTATAATTTTTTATGCATATTCTAGGGTATGCATATAGTGCAGTTGATGTATATTCTCTATATGTACACCTTGCTATTTGCACTAATTAGTCTGTCCACAAGGTGGCGACACTGGCCCGGGCCATTGTTTCGCAGTCGAAAACCAAACAACACCACTGCGGCGAGGTTGGCGAGGGACATGGGAGGAGCGAGTGGGACCGGTGGGTGATTGAGAATGAGCACCACATGCAAGTCACACCGGAATCGAGTCCTCTCATGAGGGAGACCGGAGACATAAAGAAGGAGAGACATGCTATCGAAGAGCCCTCGCTGCTGAAGGGGATGGCGGTGCTGAGGAGTTCGGGCAGCGTGGAAGAGAGAAGACCGCGAGTGACTGCGAGTCGCCGGCGTTCGCCGTGGGCCGAAGCCTGCTGCCGTCCGCCATGTTGGGGAGGAGCAGGGAGCGTGGGACTCGCTGCCGGCTGCCCTCGACAGGAGAAGGAGGATCGAGCCGTCCACCAAGCGTCCAGTACCATCACATGGCATCACGAGGAAGAGCCTCTCAGCCGCCTGAGGACCGAGCGGCAGTGTGTCAGGGAACCGGACCAAGATTTTTTTTTCCCCCTCTCTTCACTAACTCGTCTGGTCGCTCTGGGGTCTCCGTCTCCCATTCTCTCGTCTCGCCAGCCCATATCCCCGACGCAGAGATTGGGCTCCCCGGGGGGGGAGTAGTCGCGGGGTACTCCCCGGCCTACGAGGGGTGTTGGGGGTATGTGGCGAGGTTGGCGAGGGACATGGGAGGAGCGAGCAGGACCGGTGGGTGGTCACGGTGGGTCTCGAGTGCTCTCATGAGGGAGCCCGGAGACATATAAGGAGGAGCGACCTCAGTGGAGGATGAGAGAGGGCCATCCCTGGAGTGTTGTGTTTTGTTTATGTTTGTTTTGTACGTAGGCGGCAGTCGTCCGTGAGGGGCTGCCACCGATTATTTTATTTTGTTGATTTATTTTATTAAAGGTTTTGAGCGTTCGCGGTTCCCACCTCCTTCTTCCCATAACAACAAACTTTATTACAACCACCAAACTACTGGAGACGCAGCTACTAGATGCCTGTGTTGATGAGCGCTTGTACGAGAGCACATAAACGAACTCTAGTTTAAATGAGTACAAGACACATTTTTAATCACTCATTACTTCTAGAGAGAAATAGTGCTAATATTGGACAAGCATGAAACTTTTTAGTGCATGTGTTGATCACCTGCATTCATGCACACTATCAAATGGGGTGTACCTTGCGCTAATGTGTTAGGCTGAAGCCATAAGCTAAAGCCCAAAATATACTCCAGCCGCCCGTGTTCCGCAGCAGTCCGCGTAACGTAATTTTTCGTCGATGTACAACGAAGCATGCAAGAGTGATTTGAGTGCTTGAAAAAACACAGCAAATTCGTCTTTCTATGCTCCCGGCCAAGAAGTATACTTTAAAAGACTCGCTCAACTGTCCGCAAGATGGAGCGGAATGTGGAAAATGAAGTATATAAGCTAGGGGTGTCAAACTCAGTTCCTGGAGGACCACTGTCCTGCAGAGTGTAGCTCCAACTACCTGAACTACCAAAACAGAAGAATCTATGGCCCTGTTTACACCTAGTATTAAGAAGAGTTTTGGTCGATTGGATCACAAGTGGACGACACTAAATACAAGTTTAAACGGGGTTTAAAACGTTTCCACTTTCAACCACTTCTAGAGGTAGTCGAAAACACATTCGACCGGATTGAAACGAAAGTTGATGCTCTTTTGTCCGTTTGATCAAGAAATGTGAAAAAAAACCATTAATTTACCCTACCCTGGAAAAAATCAAAAGAAAAGGATTAAAATACCAGGTGTAAACGGGTATGTCTCCCTCGTCCACTTGTGATCCGATCAACTAAAACGCATCTATTACCATTTCAGTCGTATCCAACTCTTGGTGATTTTATGGCCATCTCTTGCCACATGTCATCTATGGACAATTCACCTGTACTGCATGTTTTTGGATTGTGTGTGAAAACGGAGCACCCAAAGGAAACCCATGCAGGCACAGAGAACATGCAAACGCCACACAGAAAGGACTCCTGGCTCAGATGGGACTTGAAACCTTGAAACCAAACCTTGAGTAGACTCCAATACTCAAGGGGGCGATAGAGTTACCTTTAAACCAAAAGTATTATTAATCAAGTAGTTAGCTATAGCTGACATGCGCAACAAGTTTTTCTTTACACTGTTTATCCACCATGAAAGTAAGGCCCCATCCCCAATGGCACCCTAAACACTTGCGGTCTTCCTACGAGTCCGTACTTTCGGGATTTAACGCCGTTTTGACTGTCGGGAAGAAGTTTGCTGCAGAGCATACATCAGTGCGGGCTCTGCAAAAGTGCACATAGAGGGCGCATATCAACCGCATCCTAAAATAACAAATGGGATACCCAACGGTCTCATGAACTTAACGGACATGCACACGTAGCAGCCATTGTAAGTCCACAAGACCAAAAGTGCATACTAAGTGTTTGGGACAGGGCCTCATTCATCTGAAAGAGAAAACTGGGTGTAGAAGAAAACAATTCATGCTAACTTGCACCAACAGGAAGGGCCAGATTTACAAACCGTTTCGCCAGCGCAAACCCTCTTTTGCCGTTAAAATACTACTGTCAAGATTTACTAAAGACACGCAGTCAAAAGTTGGCGCTGAAAAGGCGTGGACAGTTATTTTTGCAGCATAAGCATTTGTAGGAGTTTCTTATTCAGATTCAAAATGTATGGGAGGAGAGTATTTAGATGAAGCATGCAAGGCGATTTCCTAAGGTTTGCGCTAGTCAATTTACTGGCGTCGGCGCCATTATTAGCGTCTGCCCAGAAAAACAGACGCTTACTGGTAGATTGCGTTGGACATTATGTAAATGATCCGGCTGTGTCTGTGTTTATTAATTTGCGCGTTCTTAGTTGATCACGCGCAGAACTTTACACTTCCATCCGCTTAGTAAATCTGGCCCTTAGAATGCAAGCATTACTGAAAGTACTTGTTTTACGTACTTTCAAAGTTTCAGACCAAAGTGCATTTTTGAAATGACAATTTCGATTGAAAGTGACTATCATTATGCACCAAAAGCTGCATCTGAAAACTGAAAAATTAAAGCATAAGGAGGTATAAAGGCATCTGAATTCAAGATGTATCCTTTGCTGCCTATGATATCTAACAATCCTGTGTGTTCTATTCTGTTGTGTTAAAATAAATGGGTACCTACTTAAGTCATTGCCTGATAGAGCAGCTGCCTAAGCTTTCACACGCAGCCATATACTACCGAGTGTCCAGCTAATTTTGCTGTCCAATTAAGATGCTTAGTGCTATACAGCAACAAACAAAAGCCTACAAAAAAGTCTATAATCTATTTGGCTAGTTTGTGTTGTCCCCGACCTCTTCCTATGTGCCTCATAAAGCCATTAGATATTGAAGCAAAGGATACTGCTTGATCAGCAAGTCAATATCTACGTTAACATTGGGCCTCAAGTCAGTAGAACAGTTTAGACACAAATAGACAATGCTGACCACTACGATTGACATCAAAATTATCTTTGCTGCCATTATCACAAACGTTAATATGATTTTTTCTTCAGCCAGCACAGTATGGCCCAAGGGCACCACAGCGAGAGCCAAGAACAAATACAGTCTTGTGTGTGTGTGTGTGTCCTGCCGAGGCTACTAGAGAGGGTTATCTATTAGCAGGCTCCTGGTTTACAACCGTCAACCGTTAATGAAGTAAATAATCACTCTGGATGGGGATGAAAGTGGAAGGTGGAGGCGTTTTATTTGGCTTGATGGAGGAGAGGTACTTACAGAGAGTCTCAATCAGTGCTTTACTTGTCTACTGGAGAGGAGGGGGGAAAATTGCGCGGGGAAACCCAGAGATTAGCATGAAACGTGATCGAGATGCTTCTTCTGAACTCTGTGGCTTCCGTCAGTCAAATGCGCGCTTGGCTCACGTTTAAAAGTGTGTTTAAATGCTAAAAAGCACGTGTAAAGAAGCCTCGGGGTGAGCAACTGCCGCCCATTTCATTACGCCCGGTTAAAGCTAAGCTCTGGAATAGTTTGTGCGACTGCGGGGGAAGAAGACCATCTGCTGTGTTTCCAGAACTCGTTCTTTGAACTTCTCTTTTTCCGCTCATCACGGGCGATACTGAAGGTTCAGTCATTTCCATTAGATCTCTGGTAATGAACACTAAGGGTGGCCAGAAATGAGGAGAGTTTGTCTTCATGATTTTAAAGGCATCAGACATTTTCTTTGATCAAAGACAAACGAGACGCGGTTTATTACGGTCACGTCCCACAGAGTCAACTGATCAAGATATTTACGCAGCCATGTTTCATATCGGAGTCAATCGTTTGATATCATATACAGCAAAAAACCGAAGCATGTTGCCTATCCATTATCATCCACAAGGGCCCTTTTAAGCAGTCTTCACTTGCCTCATGAGAACTCATCTCCGCTATATGTTTCTCCTTTTACCTCTGTTCCTGGATTGATCCTGAAGTCTTCTGGGTGAAAGTGGACAGATTTTTAACCACAGGCAGGGAGGCTCACCTAGAAACAAATCGAATGTAGCAACTCTCAAAGACAAGATATTCTTAAGCATTCTCTGGTCAGAATCTCTAGTATTGTGAATGCTCTTTCATACTAAGTGCAAAATGTGATATCCACAATTTGTCAAGAGCATACCTGGTTAACACTTCACCCCAAACTCAAAAGAAAGGAATTCAATTTTGCTTAATGTACATGAAGCCTATTTTTAGTACCATTTTGATGTTTCTACGGGTGATCAAGGCTGTGTCCGAAATCGCACCCTATACCATGAAATAGGGCACTCCATTTGTAGTGGTGTCCGAAACCATAGTGGACATTATAGTGTTATCGATATTCAATCCCATAATGCACCGCAATAATGAGTGTACAACTAATGTACACTCAATGGCTAAAGAATACCCACAATGCACTGTGAAAGTTGCGCCGAATGAATTTTCGCGTCTGACCAGAGGATGGGAATTGTCAATCCATCCATTTTCTAAACCGCTGGTCCAATGTGGGTAATATCATACAAGTAGAAATGAATTTTTAATTGATTATTAAATTGTCTCATTAAGGTTTATACATATTTTCCATGACAGAGTTTAAGATAAATCGTTTCATTACTACTGGAGCTGCTAGTTTGATAAGTTGCAAATGATTATTAAACAGCAAGCAGGAAATACGCAAAAGCGGCAGCCTTTCCGGTGAACAGCAGTGTCTAAATTCGCTCAATCATTTTCGACTACATTGTTGGACTAATGTTGGGAATAGTGAATGAGGGTATAGGGGGCGATTTTGAATACAACCCAAGTTTTGTCTCTGTCTCTGTTTAGCTCTGTTTCCTGGGTTCTGGCGAATATTTTTAATCCCTTGAAGAGCACTTCTACTCTCTAAAATAAAAGGTGCTATATGGCACCAAAAATGGTTATTCGGCGTAATCATAGCGGAACCACTTTTGGTGCTAAATAGCACCATATCTTTACATGATCTGTATATGGTAGCGGTGCTATATAGCACCTTAGTCAAAGAACCAGTGAAGAACCTCTGAACCACCAAAATTGGTGCTATATAGCACTTAAAAAGGTTCCCCTATGATTACGAGCCAAGAACCATTTTTGGTGCCATATAAAAGCTTTTTTTTTTAGTGTAGACTGGGTAAACCCAGCCCGATCTGCCGACGATTTGATTTCGCCGTGCAGCTCAGTCTGGAAACCTGTACATATTTCTATCCTGCTTCTGTTACAAATTTGCGGGGACCAATCACAGAATCACTTATCCACCTGGCGCACTATTGGCGGGTTTAACACAATGACGGATAGAGAAGCAATGGATCGTTGGTCTGATTGGTTGAAGGACAATCCAATTTCATACAGAGTCATTTGAACTATTCCCGTTGATCACGCCTCTTGTGCAGTAAAAATACAGAGCAGACTCCCCAGACCTTGGTCTGGTGATAGCCAGACAAGGGCACTTCGGGAAGGAGACGCCGTTTGTAGAAGCGTTCCAAACGAAAGTGAACAACTGAATCCCTTCATGAAGGGTCCTTCCACAGGCTTTTAGCGAAGAGAACATGCAATGGTGACTTCAAGAAAGTAATCATTTATGGTCATGTTCTGCCCCTCGGAGTGAGTAGGAAATGCTCAATGCCCCCCACCCATGCCCCCCCCCCCTTCATCCGGTTGTTCTGTTTATGTTTTTCTAGTCTGAGAATTCATAGCATTTTGTTTTGAGTTCGAGTTTAATAAAGTCACAACTACTGCAATTAGATGCTGACGTTTTTTCATCTTTATTGCAACCAACGCTGACAAGGTAAATTGAGGTAAATCCTCATTACCGTAATGCGGAAAAAAACTCACACAAAACCATAAAACAATTATGTGCTATGTAAATGCCTTAAATCTAAGATTTAAATGAAAAATAATTAAATAAAAAAGCATATTGTATTACAGTACTTAAGTAAGGTAAAAGTTACTTTTTAACAATAATAAGAATCCTTTACCTGTAAGCAAGCAAAATATGATATCCACAATTCTCCCAGCAATTAATCACTGTCGAGCTGTTAAGAACATGTCTGGGTCACTTTTTAGACCGAAACCCAAAGAAAAAAAGCATTTGAAGACATTCTCACTTATCTCACAAAAATGGAAATGAAGCTTATTTTCAGTAACATTAAAGGTACAATATGTAAGATTTTTTGGATTCAAATATCCAAAAACCACTAAAACAATGTTATATATTTTGAAATGACATTTTTGTCATCGCAAACAAAATAACCAACTGCCTTAAATGACCAACTGAAATATTTTTAAATCACTAAAATACAATGATTTTAAAGTATTTTTGTAATGAGAATTACCATTAAAATACGAATATTGTTGCCTTTTTTAAGTCGCTTTCGACAAAAGCATCTTCTAAATACGTAAATGTTCTTGTAGAATGATTTTAAAAAGATTTTTTTTTATTTTGATATGGGGTGAAATGCGACCTGGAAATGATCTAGACTTAAATATTTTATATCAATTTGTTTAATTAACTGTGATGCCTCTTTTGTTTACATGTGACTCAAATCCCATCACAGTTGGGAGGTGGGAATGTTCCTGTAAACAGCAGCGATGTCATGTTTCAAATCCATGAATAATTAACCGCAACTCAAACAAGCCGAGTACCAACATCCAAACATTGCAAGGACGTCTCTCAGGGTATAGGTGCCTCATCATCATTCTGGATTTATGTGGATTTGGCAAGTTTTATAGTTATATGGAGCTTGTTGTGTTAAGCACCTAATCTCGATAGTAAATTACATTCACTTGCTTGGTTGATTTGTTGCTGTGATGTCGCACACGTGGCTCCTCGTAATAGCCTCGGTTCTCCTTTAAACGTCAACTATTGCGGTACTGCTGACATGAAGCAAAACAAGCTGACCTCATTTTAAGAGGAAAATCTTACAAAATAAACCTTACGGAGTGAACAGGCTGCTACAAGAGCCAGGGGTACTTTTAATGACAATGAAAACAAGATGAAAAATCTGGGTACCCACAACTTGCTCCCAATTAGTTACAAATGAATAACCCAGCATGCATCACTCAAATTAGCAACCTTTACTGACCCCAAGGGGCAAAAAATGCCTACGGCTGTTGAATCATTACCGGCCGACCATCTGCAAGCAGAACTTTACTTATTAAAGCACTTTAAAGGACAACATTTGACAATTCCTCATCTTTTTTTAATGCAATTACAACAAAGACCTAAGGTTTGTTATGCTAATTGCACATTTTACTCTCACTATATTCCCTTGGATTTTTCGGCGTGTAATTTCAGTGGCCTCAGAGAATCTTTTTGCCCCATTAACCTCATATGCTTAAAAATAAATGTTCCAAAAAGGGGATTTCGCAGGAAAAAAAAAACGTTTTTGGCTCACCAAATATTCCATCAGTAAACTATTTTCAGTGTGAACCTTATATATATTTGAACCTTTTTCCACTATAAAGAGCCTTTCAGGTGCAATGGAAAGGTTCCCTGGATGTTGAAAGTTCTTCACAGAACCATAAAAGCCAATAAAAACTTAAATTTTTAGAGTGTAGTAGCAACCGAGTAAATCTTGAGGCCTATAGACTTGCTGAGCCCAGAGAACACACTGAAAGCCCCTTGGTCCTAATGACAAACCAACATTTCTCCACTTGAAATGAGTGTGAGCCTCTCCACAATACACTCCAATTTCCTGTTTATTTTAAGACTGCAAAGTAATAAAAATGAGTATGAGGACATGATGATGTCAAAAGGAGATGACATTGTGGAATATGGTTATTTATGAGAATGAAATGTGATTATATCCAGCTCTGACACAGAAAAATAAAACCATTGTGGTCCAAAGCTTTGACAAGAGGTTTGAGGTTAAAGAAAATCTCTAATCAATTTCAAAAAAGGTCAGAATCGTATTGAAAACCTATGGAGAGGAAAAAAGCATCGGCGTACGTTGGTTGTTTGTGAGTTGACCTTGTGAAAACCGAAAACCTACTGACCTGACGTGAGGTGACATTCACGCTTATCTCGCATGAAAATGGAGGCCAATACGAGTTAATTAACGGCTGTGTGGTCTATTCAACTCAAGGTGCAATCCTGTAGTAAGAGGTGGCCATTATGAATGGAAATGAATGAGAAACTCAACACAAGCACACAGTGACAATGACAGAAAACACACACACACACAAACCAATGCAAAGAAACACACATCCATGCCTTAACTTTTTATTTAATTTGAAAGTGCACATAGTAGACATACACATATGAATGATGTGACATGCTTGGGTTTGTAGTAGAGTGAATCATGAATGAAACGACACACGAGTGAAAAGGATAACAGTATGTGTAACTTACTGCACAAAAAGCTTTATGAACACACAAGCCTGGTTTCAAACTTTGCTCACGCCGACTGCGCTCGGACAAGATTTAAATAGTCAAATGTGACATTTACATGGTTATAAAGTAAATGGACACGACAGGCTTTCTTCCCAGCAAGCTGCAGTGCCGAATAGCCCCTCACACATCCATATACATGTATATACTCACCACATATGTTTTCTGGGAGGCAGGCTACGCTCTCTGTTGATGGCAGTCACCCCTAGAGCCAGCTGCATTACAGTAATGTATTTCTGGTAATTCACCATGGTACTGTTCACCGCTTTTTTGAAACACAAAAATCCGCACCAGAAGCGCAGGTACTACTAATAATAACAATTTATTCTCTCCTCCTTCTCCTCCTACTCCCTGGCATCGGCTTCAACTGCGTCTTCCTTGTTGAACATCACAGCGCCATTTCCAGCAGCAGCAGCAGTAGCAGCACTGACAGGGAAAACACTCCCCGCGAGGGAGCACGCCGCTGCCACCCATCACTACAAAGACAGTCTGCTCGTATTACCTCTAAGAACGGAAAGCGCGCCAATCCATTCGTTAATAGTCACGAGATGGGCATTCTTTTCCCGCCACTCGCGCCTGCTGCCACTTTGCTTAGAACGCGCGCTCACTCTCTTTCTCTCTCTCTTCTGTCTCTCTCTTCTGTCTCTCTCTCTCTCGCGCGCGCTGCAGCGTCCACGCGTCCGTGCGTGAGGTAGCTAGGGGAGTCTGTGTAGGTAGATGTGTGTGTGTTTGTGTGTGTGTGGAGTTTGGAGGGGGTGACTTAAAGGGACAGCTCACCCAAAAATTCAAATCCTGTCATCATTAGCTATGTTTCCATCCACCTAATTTTGGAATATCGCATATAAAACTCTAGAATCTAGATGGAGATGCCAAGAAGCACACCAGTTCTAAAAATGAGTATAACAAAATGTATGTACGGTGACCGGGAAGGGACACGTTCGGTTCAATTTTCACAGCGGTTCCAGAAAATCACTGTCAGTGTGAATTAACCAAAATGGTCTGGAATTGCTGTGAAAAGTGAACCCGAACGTGTCCCTTCCCGGTCACCGTACATACGTTTTGCTATACTCATTTTTAGAATTGATGTGCGTGCTTTCACATGCATCCTGTAAAGTTCTTTATTGACCCGGGACGTCATTCACTGCTCTCTTCCTTAGTTAGACATCAACCGTCTCAGTATTCCTCAATCAATTCACTATAAAAAATATAACAAGAAAAAAATAATACAATTATAAAAACCCCAAACCCTTCCAAGCTCCATAATGAGGAAACAAAATATGCTTTATTTTATTTTTCTGTAATTGTTACTCTAATATCAGGAGTGTTTTATAATATTATCGCGACAGGTAGAGAGCCATCTGTGTTAGATATACATCCGGGTCAATAAAGACCTGAATATGGAATAATGATGCTGAAAAATTAATGCATTTAATGATTACGTTTTCTTATGATGTGCAATTTCTCTATCGAAAAACCACGCTTGTGCATTTTTTTTCTGATTCTATCATAAATTAGCACATCACGTACAGTTCAGCTGGGGCAGATAAAAAATTTTTTTTATCCGATAAAAAGACGCGCAAAAATGACACTTTAAACCCTAACGCTCAAAATAATGAATTAAAAAGTAGGGCCAACTTAAATTAAACAAATTAGTTCAATCAAATTAACTTTTATGAGTATTTACAACTTTCTTTTTCTTTTGAGTTCACAGAACTGACACATTTTAAGTCATCTGAATTGTTTCATTGTTTAGAGTTTTATGAAGTTGTTTCTTTTAATTTATACAAACTTAAATTTAATTTCCCAGCATGCTTTGCCATGACACTCGAAAGGGAGAGTAAATGCTAAAATTAAGTGTTATATAACATAACTATATATATATATATATATATATATATATATATATATATATATATATATATATATTATATATATATATATATATATATATATATATATATATATATATATATATATATATATATATATATATATATATATTAGTGCTGGGCAAATTAATGCGTTAACGTGGATGATACATTTTTTCATTTTAACGACGCATTAAAAATATTTAACGCAATAAACGTAGCATTCGTTTTTATATACATTTTTGCCCAGCGTTACATTATATGATCACGCTCTTAATCATGTAAATGCTTTTAAACAATCTAAGCGCGTCAAGACACAAGAGGTGTGTCTCAATCCGATCCCAGTTGGCCAGTCTCGTGCACACATTGAGTTCTCTTTCGCTCTTGAACAAACAATAACAACAACACAGAGAATTTTGTCAAAATAACAGTTTTGTTGAGTATTCTCATAATGGAAGTCTTAAATTAGTTAAATAACGTCTTAAATGAACGTGAGTAAATGAGATGCGCGTGACAGCGCGTCAGATCCGTGTCATGTTTGACAGCAGCTCTGATGATGTCTGTCATTAATGTTCATCAAAGAACAACGGGAACAGAGAAAAGATGATTAATCTATATATAGCCTAATAAAGTATGAAATTGGTAACTTTCAGTTATACTGTAATGTAATGCCATTGATGTTTCATAGAGACATTAGTATCAGTGATTCTGGCCTTCATTCATAAAAAGATGCCATTTTTATCGATTCAATGTTAAGTGGGAGATTTAGCAATGTTTAATGTTTTGCTATGCTAGAAGAGTTTCTGTAATGATGTTTTTTTTTTTTTTTGGAGGGTTACTATCATGGTGACGTGGAGCATGAGGTTGGAGCACGTACTCATTTAGCAAGTGTTATGCCATGTCAATGCTATCAAAGCATTGTATTATCAATTAGCAAGTTAGCATTTATTGAATTAGCTAGTTAAAGCAATTGAAGTTTTCACTACTAAAAATATTTAAACTCAGAGTACATGATCATTTTAAGTTAAATGTATGAATTACCTTACTCAAATATTACAAGTTAAGACTAATTCAAACGTATGAGTACAAAATATAGTTCTCATTACTTAAACCTTGAAATTCTTAACTTAAAGCTGCTGTCCGTAACTTTTTTTGTGTTCAAGATTTACAAAGAATGAGAATGTACAACATGAATCCATTTTCCAAACCGTGTTTTTCTTACCCTGAATCATTATGGCAGTGTTTATATTGGGGCTATTTCAGACCGGTCTGGTAGGAACCGCTGCAGAGGAGCACAGTCCCTGCCTGAGAAGTAGCTCCGGCTGCAATGTTCTTCCGCAAGACGCATACAGTTCTGTTTATTAACCGCTAGAGCGCTAAAAGTTACGGAGTGCAGCTTTAAAAAAAAAACTGATTACCTCGAGGTTTGACAAATTATTCGGGTTTACAGTGTACGATGGAAACACATTTACAGAATAAATCACTCGATGTGCAACAAAAAAAATATACTTTAAAAGTAGTACATATGGCATTTGTTTTGCGTGTACAATTTAAGGTGCTATACACCAAAAATCTATCCATTCTATCCTTAGTTTGTTCATTCATACATTCAATATTTTACTTGTGAATGAATCTTTTTAATTAATCATTTTTTCTACTTCACAATCCTGTACAACAACATAATCTGCTGCTTAACTGCCATCATTGGAGAAATCAACCAGCTAGTTTCCTGAAACCCTAGTAACTTTGTTGCACAACCGTTTTTCAAACCACATTGGTTTATCAATATAACAGTTTGGTTTATCAATATAAGCATTAATGATGTCTTGCATTGTTGTAAATAATGAACATGAAGAATACTTTGCTATTTTTGTTCTCTGTTAATTTGCCTAATCTCCAAATGTTTTACTCAATGGGTTCCTTCATACATATATGGAAAGAAAGATACAGATTGTGCTTGTTTTGCTCAGCATGATCTTTGTAAGTCCATGTGTCATACTAACAAGAAACTGTGGTACTAAGAGAGCTATAGACAACCACACAATTTTGAAATGCTGTTTGCGAATGATTGTTGTAACTGTGTTTATGGGAAAAACACAAAATCAATAAACTATGTTGATAACTACAGAACCCTACTTGCAGAACCACAGTTGGCTAATGATGCTTTTGGGAAACAAACCACTGAATGATTTGTTCATGAGTAATGACTAATCTCAATAAATGATTATTTATATTTTGGTCTGCTCTTTGCACAGAAGCCATCATATGTCTTTTCTGTCAACTGTCCTTTTATGTCCTTTTGAGGCTTGACACCTTCAGTCATTCATTTTCATTACATACTGTACGACCAGTACAAGAAAGACATTTGTTTTCTTGTGTCCCACAAAAGACAGAAAGTCAATATGGGTTTGAAATGTCTTGAGGGCAAATGTATATAATAACACATTTCTTCATGGATATATGAAAATGTTTAGAGAAAGGTATCACTTTAAAATGAAAGTAAATGGAAGTAAACAAGGTTGAGTAAAAATATATTAAGCATTTAAGCAACTATTATGCAACCATAATTTAGAAAGCATATCTTGATGTTGTTTGTCCACCACCTTTCAAATAGTTTTTACATCCCTATTATTTAGATGTATTGCAAAAATAATTTTGATTTGAGCGAGTTTGACAAGGGCCAAATTGCGATGGCTAGACAACTGGGTCAGATCATCTCCAAAACTGCAGCTCTTGTGGAGGTTCCCGGTCTGCAGTGGTCAGTATCTATCAAAAGTGGTCCAAGGAAGGAACAGTGGTGAACCGGCGACAGGGTCCAAGGCTCATTGATGCACGTGGGGAGCGAAGGCTGGCCGGTGTGGTCCAATCAAACAGACGAGCTACTGTAGCGTGATGCAAAGCTGCAGCGCCTCATTCATGAAAATAAGGTGTATAAATGGAGTTAATGAAAGCATTTGTCAGATAAAGATTTCCCTCATTAATTAGGCAAATGCAATGGAATCTAGGGGTGCACTTTATTTTACAGTATGTGCACTTACATGAAATTTCAACGTTCTTAAAGGTCCAATGGCATGGCATTTTTCTATTATTTTATAATGTTTCCCGAGGTGTACTTATATTGTTAGTATGATTATTACATCATAAAATGTCATAATGTAGAAATAAAAGGCATTTTTTCAATACTGATGTTTGCCCTGTGGCTAAATGCCCTGTTTCAAGAGGCGTGTCTGCTGTGAGACTTCAGTAAAAACGCCCACTGTTGTGATTGGCTGACATCTTTGCATTTGAAATGAGCGGAGGGGGCGTGGTTTAACGAGATCTACGACGCACAAGCTGCTGCCAGAGAGACGGATGGACCGGAGTTCACTTCTCATCAGTTCTGTCAGTCTCAGTTCAGTGAACTGTTGTTACTATATACTTATATATATACCTGAAGTTATATACTTCAGGTTATTAGTTTATTTCTAGTCGGAGGGACTGTCACTCATGTCAGAAAGTTAGTAACTTTAGTAAATTATGGATCAGCGCTGACTGGAGACGCGAACCGATTCAGAACGATTCAGTCCGATTTGGCGAACTGATTCGGTTCACTAAAAAGAACCGGTTCAAAAGAATGATTAGTTCGCGAACTGGACATCACTAATGTACCAAAGACGGAGCGATTGCTAACAAAGATATTTATAGTAACTACTGAGTTATGAGAGCTGAGCTGTCAGTCAGCGCGAGTTTATTGTGTTTGTATCTGAGAGTTCTGAATAAACACGAGTCTCAGTCACGCACAGTCCGTCTTCATCATTATTCTACCAACTTTGTAACACACGCAATGTACCATTACAGCTGTCGAGATGAACGAGTTAGTAAGTGTTGATTATAGCATTATTTTTAGATATTTTCCTATCATATGAAAAGTGTCAGTGACGCATTGAGTACACAGCGCAAACAAAGACACAACAGCAGTAATCGAATGTAATCCAGTTTATTGTGGGGCTAAACTGGTTAGCCCGGAGACCCTCACGCTTACCCCCCTTTTGCTTAATCTCACGCTTACCCCCCTTTTGGTGCCTCCGCTGTGGGCCAGATGCAGTACTGGGGGTCGGGGATGTTGAAGGCCGACCGGCCAGCGTGAGGTTTATCTCTATAGATGTGACTCTGCCGATATTGAGCAGAAACTCACGACTGTATGCACATTTTAGAACAGATAGACGCGATGAGGACGTACAAAAACACTGACTCACAAGATAGAAAACACGAACAAAACACCGCTCTGTCGGGAGAGAGAGAAGCTGCAGCATGTGCACGAATAATAAATAATTAGCTACACATCAGAAATCACTGATCACAGATCAGAAGGAACTGAAAAAAGACTTCTGTTTTCATTTGTACATCCAAACACTGAGAAACTGCCAGCATTCACTCGTTCACAAGCCATGATCTCTCAAGCGTTTGCATAGGCGTGCCAGATTCTCTGGGCGGAGGAAAGGGAGGAAACCGTTCCTGTGTGGACGTCAAATCAGGAGACTTCAAGATTGGCTCGTCTGGCCTGTCATTTTCTCAAGGGCAGAGAGAGACAGCCACAACTCTGTTTACACCGATCAACATTTCTAGCCACTTGGGGACAATATTCAGGCTAGGGGAACTCATATTAATGTTGAAAAACCTCATAAAATGAAAATTTCATGCCATGGGACCTTTAAGAAAGTACTGGGTATTATAAGGCAACTACATGGGTTAAGGTTAGGTTCAGGGTTATTTACATAGTTATTGTAATTATTACTGTAATACATATTAAGAAATAAAGTGCTACCAAATAAATGCATGTAGGCCAAATAACTGGAGAGCAGTCGTGACACTGCAATAAACACACATGCAACATCCACCCATACTTTAGCTCAAAATTAATCAGAGAGAATGTAGTCTGCTTCATTTCAATGTGTAATTTACTTTTCAGACAGCCTGAGACGGAGAGCTAATTTGCAGTGATTCACATTTTCAGTTGCCCGGGTTCTATTCTTGGACATGGCTGCAATGATGCTTAGACTGTCAGTATCAAGACAGCGTTCCGCACACAAGTTCAATCGCCCAGTTCTTAAGCAAATCTTTTAGATGATTGTGCTGGATATGTGCAGAATAATGGGCTAGATGAAACAAAGGGTTGGTGCTGAATCTCGTGCAGGTATATTGTGATTATGTCCGTGACGTCACTAGCGCTGTCAACCCACTGAATCGTGCAGCAGTGCTTCATCTCCAATTATCAAAGGGTAATTACATTTTTGTGTCTGTGACATGCAGAAAATGGGCTTGCATTCAAACAATGACATCCAAATGAAGACAAAGAATAAATAGGTGGCAAAGTACGTTTTTATACATCTCTGTGCTCTTTAGTGAATGAAATTAATAAAAGAGATGTTGACAGCTTGTTGGCGTATGAAAATGTCTTTCATCACAAATGATTTGTACAGGAATTCATACTTGAAACCTTTAAAGCTTTGTGTTCAGAACATATTCAAGTTCCATCATTTACATAAATTAAATTATATATGGTGTATATATCAACAGAGGAAGTTAGTAAACGTTTCAGATCACAGCAAACATGGTGTTTGTGTTAGTGCAACTGATCTACTATTATTCTGCAGGACAGAATGATATGATGTGTAAAATGTCTGCAGTGGTGCTATCGATGGCTAAAAGGACATGCAGACTGTTTCTGCAGTCTAGCAGCCTAAGCATGGCACTTTTTACTGCAGCACCATCATTTCACACTCACACGTGCACGCACGCATGAACACAGCCACACACACACACAACACACTTGTATATGTGGTTACGGGGCCTCTCCATAGACGTAATGGTTTTTATACTGTACAAACTGTTTATTCTATCCCCTACCCCTAAACCTACCCAACACAGAAAACGTAGCATTTTTTGAATTTCAAAAACACAGTTTACTGTTTTTAAGCCATTTCGTTTACGAGGACACAGAAAGTAACCATGTTTAGGTTGTAATACCCATGTCATTATACACATTTGTGTCTTCATAAACCATATATAAGAACACACACACACAAACACACACCCCTACCCTTTTTACTAATATATTTAAATATATGAAAAATAATTTTAATCGATGAATTAATCATTGACTTGATTTGTTTGAATCAGTTACCATCAGAAAGAATTGAACTTACTATTTATCCTACCAGAGATGCTTTTAAAAACATCTCATCACTCATCGCGTACATCTCATTATATTTACGAGTCGTGAGAGATGGAAGGAGAATTTTTTTTCACGATCACTGAGGATATACTTTCCATTCAACTGTTCGCTTCTGGAACACCTTACGCACTACTCTGACCACTCGCTCAGTGTTTTTTACCACGCCAGCCTGAGTGAGCAGGTCAAGGCCACGAACAGTTCCAAGGAGGAATTTACCGCTTTTGTGGAGTGGGTGCTGGTAATGGACTGGACCAGCCCCACTCCCAACCCACAGTCCAGCCTGACATCACTCAGAGGGATGGACTGAGCCCACCGTAGATGGAGAGCAAGTGCAAGATGTAACGACTGAGCCCAAATATGTGAGCCGGCTACATCTGGTAATGGACTGGATTTCATGGTCGGCCCAAGTAGGACACCAGCCCCACTCCCAACCCAGAGTCCAGCCTGACACCACCCAGAGGGATGGACTGAGCCCACCGTAGACGGAGAGCAAGTGCAAGATGTAACAACTGAGCCCAAATATGTGAGCCGGCTACATCGTGTGCTACCGTGGGAGTATGAGGGGATGAATTGGAGCCTCGCCCACACTCCCACCACTGAGGATTAGTCTGAGAAATGTATTTAGGAAGAAGATGATTCCATGCCCCCACTGATACCACCCGACTCTGAATGCTTACCTTCATCTCCACTGGTCCCTCCCTCTCCCGCCTCCTCTTCTGGAATCGCCCGATTTCTCTGACCAGTCTTCACTGCCTCCCGTCAGCCCCTCTGCTCCTCCCTCGGCGACATGGATCCATCTCAGGCCTTCCGTGAGCCAGCTACCCCTGGGCGAGTGGATCCCTTAGCTTCACCTCCAGCCGCTGATCCCGTCGCTCCGCCTTGGCTCCTCCGCCTTGGTCTTATGAGTCCACTGGGCTCCCTCGGATCACCGGCTTCGTCTGGGTCAGACGTCGCATTTCCTACGCCACAGACCTACGAGTTGTCCTCTGCACTCTGACTCTCCTAGGGCTCCACCACCATCGCCTTTTCACCATCATTCGTCAAGGAAATCCCTGCTCCGTTGTCGCTGCCATGGGTTTCCATCCTGGCTGGACCCCGGGGGCCATCTGGCTCCTCCAGCTCCGGGCTCCTCTCTGGCTCCTCCCACCATCTGCACAACCCTGGTTCATTCCACCCGGACTTCCTCCTTCACCAGCACTTGGTCCTCCCCCTAAACCACCTCCTTAGCCATTTTAGGGCGCGAGGTTGCACTTTCCCGGAGGGGGGTATCCTGTCACGATTATGTTCAGACTTTTAGCTTGCACTCATCAGTTTGAGTTCTCAGTTTCCCACCAGTTTGTCTCATTGGTTATTAGTTCCCTTTGTTTGTTCCTTGTATTTAAGTATTGTATTTGTTTATTTAATTAAATATGTATTTGCTTGTATTTAATAAAAAATGTATTAAAACTAAATTCACAAAATGATCCCATGATAGGAAGCACCTGACAGAATCCTTTAAGGTTCTATATATTGTAGTACGCTTTGCTTTTAAGAGATTAGTTGTGTTGTGGACTTTTCTATTCTCATAGACTTATTATTATAGAAACATTATTGTTATATTGGTGTGATTGTGACGTCCTAGGCCTTCAACACAACATGTAGCAATATTCACAATGCTGCTTAATTGTATATGGCCAGCTAAATGTAACATGAATGTCTCTCAACAGACGTTTGTACAGGACACCGTCTTATTCCCTCTATATAGGACACAAATTCAAACATTCACGGATCTATTTCAGGACGCCCACCAGTCTAAGTTGGTCAAGGACCTTTCTTCCTCGAGCCCAGCGTGTGCGGTAACTACACCAGCATGATGTGGAGAGTGTGTCCGTGAAATAGGACAAGTTAGGAGTGCCCTCCTTCTTTGGTCTTCCACAAACAGAAAAATGTGGGTCCAGGAACGGGTTATATGATTCAAAGCTCGTTCCCCAAGGAGGGAGAGTTGGACCCGAGCTGCAAGAACCCTCTCCAGCTGGGGCGGCGTGATTTATGACTTTTAGCAAGCGAACAAAGAGAAGAAATGAGGTAAAAAAAAAGAAAAAGGCGGTCCTTCACACATGAGCTCACTGCACCAGGAGAGAGGACACACTTAGAGACACAAGAGAGGGAGGTTCCAACATATGCACATGGGAGTGCGTGATTCGTCCATCCCGGCACACATACACATGCACAGCCAAACACATTCAACTCAAACAGTGCTAACACAGCAACATATTTAAACAACAACACTTAAGCACGCATAACACATACACTCTTTTTTTCCTCTTTAAACACACACTTCAAGTCACACTTCATTGCTGTCGCAGTGCTTTTTCCCTGTGTGCTGTGAGGTGAGTCATCCGTCGGCTGTAGCATAACCCAGCCGCTTTAATCTTCCTCTCTCTCCTCTTCTTTTCTTTGCTAACCTGACAGACTAAGATTTCAGCCTGGTTATTTTTAACCAATAATGAGCTGAATTCTCCACGGTTGGATGTAGGAGCCGTTCCAAGAGAGAAAAATGAAGACACTAAAAGCTCACGTTTCGTGGTATTTTCCTTCATCAGTTAAGATATTCAATGGTTAGACTGCTAATAAAGCAAAATCTTGCCCGTTCAACAAACATATTTCACTATATTTTGCTTATCTTGCTTTTTACACCATGAAAGAGGGCCTGAAGCGAAACGTAGCCTTGATCATAACATCAGCAAAGTACATGCGAGAGAAAATGGCTACATGTTTAATTATATTGTATAACAAGTTTGCTGGTTACCCGACAAAACAAGCAAAATGTCTTTTCTGGCTAAAATACTGCTTTAACATTTCAGAAAAAGGTTTGAAGTGAAACATAACATGAAATGTTCCTCACTGACTGCACAGAAACGTATTCGCTTAAAGTACACAGGTTTTAGCCAGTAACTTATGCCGGGTTCAGACAGATAGTTCTGTCTGTCACTGTGTCAGATTATGCGATTTTGACTGATGATTTGAACATGAAACATGTCAGACTACACGTTGCTTCCCGACCAATCATCGCGTACCGTGTGCGTGATGTCATCGAGAAGGTGGACCTCTCGACTGACAACAGCGCTAAGTCTGAAATCAAATATTTCCCTACTGTATGTGAAAAACAGTACGCCAGAAGAGTAGTATGTCCAAATATGGTATTCGAAAAGTAGGCGAAAAGTCCCTACCAAGACCTAGTTTACATTCAAATGTAGTAGCCTACCTACTCAGACAGTACGCGATTTCGGAAGCACTACAGGTGTTGTGAGCATAAAGAAAAACTAGGGCTACCGAAGCAGTGGCACTGTTTTGGACTGGCTGACAGTGGACACGTTCCTGAATTGCACGAAGAGGACCATATGGGCTCCAAAGCGAACTTGAGGTAAAATTTATGGTTACACTTTATTTTGATAGTCCACTTTAAACATTCTACTAACTATAAGTAACTTTGCAACTACATGTCAACTAACTGTCATTAGAGTATTAGTTGACAGTCAGTAGACTGGTAGGTTATGGTTAGGTGTTAGGGTTCGGGTTAGTAGAATAAGTTGAATTGTAGTTGCCAAGTTACTTATAGTCAGAATGTCTGTTGGGGGACCAACAAAATAAAGTTTTAGTAAATATTAATCAGACAGTCTACGAATACTCTAATGACAGTTAGTTGACATGTAGTTGCAAAGTTACTTATAGTTAGTAGAATGTCTAAAGTGGACTATCAAAATAAAGTGTTACCAAATTTATTTTTGTATTAATATTTTTTTTTATATTTCTAGCCAGTGGTAAAAATAAAATAAATGGACTCTTTTTTTCACTCTGTCGCATTGTGGTGGGAGTATTTTTACCATTGCTCCACGAACCATTCCTTCAATGTATAATTCCACATAACGGCAACAATACGATTGTCTCTCTTTCTTTTCGGCATGTTTAAAAGCTATGTATGGGGGACCAATTTTTTTTTAAAGGGTAACTAAGCCCCTGTTCACTAACTCCACCCACTGACAATATTTGAAAAATGCTGGAAAAGTGGGTCAAGCTCAGCAGAGACAGAGGGGACGAACCGAGGGCGGGGGGGCGTGCACCTGAGACCCGCAGTGACGGATTGATTGACAGCTGTCTTAACTCCCAACGATGCAACAAATGTCTATCTGGATAGATCGGTCATGGGCCCTGTGTCTTACCTGGTTGCCCGTTGATGGCAACATTGCCAAGTAACATTGCTCAAAAAGTTGCCCTGTGTATCATCACCATCAGGGTTTGAAAGCGCGTCTCATGTATGAAAAATATCTACACAAGACGGGTGGCAAAACTATTGCAAGAAAAGCCTGACGTGTACTGACAACTGCATTATTTAACCGTATTTTCTTCATTAGAATGTTGATAGCAAGTGTCAAGTTTTATTCATAATGTTTCTACTTCACGTAACATGAGAGTTCATACTGGAGTGAAGCCGTTCTCATCATGTGATTGGGGAAAACATTTCTTAGGGCGGTGAGCTCGTGCCAGGGGCGCGGATAGTGAGCCGTTGGAAGAACCATCATACATCACAATGACCTACAACGTCCAATAGGAAAATTCAACTGCAATAGCCACCGTTCAACCTTAAGAGGGCAGCACTTTTACACCATATATTGTAGAATTGAAACACTTTATACCCAAATGTCAAAACATTTACTCGAATCAATGAACAGCATTAATAAAGCCCCAGTCTTGCAGATCATTAACAAAAAAAAGTTGTTTTAGGGTTTAGTTACCCTTTAACATGCTAGTCTTTCTGTCGCGACATCGTGAAGCGGATGTCATCCACTATGATACACTACGGGATGAAACGATCGATTCTTGCATCCCAGTGTCCATTGTCATTTATGCATCACCACAACATTCTACTTCAAATGGATCGTGCCAAAAATCGGGCTGATATCCTGTAGTGTGAACCCCTTCAAACCCCTTTTGATAGCCTGACAAGCCAGACCCACATCAAGATGTTGGGTCTGGGAACTCACCATTGTCAGGCCTCAATCCGAGTTGTCTTTCAAATTCCCTCTGCACGCAATAGGATAGCACTACAACCAACCAGAGCAACGCAGAATGTGAAGCGGAGCTAGTTGAGAGATTTCGTTGTATCTGGTCGAAGGAAAATCTTCCTTTCTTAAGAATGACTCCAGTGCCGTTCTTTGTTCTTTCCTCAAAGAAAAGCTTAACTCCAAGTCTTCCAGAGTCGCGGCCAAAGCCGATTCGAAAGACCGCTTTTCGCCAGCTTCTTTGTTTACAAGTAGCGCGCGGAACCGCCACAACTCTATACAAGATGTGATTGGCCTGACCAGAGTTTGTTGTTTCTAGCTCGCAAACCAACGGAGAGTTGTTAGACTACCCTGACTGCAAATTACGCTAGGGTACGTCTAGATTTCTAGGCTAACCTTTTGAGTCACAAATACTAAGAAATTACTTCAAACTAAATAAAAGCCCATATTAGACCAACAGAATTCCCCAAATTTGCCGTAACTAGTTAAAGTTAAGGTTGTCTGAAAAAAAAATCCAACTGAACAATATTGTTGAAATGTTCAAGTCACTGTGAAATTGACAGTTCTTGTTTTTCTTATGGAATATTGCAGTATTTTTTTGATTCATGTGTCCTCATAATTTTTTATTCAAAATCACTTCCCCTCCCTCTTGCAGCGTCATCTCTTTTCTCTGATGATGCGTTTACTGGCGTGAGGGCGGGACAACCTGTCACTCACATGAGATCCACCAATAGCAAACCACAACCATCCAATCAATTCCCAATGAACAAAATCAAGTCCCGCCCTTCCGTTTATGATAATGAGGGTTTTTTCTCTTTCAACAAGCATATTTCAATTTCATTTCATTTTATTTAATACCTCGTAAAGAGACTTTAAGTGAAATGTAGCATGGGATGCTTCTAAACCAACCGTATGCAGATTAAAACATCTACAGTAGACATGAGAGTTTGTTAGACAATTACTACTCTAAGCATTAGGTTTTAAAGCCTCAAAAAGAGCCTTGGAGTGAAATGTAGCATGAAATCGAAACCGAAAGCAGATATAGTATCTGCAAAGTGCATGTGAGAGTTCATAAGATGGTTACTGCTTCAGCCATTAGGCTATAAATGTACAAACTCTTTCACTTTTCTTTCTTTAGTTTTGCTTACAGTGCTTTTAATGCATCAAAAGGGGCTTGAAGTGAAGTGTAGCATTAAATGTTACCGAACACAGACCGCTTGGATCAAAGGATCTGCAAAGTGCACGTCAGAAGACGGTTACATCTTTGATTATGTTGTGTAATCCTGTATCTCCATTGCCAACTGCAGTTGCCTCACAGGCATTGAATATTAAGTTATACGTTTGCAAGCTTTCAGCTCATATATGGCGTTACAAAAACATGACGCTAGCAAAAACCTAATCTAACTGCATACCTAATTTACTGCATTAGCTCCACAACAGAACTCTATAATTGGAAATCATTATAGTAGTTAACGTTGATGGTCAAGGATCAGCCCAGCCAGACCCGGTTCTTTTATGGTCGCTCGGTCCAGTGGAGACCGGCTACGGCCTGTATGATTTAGAATGGCGCGTTTGCTCGAAGTCAGCAAGAAACTGAAAACTATTGGATGGACACAGACAAAGTGAGAGCTCAACAGATAAATACCATATCCTCTCGTACAACACCAGAACTTAATCTGGTGCTCAATCAATTGGGTTTCTATTCAGCAAGAGCCTGTGTGTGCGCAAGAGAGTGAGAAAAGATTTGTGGGTCAATGACAAATAAGAGTGTCCGTGATTAAGAAAGAAAATCTTTAAAAATCTAGTTTAAGACGTGCCAATGTACTCTTCATATTTATGGTGGTTTCATAAGGTTTTGGAAAACTTTTATGCCATTTTATTTCAAGAATGGAATTCAAATGTTCAGGGTTCTCAGAAGCAGAAGTCATCATAGTTGGGTAAACTTCTATAGACATGAATGGAGACATAATAGCAAAAGAAAAAATCCATGGTAGCATTTCTATGACTTTCCAAAAGAGGACAAAATATTGCAAGATTATTCATGTTTGTCAGATTCGTGTTTGTTTCGTGTTTGTCAGAAGAGAGAAAAATATAAAATTTGCTGTCACACAGCAAACACAACAGCGTTAACACATTTTCTGTCATTTAAGGCAGAGGCTATTTGCACTTGTGAAAATAGTAGTATAAATAGTAACTAGATGCTTTTTGAACCAAGTGTAAATAGTTGTTAGGCGCTATTTATACTATACAAAAAATGGCAGACACTACTGCACCAGTGTATTGTAGTATACAGTTGTATACAGTTGTACTTTCATTCAAAGAATTTGCAAAAATCAAACCTTTCAATGAAGTAAAAGAATTGGGGAGTAAATCACATTACAATGGCCACAATTATTGGCCCCGTTTTATTAAATAATTTTTCAACCTCCTTTTCCCAAGATAACAGCTCTGAGTCTTCTCCTATAATGCCTGATGAGTTTGGAGAACACCTGACCAGAGATCAGAGACCATTCCTCCATACAGAATCTCTCCAGATCCTTCAGATTCCCAGATCCATGTTGGTGCTTCTTCTCTGCAGTTCACTCATTTTCTATAAGAGTTCAGGTCAGGGGACTGGGATGGTCATGGCAGAAGCTTCATTTTGTGCTCAGTGACACATTTTTGTGTTGATTTTGATGATTTTTTATCTATTGGTATTTGCTAGAATCCATGATACCATGTATCTGAACAAGATGTCCAGGACCTCCAGCAAAAAAAAAATAGGCCCAAAACATTAAAGATCCAGAGGTATATTTTGTTTGCACCAAACCCAAAAAGCTCTTTTTTTCATCTGACCAAAGAAACAGGTCCCGTTTGAAGTTCCGGTCGTGTCTGACAGCTGAATATGCTGGAGTTTGTTTCTGGATGAGCAAGAAGGGTTTTTCTTGAATCCCTCCCAAACAACACGTGGTGATGGAGGGGTTGTTTGATTTTGTTAGGCTTTCTGACCCCAAGACTCAACTAATCTCTGCAATTCTCCATCTGTGATCCTTGGAGAGGATCCACTCAAACTTTGTTGTCCACTCAAACTTTCCTTCTCAGTGCATTAGGACGATATAGACACACGTCCTCTTCCAGGCAGATTTGTAACATCTTTAGTTGATGGGAACTTCTAATTATTGTCCTGATGGTGGAAATGGGGATTTTCAAGCTTTCTCTATTTTCTTACAGTCACTTTCTATTTTGTGAAGCTCAACAATATTTTGCTGCACATCAGAACTACTATATTCTTTGGTTTGACTCATTGTGATGGATGATTAAGGGAATTTGGCCTTTGTGTTTTCTCATATTTGTACTCCCGTGGAACAGGAAGTCATAGCTGGGCAATTTCATGTTCCTAGTCACCCTGGTGTGCTAAAAAAGGAAATATTAATGGAAATACATTTCAGAGATATTTTACTCATAAAACAAATTCTAGGGGTGCCACTAATTATGGCTAACATGTTTTGGAGAAAAGCATTTATTTCAATTATTTTACTTCAATGAAAGGTTAGATTTTTGCAAATTTTTACAGCCATCTTTCATCATATTCACCAGGGGTGCCAATCATTCTGACCACAACTGTATTATAAAAGGGTATGCAATAATCACCATACATTCAGTGTTTATGATAAATATAAATGGATTCCACCATAATTGGACATTACTTGTCCCTGTCTGTAAAGCCCTCCCCCTAAACCCCTAACTCTATCTGTATAGTAATTCACACTATTAAATACCTGCACTTTATTTTCACTTTTCAAAAATTCCCTTCATTTGATTTAAAATAAACACCTCTCTAAGCTGAAAAGGGAGAAGGATGAGTTTGGAAAAAAAGTTGAAATTGAACTCGGGTTTCTTTTGTAATTTTGTCTGAAACAACTAGATACTGGTGGGCGGAGTTAGTGTAAATAGCATCTGATATCCTACAAGGCGGGCTATTTGCAGTTGTAGTAAATAGACCCTTTGAAAATGTTATGCCATGTCAAAGTACAGTGTTGTAAATCTATTATGATTTTTAAAAAATGCTAGATTTACAGTCAATAATTGTGGAAACGCATCATTACAGTCTGTAAAAATGGTCCATAGTTACATTTAATGAGATGGAAATGTGATATGGTGTAACCAGCAAGTAAAAAGTAATAAAATATTTAGCCGTACACATCTTAATCATTATTTTCTAAAATGTTTCAAAATTATTTTAAGAGTAAAGAGGTTATTTTTAGATTAGATTTTTTTTTACACATATAATGAATTATTAATTAATTTATCATTGTTTTTGGTGAGTCAAACTACATGTAATTTTACCAAATTTTAAGAGGCTACACCATAATTAAGATCTGCACATTGTTGGTCCAACACACGACTCTTGACTGCCCCACAAAATATCAAAATGAATTTTGAAAAACATGCTCAATCAAGTCATTTTGTGAATGAATTGCTTTTTAATGTATTTTTGATACATTAATAGATTCCAGACAAAAAAAATGAGCAACATGTCATTGACCCTTGCGCTATTTACTGTAAGCCATTTGAAATTACAGACTGTGGCACCAAACCTTAATTTTACGTTCTATATTGGCATCGAAGGTTCCACGAAGAACCTTTATGAAAACATCCCATAGCACAAAAGGTTCTTTATAGTGTTAAAAGGTTTTTTAGATTTTCCAAATGTTCTTCACTGTAAGAAAAATGGTTCTTTTAAGAACTGTTCCTGACAGGATCTTTGGGGAACCCAAAATGGTTCTTCTATGGTATGGTTGCGAAACCCCCTTTGGGAAGTGTCCTATGAGCCACATTCAAACACTCGCACATTACAGGCAAACAAGACAGAAATAAATATACATACTTGTTATGTTTGTATTCAAATGTCATGAAGCCGAGCTGGAGGCAGGATGTGTCCTACTTCCACAAAGAACAGCTACTCAAACACACAAATTGCCTCATTCTCCAACATTTGTAGGCATTGTTTAGCTAAAAGCTGTGTTTACTCTTTATTTGAAAACACAAGTGTTCATAAAACGTGTCAATCCCCAGGCGCTAATGCATCATCGTAGAGATGTCAGCTCAGATTCTGGCTCACTTGCTCTATCCAAATCTATTTTTATCAATCCGAATGAAATCAAAGTCAACTTAGAGACTCACTCATAGGATGTACGATATTGCATAGGTTATATAACTACCTTATACATATGTATATATGTAAATGTCAAATATATTAACGAATTAGATGTTCTCGCATTCCGTACTTGTCCTCTTCATCCATATTCAACACTATCCTCATGCCTTCTTCTTTTTCCTACACATTTCAAACGAACCTTGAACTTTCGCACCTGAAATATCTTCAATGCCATAAACCGCGTACTTACATACAGTGGCCGTAATGCTGCGCTCCCGTCATGGTGTCCATAATCATGCCTCTCTGCTCTGTGCCGTTACAGTGTCTGCGGTTGTCCAGCTCCTTTGTGTGTCTGTCTGTAACTTGTGTGACCCAAAATGATTTTGTCATATTGCCACGTCAGTGACTGTGTGTTTGATGTGTGTTCCAGCTCTGGGTCAAACCAGTGGCGCTGTCGTCTCCATGATGACTTTGCTGTCAGTCAGACATGAAGGAGGCCTACTTTAGCGAACAATACGCCGGAGTGCACCTTCACCTCACAGAGATTCATCTTTGCGATGTCTGTCCTCCTCCACTGTGAGCCCACGTCCTCTATTTCAAGCCCAGATTGGATCTAGCCTGATTTTACAGGGCCAAAACTATCTGTGCATTAACCAGGTCTGCAGGGCTCCATTTCACAGCACCAGGATCGGGCAAAAAAACTGAATATAATAATTAGGGCCCTTTCAATCCATTAGTTAAATTGGAAGTTGAAGTGGAAGAGGTATTTGAAATTTCACAAATTTTGCGTTTTATTTACAATTCAAAGACTTGGGGTATAGTATATTTATTTCAAAATTAAAATGTTATACATTTAGTATATTATTACATTTATATATTCTAATTATATTTTATATATAATTTCGTTTTTAAAAGATTCTACAGTCACAATCCAAAATGTATCTATAATTAAAATATGATATATAAATAATAAAATGAACAAATAAAAACACATTTATTTTATAAATATATTTAATTCAATATATTGATTGAATTTAAAGATTGAATAAAAGATTTTACAATCACAGTCTAAAATTAATATTTAATTAAAATATGATAATATAAATAATAAAATGAAATACAGATTTGAATTTGATGTAGGCAAATTATTTTATTTTTTATTTATCATTTATATTTATTTAAAACAAATAAATGTATGTATATATATATATATATATATATATATATATATATATATATATATATATATATATATATATATATATAATTAAAATACAGTTAATTTACATATTCTAATTATATATTTATATATTAAATAATTGTACAAATTAAAAATATTTTACAATTGCAGTCCAAAATGAATCTTTAATTAAAATATGACATTATATATAATAAATTAAATAAATATATTTTAATTTAATGTAATTTATTTTTAAATACATTTATATTTATTTAAAACAAATATATTTATCTCATAATTAAATACATTTAATTATAATTAAAACACTTAATTTACATATTCTAATTATATATTTATATTATATAATTTTACAAATTAAAACGATTCTACTCAAAATCTTAATCTACTTAAAAATGTAATTATCTAATCTAATTTAAATAGCATATAAATAATAAAATAGAATATACATATATTTTATTTTAATATAATTCATTTTAAATATATAAATGTATTATATTAAATAAATAAAGTTATATTGTAGGCCTATATACATTTCATTTGAATTAAAATATATTTTTATGTTATTTAAATATATTAATTAAATAAATAAAAATTATTGGTGGAATTTAGTCTTTTTTCTCTGGAAATTGTTCTCACCACATCTGTGGTGTGTATGATACGGTTTATTAGTAATTCAGAAAAACTACACAGCATTTCTTCAAACGTCATTCCATTTTAATTCTTATTCCTTAAATTCAAATGACCATCCTGCACACCAGATTCAAAAAGCGTCCATTTGATTCACAAGTGCACACAACACTTGCTAGGCGAAGCCCCGTTTCCTATTTTTACCCCGTCTTCCATCACACCATGTACAAACACCTGAAATACGCACACCTTCCTCTCCTATTGGTCCTGCAGGCGCTCATGTCACATCCCACTCACTAATACACACAGCACACACTCACAATCACTGTCAGCTATTAGTCTCCCTGATCTAACAGCACGCTGACACCACAAATAAAGCAGCTTCACATGCACGACTGCCGGAGCCTCTGGCGAACATCTAGACTCTCAGCACAGAGCTTTCCTTGGCCTTAAATGATGTATTGGTGCTTGTCAAAATTCTTCAGGCTTAAAAGACGAGGTTGAGACGAAGCTTTGATGCGGTGTCCAATTATGGCCGTATACAAGTAACAAACAGATGCACTGTCTTCCTATTACACAGACAGGTGAAGTCTGTTTACACAAGGGAGATGAGATAAGCAAACTTCTAACAGTGATGTCAGCAATTATTCACAGTCAAAGGCACATTTTCTGATATACATGGCAACAGGACACTCCACGGTGCAGGCATAACAAAATATAGACCTAATTTAAACTGTCTATGAAAATTCATGACTTCCTCAAACAGCCTGGTAATAAAATGTTCAAACAACCTCTTCATTAAAAATCGCTGGACTACATAAAAAGCAATGACGAGGCATTTCGGTGTTCATCCAAACTCCATCTTCGGTTGTAATAACACAGGAAGCAACTCTTGCAAATATACACCTACTAAAGTCACATGATCAGCATGTCACATGACTTCTAAGTTGACCACATAGTATTCTTGCCAGAGCAGATGATATTCCTCGCCACTTCTCTTATCTTGAGGTGGAGCACACTGATCTCTCGCATATACAGTATTACTTTTAAGGTGTTTTGGAATCAGGTCCTTTGGATTGGACCAAATGTTGTAGTCATTGGTCAGCCTGGTCCAACCCGACTCTGGTACATTTCATTTGTACAGAGAGTCTGGCCACTCTCCATTGACAAGCGTTAACTTCCTTGAGGGCAGGTACTCTGTTGAAGTTTAAAACTATTGGATCTGCACACAGAGCCACTCTGGATCTGGCATAACCAATCGCTAACGTTTGGTCGCGACGTATTAGGGGGAGACAACAACAGCTATCGGCTTAGCATCGCTAGCGTTCGCCTTAGCCAACTCCTTCTCCACTAACGGAGCGAGCAGGAAAATCACACTTTTCAATTTTAACGCACCACTTCGCTTCAGAAGGCCTGTATTAACCCCCCGGAGTCGTGTGGAGCAGTTATATGATGGATAGATAGACTTCAAAAAGGACCCAACAAATCACTGCTATTATAAAGCTTGGAAGAGCCTGGACTTTTTTAATATAACTCAGATTGTATTCGTCTGTAAGAAGAATGTCATATACACCTAGGATGACTTGAGGGTGAGTAAATGGCTAATTTTCATTTTTGGGTGAACTAACTAACCCTTTAATTCAAGTGTTCATATGGAGTGTGGAAGCTGAAGTATATCTTCAATATAAGTATATATTACTGAGGCCCTGTCCACACGAACACAGGATTTTCAAAACTGCATCTTTTTCTTTGCGATTTGAAACTCCGGTTGCAGTGGTGTCGTATGGACAGTGAAACCGGAGAATTTGGCTTATCGGGTCAGAACCGGAACAGGAAATAACCTCTTTTCGATGCTTCTGATTGGCCAACATGGCTTTACGGTTAGGGTTATATTGCCACCTGTTGGTTTGGCATGCTCTTGACAGCGCTTCATAGCGTGTTTTGCAAAAAATACACGTGTACATGTGGACTAGGTCTGAATGACATGGAGGCGCTAGCGCGATCACTTGCACAGCGGAAACAACTTAAAATACTCTGTCATTTGTGTTCAGATAAGAGTACTACATAATTACTGTAGAGGGTCTACTTTTATTTGTGTACACTCTCAATAACAACAAAACGGTATGCTTTTTAAAATAAAGAACTGGTGAACTGGAGCACGTCACAAAAATGAACCGAACCTCAGCGTATAGGCTACTTGCCCCACAGACATGAAATAGAAAACTAGTGAAATGCAAACTCAGAATATTATGCAAACCTGCAATAATTAAACAGCACAAATATACTTTATGTATTTAATCCCACTTTATAAACCAATGTCTTTGCTGCTGACCTTCGATGATAAGCAAAAAAACCATACGAATAAGCAAAAATGACTGTAGTTAACATCACATCAGTAATGTGCTATTGCTTAAGAGTGAAAATGACACGTGAAGGCCAATTATGTTCACCTCAGATCATACTCTGAATTCTGATCATACTCAGAATTTGTTCTCTGCATCCAAGTTAGGAGCAGTGAGTAGTGAACACACACACTGCCAACCGTGGACACAGCCATTTTTGTTGTGGCGCCTGGGGAGCGATTGGGAGTTATGTGTCCTGCTCAAGGGCATATCAGTCGTTTCCTACCGGTACTGAGAATCGAACCTGCAACCTTCGGGTTACCAGTCAGACTCTCTAACCATTACTGACTGCCCCCCTCGTGTTGAACTAGTTTTATTCTTCTGAAATCCAGACCAAGACTTGCTACTGCCAATAAATACACTACACGCTGCTGTGAGCAAGACATGCTGCTGCACAAATAGCATATATGAAATTACCTATGGCAGATCTATACAGGTGGAGCTGGGGAAGGTGGAGGGTTAAAGAGGAAATCTGAAAGCGTGCTGCAAAATGCTAAAGCAAACACTGACCAAATATTTAAATGTTGAGCAGCAAGCTCATTGGCCACAAATGCAGCAGGAACCAATCAGCCTGTGCTGTGCAGTTAATAGGGGTGTAATGGTACACGTATTTGTACCAAACTGTTTCGGTACAGGGCTTCCGGTACAGTGCAAGTGTGTACCGAACGGTACGAATGCAATCTTTAACAGTTAACACTAGGCTTGTTTTAAGCATGTAACATACTTCAATCCGAGTTCCCACACAAACAGAGGGCTGTAACGATTTTACCCAAAATAAAAATCTCGATTAATTGAACATTTTACCTCGGTTACGATTAATGAACGATTATTTTGCTTTTGTTGTTTTTTTGCCCTCATGGTTCACTAATACGGTTTGTACTGTAAATATTTCCTACTATTGAAGGTGGGATATTTTTTTCTAATGAAAAAGTGCATTTCTTTGTGATTTTAAAATACTTGAAGGAAACTCGAAGTTCACTTTCAGCAGTTATTGTCTATGGGGCAGATTTCTGTTTGTTGTAGCCTACATCAGATACAGATAAATTAGCACATAGGCCTACATTACCTTTATTTGAATGCATTAATGAGAGAGTGGTTGTGTGTGAATTAGTCATACCGTCTCTATTAATTATGAAGCTGTGGTTTGTACTTACTTCAAAGGTATTGAAATCTATGCTATAACGGTTGAGTTTCTAAGCTACTTTAGTGATAAATCACAGGACGGCGTTGAGAATGAGCTTCTGCGCTCCTCTGCGCGCGATCTTCACGCAATGTGCGACCTACTGTCTGTGAGTGTTCGTGTGTCACAATATATCAGGCATTAGTTCAACTTAAAGCTACACTATGTAACTTTTCCGTCCACTAGAGGTCGCCTGTTCAAAACAAAGGCGTAGTTTGATGACACCACGTTTGAGCGCAGAATCTTGGGACATGTGGTCTTCACCTCACAGCCTGTGGAAAAGAGTCAGGATAGGACTCGGGCAGAAATCATGTTCATGGATGCGATTATTAACATTACTGTAGTGAAGCAGAGCAGGAGCGAGTGTTGTGGAGCTGAGCAAGGCCGCAGGAGCGATTGAAGATCGGGACTGTTATTATGGCATAGTCGCCGGCGGGACTTTTATTATGACACGGTTGCCGGCGCCACTTCCTCTTTTCCAGTCATGAGTATGAGGTAACGCAACTCTGTTTATCATATTAGATATATCTGAGTGTGTTGAAAAGGAAGTTATGACGTTCGCTCAGTGGCTGCTATGACACTTGTTCACACTGCAGTGAGAGTAAAGTGTTTCACTGAATAAAACCGGAAACCGAGGGTGACGCAGATATGACGCAATCGACAGGCGACTCCCTCACACGCATAGCTCACACGTCCCGGTTCCTTGGTTAAAATAGCAATTTCTCACGATTTACAAATAGTTGGAAACATTTGGGATATTCTAAGTACTCAACTGAACAAAATATATAACACTGGCCTAGTGGTTTCTGGATATTTTACTGCAAAAATCCTACATAGTTCACCTTTAATACACATCTGATGGTCTAAAATCGCTTCAATGTTCAAACAGGCAGGCCTTAAAACACATACAAATGACAAAGCTTTGTGAGGACGCAAGTGAAAGTGATCTGGTGCGCGTTGTCAGAGACACGACACGGCTCGGCTCTCTGTCTCACAGAAAAAAGCTCATGAGCCTTGAACGGAGAAGTTTTCTATAACGTTGTTCTTGAATAGTGCACAATCGCTTTAATGTTCAAACTGGCAATCCTTTAAACTCATTTAATTGACAAACTTCATGAGGACGCAAGTGAAAGTGATCTGGCTTCTGGGCTTGCCATTTTATCACGAAATTCAAACGATAAATGCCGTTTTGATGCTCTTTAATGTGAAGTGACAGATCAGTGTATAGGCCTGTCAGTTCAAGCGGCAGCGCGGCACGCAAGTGAACGCGATCATCTCTTCCTAACGAATAAACATGAATCAATATCTTAAGGTATGTTGAGGATACATTAACACTTACTGAAACGTATCATATATTGTGTAATCGCTCAATCAGTGTTTCAACCGTGGAAAGACGTCAATAAAACAGCTTGAGAACAATGTAACATAGCATTACATTTACCTCAGAAGTCATTCAGTGTCCACAGCTGCTAAGTTCTTTTGCTAAATATATTTATATATACCACCTAAAATATAAATATAAATATATATTTAAGGACAGACAAAGTTTGTTCATTAAACCACTGTTTAATAAAGCCAAAGCTATTTTATATTTAGTTTTTTTTCTCCCATGCTGAACCGAACTCGTACCGAACCGTGACTTCAAAAACGAGGTTTTGTGTACCGTTACACTCCTAGCAGTTAACAATGTAATTGTCAGTGTTAAAGACCCATCAGCTTGGTGTTTATATTACGATCAGTGTCATTTTAGTATCATTCATATATTATGAATTAGCTTTTACAATTAGAAGAAAAAACACAGAAAAATGACCTGGCAGAATATTAGTAAAATAAGAATAATTTTTACAGCGGCCGATACAAGTTGCATTAATTACTACATGTACAATATCTTCTAAACAAATAAAGTAATGCCACTGAAAGGGCACAGAAATACGGGCATTCCTTCAGGCCTGATAAGCATCCCAAACAGAAAAGGTCAACGTCTCCAGAGACTCTAGAAATACAGAAGACTGATGAGAAGGATTCGCACATCACAAGAGACAAACAGCAGCATCATCAGCATCTCTGCCTATCTATCCAAATGTGTTGATGCCAAGTAAAAAGGCCCACTCTGCCTGATCTCGCTTTATTCAGTTTTTTCCAACAGCCACTGTGACATCCTCCACTGACAGACTGTGGCCATTAAAGGCAATAGTGTAATTCTACAATAATCTGAAGTTTCAGGACCGCTGTTCTAGGACAGTCATTTTTTTGTGACAGCGACACCACCCAATTCATATATCAGAGGAGACATGAGGGGTATTCCCGGGTTTGTCATATCATGATTACGAAATGGTGTGACCACAAATTTTTTTTTTGGGGGGGAGGGGCAATTTTCAGAGAGGCAGGAGAGTTAGCTTTAAAAGCATCACTTCAGTAGCCTAGAAATCTAGACGCACCCTAGCGGCAACAAATGTAATTTGCAGTCAGGGTCATCTAGCAACTCTCCGTTGGCTTGCGAGCTGGAAAAAACAAACTCTGGTCAGGCCAATCACATCGTGTGACGGCAGATGACGGCAGAGTTGCTGCGGTTCTGCGTGCTACTTGTAAACAAAGAAGCTGGCGAACAGCGGTCTTTCGAACCGGCTTTGGCCGCGACTCTAGAAGACTTGGAGTTAAGCTTTTCTTTGAGGAAAGAACAAAGAATGACACGGAAGTCTTAAGAAAGGAAGATGTGTGCAGAGTTTTGCCGACCGGATACGCCGAAAGTTTAATCTATCAACTAGCTCTGCTTCACCTTCTTCATTGCTCTGGTTGGTTGTAGCGCTATCCTATTGCGTGTAGAGAGAATTTGAAAGACAACCATTTATCCCACCCCTCGGATTGAGCCCTGCCAATGGTGTGTTCCCAGGCTATCCCTTCAGAGCATCTCCAAAGCCCCAACTCCTTCAAAACACATGAACGCACACAGCAAGGAGCACACAAATATGTGTCACGAGAGACGGCGTTCAGTGCCGGTCCTCCCTATATGCAAAGTACGCAAGTTGCGTACGGCCTCCGAATCACCAGGGGGCCCCCTTTGCTCTCAACAATGATTTAGGGGTGCGTTTTAGTTTAGTTTTTTTTATTTTTGCTTCCTACGATTATGAAAACATGATGCCTCTTTCCGTTCCTTTCCTTTAAAGCGGTGCGCTGTCACCCATACGTAACATCCAGATCAGTTGAATCATGTAACGTAAGCATATTGAGCTGCGAAAGAGACGCTATTAAAACAGGCATTCTGTCCACGCGATCCGAGATGGAGAGAAACACGGACAAGAACAGGACTTTGGGCTCTGGGGTGCGCTTAAATGGACAAACACATGCAGAAATCTGTCAAAATATCACGCTTGGGGACTTTTGAACTTAAACGCAATTTAGTTATGTCTTCGGGGAACATAAACAGCTGGGAAAGTAATCAAATGCTTGTCAGTGTGTTAGGTCTGTGCATTTGGTCTTAAAGTGACAGCAGCCTAATAAACCCTCTGCTCTCTAACGATCTGAGCGCATGTGCTGCGTTCCACTCCACTTTTAGACACGCACTTGCGAACTTCCCAAACTTCCCTGCCGCCATTTTGAAGTACGTTGGACGAGGGAAGTTTATATGGCCAGACCCTCGCTCCCTCGATTTTGACTGAGTACATACTTCATATGTACACTTCTGGCAGCTTCATATACCACAATGCAACATGAATGTGATGTCACCGCATATCGTGTTTAATTTACCCCACCACAAACAACTCTATGACATTTTAATTATTTTTTTAAAACATTTAAAACAACCCAAACACACCTATATACATATAGAATGCTGCATTAAACAATTTCGTAAAGGAAAAAAAGAAATAATAAATCAACCATTGTGGATTCCAAGTGATCAAGGGCTTAGGACGTTCAAGTTCAGTCCATTGCAAAGATTCCAACAGTAGTGGGCACATAAGCAATGACGCACTTAGGGCATATTTAATGACGGGAAAAAACGGTCAGCATGCTTAGTGCATGGTCCAAAAGGGTTGTACCTAGTCTCTTAATAGGCGTAACATGCAATAAACCAATCAGAGTCTCATCTCCCATTCCCTTTAAAAGCCAGTTGTGCTCGCACGGTTCAACTCATTCTAGGACCGGCACCGTTAAACTACATCATATCTCAAAGCACATAACATTACAAGAGCTCTGACCTGAACCACCTGACTGCTGCAGATTCATTCCGCCATTGATAGTGTTGACAATTCGACTCACGACCTGCTCTGAGTGTAACGTCACAGGTTTCCATCTCTTACAAATGATGGCGTGAACGCAGCATAAGCTGGTTGTTTTGGTTCAGGAGGAACTGTAAAAGGCGGCTGCTGTTTCGGTTGCGGTGTTCGTGACAAACGTCTAACTATGCATAACATGAAGCGCTCTGATGACGTGTGATGTCTGCGCGGAGGTATGGAAATACATATGCTGACAGGCAGGTAAGACATCGTATCATAGCATTCGGTCCGAATGCAACGATTGGACGAACATTTTATGGTCCTGCGCCTTCCACAGACGAGATATATAGGCTACATACATACATTTAGACCACTTAACTTAAAGATTTCAATCAGGATATGAAGAAACTTTCAACCAGCAAAACAAAAAAAATTTCTGGAACAAATCACCTACCCTGCCTTTAAAGGGGCTATATGCGTTTTTCTGAAATTTAAACTCGCGACTGACACCTGTGGCCAAAAAACAGAACTGCTCTCATTTTCTGCTCGCTCTCGCAGCGGTGGTGACGTCACATCCGCAGACAGCGCGGGAAAAGACGACCCGCCAGAAAATAGGAAAAATAGGATACAGGCTTATAGGTGCACCCACTGTGAGCGGACAAGGTGTCAGTATGCTCATCAGGAGACGTTTGAGTCGTAAATGGTAAAATAAAAAGGCTATTGTTACGTTTATTTTGGGGAAAAAGTTGCATATAGCCCCTTTAAAGTCAAATGACATGAAAAAAGAGAAGTGACTTACATTAAACCAGCAGTTTAAAGTCTGACATTGCGCTCTACATAGGCCCTTTCAGGCTCTCATTCATTCATTATGCAAAACAACACGAGGGAGCTGGAGAGGACAGATTGCGGCAGTTACAGCGCAGGCCATGGGATATCTTACCTCGTGTCAAAAAGTGGGTCTGTGTACATAGGTAGAAAACAAACCGTGTCTTGTCCCTTGGACAGAGCGTTCTCTTGGCTGAGGGCTGGTTTAGTTTGTCCTTGCTTCTTGTTTCCTCCAGCTGAGCCATCTGTGAGGGAGAAACGTCACAGAGAAACAGTACTTTTAGGAGACAAAAATCTTTCAGACACCTTTGCAAAGTTGACTTTGACTTCAGCATCTGAATAGTAATGTACGGTTCATTTTCTACTCGAAACGGAATCATTTGAAGTATTTTGGAACGATTTATTTAGTCAATTAAGACGTGTTTCTGGGTCAGTCCTTTATTGACAAACGATATATCAAACAAAATGTAGTTTATTAAAATAAAAAATGCAATTCATAAAATAATTGGTGCATTTAGGCATGACTTTATATGTAGGAGCACTCTGATTACTTATGAATGGGAAAAAGTACAACGCCCAATATGGCGACTAAGCCCCGCCTTCTAAATGTAATCGTTACACTTTCTGCATTTGAATACGGAAGGCGGTCTGGTGGAAGCTAGATTTTTACAGTTATTTTTCTTATTTTTCGTAAAAACGAGCCCCGAGTTTACTAGTTGGGGGCGTGTCAGTGAGAAATACCACAATACTTATGTATTTAGCAGTGATATTGTCAGGCTTTTTTATTTACAACAAAATAAACGAATTGCCTGCACAAATAGCATTGTAATATAATAATATATAAACAAAGTTTACAGTGGCTTAAAAACATAAAAAAGCAAAGCACACCTGATGCACATTCGTTCTTCGTTTTCTAGAAGTAGAGTTAAAAAAACCTTGCTGTATTTTTGTGTAGTTAATTTAGAGGACGCACACCGCCATCTTGCTCCGACGAAACTGACTTGAACGTGCCTGACGCGCACGAGGACTTGCATGAAAAAATGACTACACTTCTGTGATAAACATGATTATTACTTTCTGGATTCGTTTCGATATTCTCATTAATTTTTAAACAACTTTTGTCAAAATCAAAGGATAATCCAGCTATTTGAAGAAGTTAGCATTATTTTATAAAACAAATAAGCAGTCTCATAAGCAGTTTATATTGGAGAGCTTTCGCGTTCTACGGCAGCCGATGATGTTCACGTGAGCAGTATTTTCAACGGAAACTGCATATGAGACTGGCACAGGCTAGAACGAAATTCTTGAATAAAGTCTTTTTTGTTTAGTTTTTTGCACAAAACGCATTCTCGTCGCTTCATAAAATTAAGGTTGAACCTCTGGAGTCACATGGACGTTTTTACTAAAGTGTTCATTAAATTGCTGTCTATGGAGGGGTCAGAGAGCTCGGATTTCATCAAAAATATCTTAATTTGTGTTCTGAAGATAAACGAAGGTCTTACGGGTTTGAAATGACATGAGGGTGAGTAAATAATGACAGAAATTTCATTTTTTTAGTGAACTATCCTTTTTTATATGTAGGCTGTAGGTTATCTCGTGTTTGAACGTATTGACTAAAGGATTTGATAAAAATATATAGTTTATTGATGTTTTTAATGAAAGTTATTGTGAAATGTTAGCAAAAGTCTTTAAATTGTGTGTTATGTTTAGGCGGACGGCTGTCAGAAAACTCATTCAAGTCACATTTTTACCAATAAAAAAGGTAAGTAAAGAAATTAAATATGTTTATGATAAACAAAGCAGCGAGTTTTTACATCCCTCGTTTACAAATCCGAGGCTGTGAAAGATTATCCTGCTGGTCTTTATCCCGAACATATAGAGCGCCTCCTTCAGGTGCCAAATCAAACTGCAACCGTTTATATAAAATCATCAACTGTCTGTAACTCAAGATTGAGAGTTAAATTGCTAAAAACATTGTACCAAGGTCTTCTGTAAGGGTAAAGACTGTAGATTAATTGCATGAATAAATCATAAGACCCCTAGCTTTGAGTAATAGCTGAGCTATCCTGATATTTTGGCCTGTTTATCATCCTCACATTAATCTGTCTACATTAAAATGCAAGATTAAGCTAAATTAGCTGACAATCTTAACCTAGACAGTTTAGTTTGAGGCCATATGCTGGGTTTTGCCCGTCACTGTTTGTCGTCGGGCTAGCCGGTAATCTCCTCAGAGGGGCGGATTTAAGCAGGCTATTTTCTGCCAGCTCTTAGTGGGACGCACTGGCTTAAACTGATCTTTCTGTGCCTCAGATAGGGTTGGTGTCTACTTCTGTGGTAGTCCGCCTGGGGTTTAACTACACTTTAAGATTAGATTAAGATAACAAACCTCAGCCGTTTGCAAAGGTGTTTGTGAAGGTACTGAGGCTTTGCATTTGTGCAGGATCCATATTTGCACCTATACTACAAACCACATGCACTGTATGCTTTATTTATATTTTCATTTGAAATATATAGTCGTTGAATGCCTTTTGTGTCAAAACAATGATAACTGATCCACAGTTTAGCCCACATAGACTGATGTTGTGATCACTGTGTGAAGAGTTTTGAAAAATGGGTCGCCGTGATTGTAAAATTCCATCAAATTGAATTGAATAATCCTTACATAATTTAATTGAATAATTGATTGAGGATTATTCAATTCAATTTGATGTAATTTTACTATTAATTAAATTGCGTAATTCTTAAAAAAAAGGCTTTTTTGTTGTCGATTGAGCCCATTTCTCTCAATAGTCACAAAAAGGGCATTCTCATTACTGTAATGTGACAAAGTAAATCATAAAAAAAGAAAGTATATGAATTAAAAGTCAATTCAAAGTATATTATTTTTTTTGCAATATATAGCGCAATTTAATTTACGGTTTGCTCAAATTTGCCAAATAAATAAAGAAAAACTATATATATCCTTCTTTCAATTTATATATACACTAAAAAGTATATTATAATAAATATATTATTTATTTTATATTTATTTGTTATATTATTTAAATAAATAAATATTAAAAAAGTTATTTTATTGTTTCTTTCTTTCAAAATAAAAATATAATATTTAAGTATAGTATGCATGATATATTATACATTATATAATAAATTTATTATTATTATTATAGTTATGGTATTTATTTTTTATATTAATTATATTATTATTTAAGTAAATAAATAAATATATATTTAAAAAATAAATCGTTTTTCTTTCTTTCATTCATTTATGTATTTATATACAATTATTTAAAAATATATATTTATTAATTTATCTATTAAAAATATATATTTATCTAAAAATACTTATTTGTTTATTAAAATAAGTAATTATGTATTATATATTTATTTATTTTATAATATTTTTTTAATAAATAATTGTTAATTTAGTTATTCAAACAAATATTTATTTATTTTAAAGTTAGTTAGTTAGTTAGTTAGTTATTAGGAGTGATACGTTTAAATATGTACATTATTTAAAAATATATTTATTCATTTATCTATTTAAAAATATCTATTTAAAAAACAGTAAGTAATTTATACATATAAATTAAAATAAATATTTGTTAATTAGTTAATTTAAACAAATAAACAAATATTTATTTATTATTTATTAGTTAGTTAGTTAGTTAGTTAGTTAGTTAGTTAGTTAGTTAGTTAGTTAGTTAGGAGTGATACGTTTATAAGATGTAAATTATTTAAAATATATATTTATTAATTTATCTATTTAAAAATATCTATTTATTTAAAAAACAGTAAGTAATTTATACATATAAATTAAAATAAATATGTGTTAATTAGTTTATTTAAACAAATAAACAAATATTTAGTTAGTTAGTTAGTTAGTTAGTTAGTTAGTTAGTTAGTTAGTTAGTTAGTGAAATGAGACCTGAAGATGTTTTCATGAGATTTGCCCACCTGTGATCTAAATAGTCAGCTCACTAGTTTGTGAAAGTCTGATTTACCTTCCCAGTCCAGCAGGAAGCAGGTAAGCAGGTGAGGACACACTTCCTCCAGCACGGAGCAGAAGGCGTTGAACGCACACGGGCCCTTCTGGGACAGCTGATCCAGGAAGAGCTCGGCCCGTTTCTTGCTGGAGTCTTGACCCAGTATCTCTTTGTACTCCGCAAGAGAAAACACTTTGTCATACACCAGGTACGGCAGCACCTTGTTGACATCCAGTTCCTTCAGAATCATCTCCCTGTGCTGTTTCAGGACCTTGGCGACCCATTTCTTTCTCCTCCTGGTGACGGGTTTTCTTCCTTTTGTCCTCTGTCTTTTATTCTTCTTGATAAACCACCTCTTAGTGCCACTTCCAAACATCTTCACATTGAGGATTCCTACTAAGGCGTCTTGAACAGTGCCATCAAAGAAAGGAAAGTGCATACTTTTACAACCAATACACAATCATGCCTTCATGTTCTGCCCCTGTAAACGCAGCATTTGTTGTGACACCCAAAGTGTCTGGAACAGCAGGACAATCTGGACAGACACAAAATACGTGCTTACAGACAGTAATAGGATTAGCTTTGCGTTAAGCAGACAAGGTTAGGTTAGGTTGCTCTGTCTATTGCTAGTTTGGAAAACATAAATGTAAGTGAAATCGGACATTTCTGAATTTGTGTAGTTGTCAAAAATAGAGTTATTAGACTAAGCCTAATCAACACACTTCATCTTATATTTGCTGGGTATGTACCGTGTGTACTATAGTCTGAAAATATCATCATTGCAGTAGCAGACTCTACCAGTAGAGGGCGGCGCTGTTACAGTCTGGACATGTCTGGACTGTTGGTCCTGCTGTTTATATTTTCCGTTTTAATTTTAGTTCAAGTTTTGGTCATTTTGTTGTGTGTTTTGTCATTTTTATTAGTTTTTTTTAGTCTTTTTAAATTCATTTTAATATCAGTTTTAGTTATTTCATTACATCAAGTTAAACTAAAAGAAAATGAGATGTTATTTAGCCAACTAGCTGAAATAAAATAAGCTTATAATAAGTATTATTGATTTTTTTTTATATTTATTAGTTATATTATTTAAATAAATATTTAAAAGTAAATAGTTTTTTCTTTTCAAAATAAAATAAAAATAGTATTTATTTATTATAATAATTATATTATTTTTTATATTTATTTATTAATTATATTATTTATTTATTAAGTATATATATATATATATATATATATATATATATATATATATATATATATATATATAATTAAAACAAATTCTTTCTTTCATTAATTAATTTATTTATAACAATTATTTTAAATATATATATATATATTTATTCATTCATCTATTTAAAAGTAAATATTTATTTTAAAAAAATTATTTATTAAAATAAGTTATTTATTTATTTATTTTAAAATGTAACAAATAAAATGTATTTATTAATTTTCTTAATTTATTTAAACAAATCTAATTGTATATATAAAATAGTTAGTTAGTGTATGTGTATATATATATATATATATATATACACTGTTAAAAATTTGTTGTAATTTTACAGGAAATTCCTGGCAACTAGTTGCCGTAAATTTACAGCAAGTAAGATACAGTATTTTTCCTGTTTTTTTAATACAATAAAGTACTGTATTTATACAGCAATACTACTGTGATTATTACAGTAAAATGCTGTAATTTATTATAATTTCCTGTAAATTTACTGCAACTCAGTTGCCAGGAATTTCCTGTAATTTTACAGGACAGAATTACAATGAAATATTCCTGTTATTTGTAAATATACAAATACAATAAAATACTGTAATTTTCTGTCTTCCGCAATTAACAACAAAACAATGGCCTCTTTTCTTTGTTTTATTAACACACTATGCAACAACACATTACACACTTATAAAAGTATCCACTTTTTTTTCATACAAAAATTACAGTCTCACGGGAGAATCCAGCTCATTTCCAGATGTTCAGAGAGCCCATCATCAGGGGGGAGGTGGGGGGTTTACTATAAAGGCTCACACCACTACTAGCCCATCAACTCTAAAGTCCAGGAGTTCTTAGGTGCAGACAGTTGTGTTGAGCCTGTGTCTCTTTTCTGCTTTGCTGCCCGCCTGGGAGAGAAAAAAAAAAAAAGTTTCACGTTTTCATATCTGTTGATGAATACAGTGTAAAAAAATAAAAAGTTACCTAATTCCTACTTGCTCATAGAAGAAAACTACCTTGATGTATTTAACATTAACAATTTATATATTACAACAACTTCACATTAGAATATTTTATGTGAATTTAAACAGTTTCCAGTCAGGATTTCTTTTTCAAATGGTTAAAATGTACATTAAAAAGTTGGATGGAGACCCAGCTATTGCCGTTAAGTGTCATCTAGAGTTGGTATTCATTCCCCTGCAGGACATTTATTTAAACAGAAGAGTCTGACAGACAGCAGTTTAACATCACAAAATTTGACATTAATTAATTAATGAAAGTCGTAAAGTATGGTCATGGTATTTAGCAGATGCTTTTGTCCAAAGCGACACAATATACAGTAGATGCATACATACAATGACATATATTGAAGAAAAACATTGTAAAAGCCAATGTAATTCTAAATGTTAAGTTGTTAAAGGGTTAGTTCACCCAAAAATGTAAATCCTGTCATTTATTCCTCATATCGTTCCAAACCCATAAGACCTTCGTTCATCTTCAGAACACAAATGAAGATATTTCTGATGAAAACCGAGAGCTCTCTGACCCCTGCATAGACAGCAATGTAACGAACACTTTCAAGGGCCAGAAAGGAAGTAAAGACGTCGTTAAAATCTTCCATGTGACTCCAGTAGTTCAACCTTAATTTTACGAAGCAACGGTAATTATTTTTAGGCGCAAAAAACAAACAAAATTACTTGATTGAACAATTTCTTCTCATCTGTGTTAGACTTCCTAGTTCTACGGCAGAACTTACTTATGCGTCGTGGTGCTCACGTGAACAGTGTCGGCCAAAGGTAAGCCAGCGTTCTGAAGACGCTGCACTGTTTGCAATATGTGAACAGAGTCTGACACAGGCTAGAAGAAATTGTTGAATTAAGTATTTTTTTTTGTTTTATTGCGCACAAAAAGAATTTTCGTGGCTTAATAACATTAAAGGGTTAGTTCACCCCAAAATGAAAATTCTGTCATTAATTACTTACCCTCATGTCGTTCAACACCCGTCAGACCTCCGTTCATCTTCGGAACAGAAATGAAGATATTTTAGTTGAAATCTGATGGCTCTGAAAGGCCTCCATTGGCTCAATGCACGGTTCACTCTCAAGACCCTTAAAAGGTACTAAAGACGTTATTACAAAGTCCATCTCACTACAGTGGTTCTAAAATAACTTTATGAATCTGCGATAATAGTTTTTGTGCGCAAAAAAACCCTAAATAACGACTTATATAGTGATGACGATTTCAAAACACGGAATCATGAAGCTTTGAAGCATTATGAATCAGCGAGTCGATTCAGGGTTTATTTAGGGTTTTTTTGCGCACAAAAACTATTATCGCAGATTCATAAAGTTATTTTAGAACCACTGTAGTGAGATGGACTTTGTAACAACGTCTTTAGTGTCTTTTAAGGGTCTTGATAGTGAACCGTGCCATTGAGCCAATGGAGGCCTTTCAGAGCCATCAGATTTCAACTAAAATATCTTCATTTCTGTTCCGAAGATGAACGGAGGTCTTACGGGTGTCGAACGACATGAGGGTAAGTAATTAATTACAGAATTTTCATTTTTGGGTGAACTAACCCTTTAAGGTTAAACCACTGGAGTCACATGGACTATTTTAACGATGTCTTTATTTCCTTTCTGGCCCTTGAAAGTGTTCGTTACATTGCTGTCTATGCAGGGGTCAGAGAGCTCTCGGTTTTCATCAGAAATATCTTCCTTTGTGCTCTGAAGATGAACGAAGGTCTTACGGGTAGTGCTGGGCGGTATACCGGTTCATACCGAATACCGGTATTTATTTTTGTTATGATATGAATTTTGATGATACCGCAATACCGGTGTGTCGCTTAAACAACGTTCGGAACGCGGCGCAGCGCGTCATTGTTTGAGAGGGGACGCATTTCACTGTTGCACTGTACTAGTGAGAGCAGTCAGAGCACCGCTGAGATTACATTACAGAATCCGAGATCGCCCCCTATACCCTCATTCACTATTCCCTACGTTATCACTTTATTTGAAGGAGTGAATGAAAACGAGAGCGTGAAGTCACAACCGTTGTGTGTACATCAGCTGTACACTCGTTATTGCGGTGCAATGGGATAGAATGAGTGCACTCAATAACGTCCACTATGGTTTCGGACACCACTAAGCGCTGTCCCCTCCAAATAATGCTATATTTGAGGTTATAAGGGGCGATTTCGGATTCAGCCCTTGATCACAGTGCAGAATTCAAACTACACGCGGCGCGCGCGCGCGAGAGAGAGCGGTTTCTGCGCGGAGCGCCGCGATGGGTTTAACAACGCTCACCACATGGATCATATATTAGATATAGACCAGAGCGAGCGCGTTTAAGATTTTTATGGACATATTTCATATACTATAGTGCTCTAAACGTGAACTCGAAGCGTGTATGCGCCCATATTTCATCAGGTCTTCTTCAAATGAAATGTGCACTGATTTGGCTACACTGAACCATACATCTGATCACGACCGCGATGACACGATGGATTATTCTGCTATACAAAAGACAATGAATGATGTAAGTTAATAAATAAACTGACAATTCAAAGAAGAATGGGCAAAAAAGTAACTGCTTTATTCTTTCTGTGCTAAACTGATGTGTCGTTTGTTCAGAGAGGTTAAATATGTTGCAAATATCCGCGTTTTTCCCTCGTTTTGGCTGTTTGTTGTTATAGGATTTTTATAACAACAAGATAAGGTTTTTTAAATGCAAAAGGTGCCCTCAACTCTGTTTATTTTCTCTCCGTGGTCATATTTTAATATTCATGTGTCTGTAATGAGTGTGTTGCAGGTCTGTGTTTTATTGGTTGTCTCTCCACAGCATCATTTTGAGGGGCTTTGCAAACCTGTATTAACTCTAGTGTGGAATTCTTCTACAATTCTCTCGTCATGACAGTAAAATAGGGCATTCTAGTCAATCTACTGCAGTATTTCCTCTCTCAATCAGTAGAAAATGTGATTAACACCCGGTCATGCATAGGGGGAAAAAATACCGTCATATACCGTGAAACCGATATAATTTAGAAAAATACCGTGATATACATTTTTGGTCATACCGCCCAGCACTACTTACGGGTTTTAAAGAGGAATTAATGACAGGATTACATTTTTTTGGGTGAACTAACCCTTTAACAACTTAACATTTAGAATTAAATTGGCTTTTACATTGTTTTTCTTCAATATATGTCATTGTATGTATGCATCTACTGTATATTGTATGTCGCTTTGGACAAAAGCGTCTGCTAAATACCTTAACCATACTTCACCAAATTTGACATTAATTAATTAATGAAAGTCGTAATGTTAAACTGCTGTCCGTCAGACTATGGCAATAGCTGGGTCTCCATCCAACTTTTTAATGTACATTTGAAAAAGAAATCCTGACTGGAAAAAAATTCACATAAAATATTCTAATGTGAATAAAAACTTTTATTTGGATTGACTCGATATTTTGTAGAGATAACAGAGCTGATGGAAATGCTCTCTAATTAGAATGTTTTTTTTTTGAGTGTGCCAAATTTGTACGAATGCACTTAATGAGCAAATGAGTTGGATGGAAACCTGTCTATTGACATCAATGCATATAGTATATCATAGAGCCTAATAATACTGGACAAAAAGGAAGTGATTAATGGGACTTTCCATATGAGAATGATAGATCTATTTTCTTTATTAGTGTGAAAACAGTTTAAACATACCTTTGGACAAATTCAAGAGTTCTTGAGGCCTCTTTAGGATACTGCAAGTTGATGTCGTTCCATGGACATCATCCACTTGTCCGCATAGTGTCTCTCCTGAAATGCATTACAATATGATAACTAAAAGAGCACTAGAAAACTGCACGACATAAACACACACAAGTGGCGATGTTGGCATGCAGAATTCCAGCACAGTGCTATTAAACAAAAAAGGGAAGAATATACCTTGCACAATTAAGCAAGGTGTACTGGGTAGGGTCTCTCTCTGGATATCAGCAGCTGTGGCATTGGGCTAGGGAATAAAAATGTAAACATTACAAAAGGTAAATTACACAGCAAATTCCAATTACTATTATTTTAATATTCCATACAGTATGCCAGGCAGCCATATATAATTTGAGACAAAGAAAATGGTCCACTCAACACAGAAGAAAAAAAATGGCTAATATTTTTAATATACTTTATGTATGCTACACCATCTAAAACAGTTAAAGGATGTTAGCCAGTCAACTCCCTATAGCGGTTCAGAGTGTCTATGGAATATTAGAATAATTTTGAATAGATAGTCTGTGTGAAGACTATATTATCAACACAATGGTATTGCACAAACAATTTACAATTGCTATCGTCATTGTGGTGGTTTTCCATTAGTTACTAGTTCAGCTCACCTCAACTGTATTCACCATGTTTGCTTTTCCATTGTGAAAATCTCATGCCTTGTGGCTGTAAGGTAACTGTGACTGTACCCGTCGAAGTAACAAGGCGAGCCGATGAGATGACGTTCAGATCAACGGCTCTGGTTCTGATATAATTGACAACAAATCCGTGTCTGAAATAATCCAGCTAGGAGCCGATGTGCAGCTAATTTACTCCCGCGGCGGTGTTACAGCTGCTGCTGAGTTTGTCTACGTTAGTAACTTATGATTCCTTCGGTGTTGACCGTTCAGGGCCGCGGTGAAGTTCGCGTCTTACTCTATCAGTTAAGTTGGATAGAGTAAGACGCGAACTTCACCGCGGTCAGTTCAGGTTTCTACCGGGAGCGAGCGAGTCGAGGCGAGCTAATTTTAGTAACGGGACCTAACGCTAATGTCACGGAAATAGACCAAACTAAACAAACAGCACTCACTCAGATCACCGGTATTAATATATCCATAGACTTATAAAATAAATGTCATGTTACATACCTGAGATGTTCCTTCTTCCAAAAATGGTTGAATACTTCTGGTACCGTTGGCCGGCTGGCCGCGTAAATTTCGAAATTCAAACAGCAGCGATCCCACAATGCAATGCGGTTGCTGTAAAATAACGCTTCTACAGTGTAGTTACAATAATATTACAGGACTGACCAAAAATTTCCCGTCATGCATTTGCATTTACAGGAAAACCGTGAATACAATACGTTGTTGTAAAATTTATTGTAAAAATTACATCAATTGCTAACAGTGTATATATATATATATATATAACATTTGGGTTATTACTATAAGAAAGTGTTAAACTGTGTTGATTTATGAATTATAATTTTTTACGTGTTATTTTTGTTACCTTATTCATTTTTGTGTTTAATTAATGATTTAATTCAAGCATTTATTAATATAGTTTTGTTAGGAAAAATGTGACTTTTAATTTAAAGTAATATAATACTAGTATTTAATATTTTTTAAAAACAATTCTTCTCAAATCAGTGTCAAATCAGTGTCTCGGCCGGTTCTCCGCATTGTGACAATTTACCCCACTTTTAACCTCTGGTAAAGGAATATTTCACACCTGTGATTTGTAAGCTGGGTTAGCACTATCCTGGGTTATGAAACCCTGCTCCGGGGTAGGTTTAGTGCTGCGTTTGCACCATTAACCCTGTATTGCATTATGGCAGTAAGCCGAATGTTACGTGGGGCTGCGTCTGAAATCACATAGGCTTGAGTAGGTACTTATTTTGTAAAGTTTTGTTAAGTAATTACTTCGCAGCCATTAAAACGGTGCATTCAATGTAGTATGAATGTAATCCGGACATACAACAATCACAATGTTGTCATTATCACGTGACCCACCAGCGTCAGTAGTAGTATGGAGACAAATAATTCACACAAAAAACACGATGCACACATGTGTAGCCAATTTCACTTGCATGAAAAACAATTCACGTGCTCAAAATAAAATGATATATTCATAAAATACATTTCACAAATGCAAAACACAATTCGTAGATTTACAACTGTTCACAAAAACGTTATACTATGGTAGTGAATGTCTGCCGAGATCTGCTTGGTTACAAACATTCTTCCAAATATCTTCCTTTGTGTTCAGCAGAACAAAGAAACTCATACAGTTTGGAACAACTTGAGGGTGACTAAATGATGAACTGACAATCTCAAGTATGAAGGAGCACAACATTTAGTACAGATAAATATATGTGTACGTGTGTGTGTCTCTTCTATAGTTGTGAGATTGGCTGACTAACAGTTTGAAGCTGGGTTACAAGTTCTTCAGTCACGGGGCATTTTACTGGAACCACTATGTCATTGCATTTCTGGTCAGGGATGTTGGTGTTCCCGTCAGTCTCCTTTTCTTTTAAAGTAGATAAATGTTTATGGCCAAATTACACATTTAAGTGCAATACATCAGGTGAAAAGTTAACAAATGAAATGTTCAATCTAGTCATCACTAGACCTCTCGCTGTCAAAACTTATCAGATTTTGGTTTGATATTTAAAGCAGTCAGCACGTAGTACAGATCAGCATAAAAACTGCCAGGCAAAGTCAAATTAATGCTTCACGACATTTTCCTGTGACATTAAAATCTCGATGAGGCCAGTGCTGAGGGGGAGCTATTGGCCACCCAGATGATCGTTTTGCAATCATTTGCGTCAATGTAACTGAAAGAGGCTCTGTACCTGCAGCTAAAATACAACAAAACAAGCATCATTTCCTCTTCATATGGGACATCTGATTACCACAGCAGTTGCTTACATCTGTTAATATTTAATAAACTATCGCTTCAACTGATCTCTAACTTCTTCGTTTCAATAAACACAGAAATGAACTGATTCAACTGCACACACCCCTGCTTTAGCCATGATTTCAACTGTGGCCCTCACGCGATTATGATTGTCCGGTGGATACGCTTAAATCTGATTGGCTAAAGAGATCGGGGTGGGAGGAGACCGCTCCCGATTTGCCGATTTGTACATTCACATTCAAGGATGAACTTGTACATTTTAAACATTTGAACGTATAAATCTACGAATTGTGTTTTGCATTTGTGAAATGTATTTTATGAATATATCATTTTATTTTGTGCACGTGAATTTGATTTCATGCATGTGAAATTGGCTACACGTGTGCATCATGTATTTTGTGTGAATTATTAATGAGTCTATTCTGACTACTTATAGGCCCCGTCCACACGGAGACGCGTTTAGTTGTATACGTTAAAGGGGTGGTAAAACACATTCTTTTGAAAGCTTGATTGTGTTTGTGGGGTGCACTGTAACATGTGTTCATGCTTCGTTTAAAAAAAAAAAAGCCTTATTTTTCATATATTTGACCTTTATTCTACACTGCTCTGTCCCTCCTTGTAAAACGGTCTGATGCTTTCCGGGTTGTATGAAGCCAGTCCCTCAAAAATACGCGATGGGCTCTGATTGGTTAGCTGGCCCAGTGTGTTGTGATTCGCTAACCGCCTAGTGCACGTTTGTCGGAAACGTCACGCCCCTTACCGGAGGCTGTGCTTTGGTCAGTATTAGAAACAACGGCGTCAATAAAACCATATGAGCCCGAATCAGACCCAGAACATTTGAGTGAAGATGATCGAGCAGAACCTGTTCAGTCCTCAATAGTAAAGACTGCGGATCTATAATCGCTACTGAATGGCACTGTTACTTTTGTATTTTTAGAACGATTATAGCCAAATATCTGTCGCAAGAACTAACCCAAAACGAACACTAAGCACTGGCTTTACTAGTAAGTTAGCCAAATCACACACAGAACCATGTTTAGCATGCCTGTAGATAAACAATACATAAAAGCTCTAATCAAAGAATCATTTACACTAATGCCAGGTTCGCTGTTGAGATTTTAACGTTAATGTTTGTAATGTTAGGTGTTCGTCGGATAACGTTAAGTATGAATGAGTATTTAACAGACTGGTTTGCAGAACAGCGTTGTCATCTGTTTACTTCCTTGCTACAACCTATTACAGGAAAACACATCGATGAAAAATAAATCAGACTTACAGGTTGTGGCCCGTGAACAGCTTCTGTTTGTAAATCCAGCTTTCAGGACAAGCCGTTGTGCATATCCTGTATTGAACTCGCGAAGTTTGTGGAAGTTGTCCTCCGTGAAATGTGCAGCGCGCGCGTCGTGCATCCACGCACTGGCAGTGTTTTTTTCACGCAGCTGATTGAAATCGCGAAGACGGTGGATGTTTTCCTCCGTGAGATGTGCTGCAGGGAGCCCCGCGCGCGCCTGTTCCCCGCTGTCTCATACACACGTGCATATAACATGCTGTATGTTAAACACTCTGCAACGCACCCCCGTCCCAAGGAAGGCTGAACAGAGCAAGTACCCCAGACCTGCAATCCGGATGAAAATAACAGCGTTTCCTTGGCATCGCGGCAACAACACTCCAGCCTAACTATACCACAACAGCGCCGCGATACAAAATGGCCTCACCCCCCCTTATTTAATATTCTCGGAGGAGGGGTTTATGTAAATATTGAGCCTGATGATGTCACCAACCCTGGAGGAATGTCTGTAGTCGCCTACTGGCCGTTTGCTGTAGTTCTTAGAAACTGATTTCTTTAAAAGCTCACTTTACTTTAAACTTTGAACGTTGTAACTTTGCAGATGTTGTTTATGCTCAAGCAGCAACATTACACGCTAGCTAAAGTTAGAATAGTGAAATCGTGGTTTACCACCCCTTTATTAAAAAATTGTACCGTATCATCGTTTCGTCCGCACGGATCCGGCGTTTTGGGAGCATGAACCGATATTTTTTTAAAACCGGGTCCCAGAGTGGATGAATCTGAAAACGACACCCTTGCGTTTTCGTGTGTACAGCCAGTCCGTATATTTTGTGAAACGGTGATGTCATCACACCACGTCCCGCACCGGAAAGGCTAGAAAGGAAACAACTACGGGCACTGGGCATGCGCACATTAATATTGCGTCATTAATTACTGTATTTGCATTATTGTGAGGGTAGGTTTAGGGTTGGGGTAGGCGTTAATAAAACACAATCTTGTAAGTAGCAAATGTATTTATTGTTATTTTATCGTGAGATTTTGCCTCACTTCCTATCATTGCTGTACCCCTTCTAGCCACAACTCTTCTTCTCCGCTTTTAGTGTATTTCTGTAGCAGAATTACAGCGCCACATACTGGTCTGGCATGTACACTACATTGTTTTGAGTCTGTTTCAGTGCTCTCGTGTGTACGCAGATATTTATTGAAACGAGGGAAAAAAAAGATTGGATAGGGAAAGCTCTGGCTTCATGTGGACCAAAAAAAATGTTCATAGAATATTTTTTCCCTAATACTTTACATTTTAAAATAAACTTCTAAATGTAATTCCCGAACATAATGCATGATGGTATACGCTTAGCCTGGAACACCGCTCTGAAGCTGTGGGTTTAGTGTGCATTAAGGGCACTGCACTTGGGCATTCTTAAGACATGGGACAGTCTTGCGCACTTACTTCCTGTCGCGTGCACATGCTTTCTAGTGGCCAAGACCGCAAGTGTGGGTATTTGGACAGGGCAAACATCTCGCTGGAAGTACCTATAGGTCATCCGGGTACTTTTTGCCTAGTCTTTTATGAGTACTTAGGTTTTCCCACAGGCAATGACTCTGTAGGCAGCGTTTGTGCACAAAGGTACCTCACGAAACTGACTTCTGAGGCAGCATATCAGTTTAATACAGTAGGGAAGGATGCAATATTGGATGCGGCCATTTTTTTCAAACAGTCGGGTTTCCTAAAGAAAAGCACTCACCATGTCTGCCATTGGACGTCAAACTTTGAATTTGAAACGTTGTCATTGGTTATGCTCATCTTTGCTCGCTCCTTTGAAGGAGGCTCTATAAAACGGCTCTATATTTAATGAAACACGTACAAAAGACCTAAACCGGAAGCAATGAGACCTGTTTTACAGAATACAGAAGTTTGTTACGCATAACGAAGACAGGGAACCGTTGGGTGAAGCGGTCATAGGCGTGTTTTATCGTGAATCAAGGACTGGAACTAACCATTTTATAATAATGGATTTACAGTATTGCATATTTTAAGTTCTAAAATTATTATAAAAGTTATAAAACAGAGCCTTGTGCTATAAAAGGGATATTTTCTGATCATTTTACTATTAGTTTGATACCATAATGTCATATAGTTATATAGGGCTAATTAATATATACTATATAGTAGCCTATTTCTTGAAATTTAGGCTATTTCTTGGAAATAACATTTGTTAATCCGAGTTGGTTCTGGCTCAAAACATGAAATGCACAGAGAGTTTAATGGGTATGAAACTGAATGTCTAACAAATGGCAAACCATGGGAGAAAGAGAGTGCTTTCCGTACATAATAAAACGTAATTGCATGGCAAAAAAAAAAAAAAAAAGCAAGGACATTTGAAACAACTGAAATCATTTGGCGCAGTGATATGGACATGTCAGGATGCGCCGGTCTAAACCTGCTTGGAACTAATTATATAAAAATGACATGACTCATAAAGCTTCCACTTCAGTAAATATCACAAAAACATCTGTAATCAACAGTAAATAATGGTTGCTATGTTCATTTGAGACATCCAGCTCTCTGATAACCTGATGTTATCTGTATTATTTTAGCATGTATCTCACTAAATCCTCCCTTATACAAACCTCCTGCTGTTGCTCTGACTCAGATATTCAGTTCCAGTAAACACTAAAAAATGTCATACGATACAGTAGAGCAGTTTCACAATTATTTACAATTTCTTTAGGCACCAATTTAGGTGAATGTGTTTTTCAAAATGTTAAGCAAGCTATACTGAATTTAATGGTACAAAAATAAGATCAACCCTGACTAAATGTTATGCTATTATGTGGTTGGCTGTATAAAAGTACTATTGTATGTATTATCATCAGAGACCTTTTTTTATTTATTGAAGGCCAATTACATTATTGCATTTAATAGTGACCAATTTTGTGTGTTTCACATTGATGCAATATTGATTTTTCCACTGCAGTGGAAAGTGAATCAATCAGGTCATATTCCACTGAATAATGTCCCAGGATGTGTACGTGACGACCCAACCCTCAGTTATCAGTCCCATATAATAATAAAAAAAATGGGTTTCCTTAAAATGATTTTGATTTTCAGGAATACACCTCCTCTATTACAGCATCGGGAAGTTTCTTCAGGAATCTCTTTTATTACACCTTCACAGCATCTCTATCAGATTTGGCTTAAGCATTATTTCCGCAATGTTTTATTGCTACATAACATCATTACCAGTATAAAAAAAATAACCATGTCCTTATTGAAAGTCTTTGCATATGACTAATGCTTGAACTGATAAGTTTTGATATGGCTTTCATGCTCGTCATTGAACTTCAAGCTTTTATGAATGGTTACAGTATGAATGTTTTTATTTAAACTTTGTGTATTTGTTACTTTCAAATGTGTGTATGTGTGTGTGTGTGTGTGTGTGTGTGTGTGTGTGTGTGTGTGTGTGTGTGTGTGTGTGTGTGTGTGTGTGTGTGTGTGTGTGTGTGTGTGTGTGTGTGTGTGTGTGTGTGTGTGTGTGTGTGTGTAGTATAAACACCAATGAGGCATAACATTATGACAGATGAAGTGAATAACACTGATTATCTCTTCATCGCAGCACCTGTTAGTGGGTGGGATATATTAGGCAGCAAAGGAACATTTTGTCCTCAAAGTTGATGTGTTAGAAGCAGGAAAAATGGGCAAGCGTAAGGATTTGAGCGAGTTTGACAACGGCCAATTTGTGATGGCTAGACAACTGGGTCAGAGCATCTCCAAAACTGCAGCTCTTGTGGGGTGTTCCCCTTCCCGGTCTGCAGTGGTCAGTATCTATCAAAAGTGCTCCAAGGAAGGAACAGTGGTGAACCTAATTCCCTATAGATTCCCTATTTGATTTTGTTCAGTGGTGAACAGCACACCTTCAGGGGTCTAGTGGAGTTCATGCCTCGACAGGTCAGGGCTGTTTTGGCAGCAAAAGGGGAACCAACACAATATTAGGAAGGTGTTCATAATGTTATGCCTTATCTGTGTATATTCAGAGGCGTCTCTTTCGAGAAGGCAAGGGAGGCAGTGCCTCCTCTAAAAATTGGATTAGGGAATCCATATTAGAAAAATAAAACAACACAAATATTACAAAATGTGACATTAAAAAGTGTATAAATCACTCGTTTTTCTAAAGCAACAGTGTCCAACAGCGACACCAGCAGAGTTTTAACAGAACGCCTAAAGCGTGCGCTGGGTTGAGAATGAATGTGGGAAAGTTACGCTAGAGGAGGCAATGTCTCCATCGCGTTATGATTGGATATGATTGGTTTGTACGATAAAACTCTTGTTTTGTGCGCATTTGTAAATCAGTCTGAATAAACAAAATAAAGGCGTTAATGGGAAGGCTAATTAAAAAGTAAGTAAACACTTAGAGATCGCTGCTTTATGTCACGTCACAATCAAACTTGAAGTGGCCTGAAAACATCTTTGACTCTTCAAACTAGTGTTTACAGAGCGAGCTTGATGACTGATAATCCGAAAATACTTTTCCGTCCGCTAGAGGTCGCCTATTCAAAACAAAGGCGTAGTTTGATGACGTCAAGTCTGAGCGCAGAATCTTGGGACATGTGGTCTTCACCTCACAGCCGGTGGAAAAGAATCGGGATAAGATTCGGGCAGAAACATGTTCATGGATGTGATTATTAACTGTGATTATTAACTGTCACTGTAGTATGAAGCACAGCAGGACAGAGTGTTGTGGAGCTGAGCAAGGTGGCTGGAGCGATTGTTAATAAGATGAACTCAACACACGCCTCACGAGCAGCGGGACTTTTATTATGACACAGTCGCCGGCGGGACTTTTATTATGACACAGTCGCCGGCGGGACTTTTATTATGACACAGTCGACGGCGGGACTTTTATTATGACACAGTCGCCGGCGCCATTTCCGGAATATGAGGTAACACAGCTCTGTTTATCATATTAGATACATCTGAGTGTGTTGAAAATTATGTTATGACGTCTGTGTGTTCGCTCAGCGGCTGCTATAACACTTGTTCCCACTGAAGTGAGAGTAAAGCGTTTCTGCAAAATAAAACCGGAAACCGAGGGGAACGCAGATATGATGGCATTCACAGGCGACTCCCTCACACGTCCCGGTTCCTCGGTTAAAATAGCAATTTCTCACGATTTACAAATAGTTGGAAACATTTGATGTTGTAAGTACTCAACTGAACAAAATATATAACACTGGCCTAGTGGTTTTTGGATATTTTACTGAAAAATGTTTACATAGAAAATGTAACAAGAAGACTTAGAAATGGTACATAGAAAACTTTAAAAAGAACAGCTGAACATAAGTACATTGTGACTGCCTTGATTTATTATTTTGGAATAAATGTAAAAAATGCTTAAAAACAATAACTTGATGATAGGTCTATTTATAGGCCTACTTGGTTTTAATAAATAGAAAATCAATGACATTGTTAATGTAAAAATACAAAATAGCCTAGAATTGTATTTGGTTTCTTTTTTCTTTTTCTTTTTTGTTGTAATGTAGAGTAATGTTTATTTAACCAGGGAAATGTGACAACCTTAAGTGTATTACATAACACACATTTAAAAGGACTTTGCTTCCTCATTTTAGAACACCACAACCTATTCAGGAGAAAACCTTTCCCTTCTTTTTTATTGGTGACGTCAAACACTGTGTGTCCAGTGGCTTGTGCATTGCTGCACGTCTGCCACTTGCTCTTCCTGTAAATTGAGATGCTTTTTATGGAAATTAGTCACACAAGAGGACAAAGGAAACAAAGCACAGTAGATAGCATGGAAATAGTCAACTCTTTTTTTGTTAATATTATTTTATTTAGTATGTTATTTCACATTTACTGGCCAAAAGTGATGTCCAGCCTAGAACATTTGACATCTTCACTCTTCATTCAAATATTATTAAACATTAAAGATGTTTTGCATTGCATATAGCTGTGCTTGGAGTCCATTGTTTTATTTGTGAAAACGCAGTGAAACATGCCAAAGAGTGCGGACATCATTTTTGGCCAGAATGCCATACAAAGAAATAAAATTAAAAAAACACTTTCAAAAACAAGACAGAACATCGGAATATTAATAACTTATAATGATAATTTTTTTTGCATATTGAAATAAAACCTGTAGCTGTAGTTTGCCTTTTTTTTTGTTGCTAAAAATATATATATTTTTTTACTTGTGCATACAGTATATGTAATCTTTTTTTTATTACTGTATTTAGGGTCAGTAATAATTACACCTTCCACTAAAAACTCAAGTCCACTCAATATAGATCATCATCTTAGTAATGCATTCTTTGAGATAATAATATCTAATCTCACAGCCAAATCTTTCATATCTGCATTATTCTGAATGCTTAGGAAAAGTAATTCTACAACTGAAATCAATAAAAAGTGACGTCCCTCAACCCACTCTCAACATCACCTGCTTTCATGGGAAAACTGATTATTAACCTCATCAAATATCATCAGGTTAACTATTATTAATGGTCCCAAATGCTTTATAAATGATATACACTCTAAAAAAAAAAAAGGCTCGTAATCATAGGGGAACCTTTTTTAGTGCTATATAGCACCAATTTTGGTGCTTCAGTGGTTCTTCAGCGGTTCTTCAGAGGTGCTATATAGTACCTTAGTCAAAGAACCGGTGAAGAACCTCTGAAGAACCGCTGAAGAACCTCTGAAGAACCGCTGAAGAACCACTGAAGCACCAAAATTGGTGCTATATAGCACTAAAAAAGGTTCCCCTATGATTACGAGCCAAGAACCATTTTTGGTGCAATATAGAACCTTTTTTTTTTTTAGAGTGTACTGGCAGACAATTCATGTAGTATGTAGATTTCTTCATTATTGATGCATTCCTTATATAAATAAATGCATGTAAAATATAATAGACAGACCATAAAGATAGTTTTTTATACTGTACAAAGGAACTTACTTGCCTTATTCCCATTAAAAAGTGAGTGTTTGATTATGATAAAATAACTGCACTCTAAAAAAAAGGTTCTTTGTCGTAATCAGAGGAACCACTTTTGGTGCTATATAGCACCATATTTTAACATGTTCTGTATATGGTAGCGGTGCTATATAGCACCTTAGTCAAAGAACCGGTGAAGAACCACTGAAGCACCAAAATTGGTGCTATATAGCACTTAAAAAGGTTCCCCAAGCCAAGAACCATTTTTGGTGCCATATAGAATGAGAACATGGATCCATCATGCCTTGTTACTACTGTGCAGGCTGGTGGTGGTGGTGTAATGGTGTGGGGGATGTTTTCTTGGCACACTTTAGGCCCCTTAGTGCCAATTGGGCATCGTTTAAATGCCACGGCCTACCTGAGCATTGTTTCTGACCATGTCCATCCCTTTATGACCACCATGTACCGCATCATCCTCTGATGGCTACTTCCAGCAGGATAATGCACCATGTCACAAAGCTCGAATCATTTCAAATTGGTTTCTTGAACATGCCAATGAGTTCACTGTACTAAATTGGCCCCCACAGTCACCAGATCTCAACCCAATAGAGCATCTTTGGGATGTGATGGAACGGGAGCTTCGTGCCCTGGATGTGCATCCCACAAATCTCCATCCATAGTCCAGTTGGGTAGTGCACATATTAAATAATACCGTTACCTAGGTGATTAAAGCACCAAATTTTACATGAAGCTTCTTTAGGACCTCCTAAATGATTTCAGCCTAGGAGCCCTGCTGAAATATTGAAATGTAGTGTCAAATCACTTAAAAAACAATATTCATGAAAAACGTTTTTAGTTTTTTCCCTCTCAAGTAAAACTTTCAGGGTAATGGCCTTTTAAGACCACTGAATGACCTCCCTTTTGTTAATTTGTGCTCAGGCCAGTATATCTTCCAAATTGTAAGTGTAAAATACAGTGCCAATACACCTTATACCTCAAAAAACCTCAAAAGACCCTGTATAATGTTGGCGAAATTATTAAAAAAGGCAGCAAAAAATGCTTAAATGTTAAGAGATCTTTCTAATTTATTTTTCAATTCAACTAGGTCATTCATATAGCTATCTATTTAATTCATAGTTTGGTCATTAGTTTTATGTTAGCTTGCATCACAGCACATTACATCCTATTTGTCTGTTACAGGACATATCTAGATTGAGTTATTTTGGTTTCCTATTGTAGACGTGTTGCAGATCAGAATGTCTTGATTCGTTCGTTCTTTTATGCTTACATAACATTAGTTTCTGAAACTTCAACATGGAGCTGAACTGGGCTCTAGGTATTATTTGCCAGAAAAACAACTCTGAACCCCTGAGATGTCCCTTGCAGACACCTGGGACAAGTGGTGATAAATGCCTATAGAACATTTCTTGTTAATGTCGAGCAATTCAGGGCGATTGACAATCTTCCACACAGTAAAAAAAAAAATCTGGTCTCCAATTGAAAATTTTATAGTGACTGATCACATCAAAATTTTTTAGTTGGCCAAATTGAATTTCTGTTAATTAAGTTGCATCAATTCACAGAAATTCAATTGGGCCAACTGAAAAATTTAGATGTGATCGGTCACTAGAAAATGTTCAATTGGAGACCTGAATTGTTTTTACAGGGCAACTAAACTCTATTTTGGGAATGATGAAACTGCTAGCAATTTTGCTTCACATTCTGCTTCTTGACACAAATCTTGCCACCTTAAGTTAAACAATTCAAAACTTATGAAAGCGACAAAGAAGAACGTGTGGAATGCTGATGAAATCTGGAGGGGGAAAGCCAATGAAATGCCAACGACTGGATGTTCGAAAGTGCTTGTTCTGTGAGGGTGGCATAGATCAAGGTGCTCTTGATACTAATAGGAATATCCGAACCACGATCACTGAACTTAAGGACACAAGGCTTATGACAAGGGTAATTGGAGGAGATTTAATTGCAATTGAGGCAAAATACCATTGACCATGCCTTGTAAAGTTGAGAAATCGCTACCGTGGACTCGCTAGTAAGAGTGACCAATGTCTAGAAAACATAGATTAAAAATGAATGAGTTCAATGGAAAAACTTCCATTGAACTTCCGGACTACGTTGACAAATGTTGATTCTGGAGTCTTTCTCTTTATGCTATCGGAGCTCCTCTCTTTGTAAATCGACTTCAGGAACTGGGTGTCAGGAAGCCAGTCAACAAAACCAGATTGAAAAAATTATTACACCTGCAAATGTGGCAAAGCAAGTCTATACTGCTCACCTCTGCAAATGCAACTGTAACGACTCATAATTGTCAATTACAGGGCCAAGAGACCCTTTTCACAGACCGTGATGACGTATTTTAATGGACATCAATATCGTAAATCCTGCAAAAAATGTTGTATTTTCATTTTGTTAAAATGTACGTACATATATAACACTTATACTTCAAATGACAAAAAACAAGTTAGCGCTGCTGTGAGGGCGTTTCTAATACAGCGTCTATGGGAGTGGCGGTAAAATTAACATATTTCCCTCTTTTCACTGCTGTTATCAATGTCACTCTATTTTTTCCCTCTTTTTTTAAAGTTGTGAAATCACTATTGTGGAGTTATTATTTTGTTATTTGAGCAAATGGGGACACAAAATATATATTTAATGTATTCTCTCATTCACCGCTATAAAAGTTAACCCAACTATGACGACTTCCGCTCTGAGAAACCCGTAAATGTGAAAAGGGTCCTAAAGATCGTATTGCTAATACTTTGACTTGTATTGAAGCTTTAGTTATGTAAAAGTTCATAAAAATATAAAATGTTAACTTTGGGATTCATTTGACCATTTTATCTTATGCAGGAACTTGAATCGCTGTGTTTTTAAGCATATTTCATTGATAATGATATACTTCTAATATGACATGTTACAAAGTTTTTTTCTGAGGGCTCCTAGGCCAAAATTACACTATAGACCCTAAGGAAACACCATGCAAAATGTGGTGCTTTTATCACCTTGGTAACGGTATTTTCACTACACCACCGGACTACAACTGCAAGATGCTATCCTATCAATATGGGCAAACATTTCTAAAGAATGCTTTCAGCACCTTGTTGAATCAATGCCATGTAGAATTAAGGCAGTTCTGAAGGCGAAAGGGGGTCAAACACAGTATTAGTATGGTGTTCCTAATAATAATTTAGGTGAGTGTCACATACTACATGAATTGTCTGTCAGTATATCATTTATAAAGCATTTGATAATAATAGTTAACCTGATGATTTTTGATGAGGTTAATAATCAGTTTTGGTGCCATATAGAAACTTTTTTTTTTAGAGTATGGCATTATTCTCCACCTTTTCTAAATATATAATATAATATAAATATTTATTTTATTTTATATAAATATTTTCCATAATATTATTTATATCTTCCATGTTATAATTAATATAATATAATAAATAAATCTAATATAATATAAATCACTCACATACATATACGTATGCACATATTATAGATGTATATAGATAGATGTATTATAGATTTGCCCAGACATTTCATATAATAAATTAATATGTTCTATGTTATAATATAATACACTCACATACATGGATGCACATATGATATACCGGTAATATAATAAAATACATTATAATATAATATAAATCACTCACATACACATATGCACATATTATAGATGTGCCCAGTCATTTCATATAATTCATTTATATTTTCTATGTTATAATATAATATGATTTAATATAATAAAATATAATATAATACACTCACATACATGTATGCACATATTATATACCAGTAATATAATAAAATACATTATTATATAATATGCCCATAGACATTTCATATATAAATGTATATCTTCAATGTTATAATATAATTCATATAATCATATAATAAATCACTTACATATGCACATATTATAGCTGTGACCATAGACATTTCATTTAATACATGTATATATTTTCCATGTTTAAAACCATTATATCAGTGACAGTGGTTTATTGCATCAGGTGATAATATTAATAATAATAATAAGACTCAAAAGACAACTACAATACAGTCAAAAAATTGAATAACACTTCATTTATTGATCATCCATTACAGAATATATATCATATGTACTTTGCATTCAGGCAGAGAGACGGAAAACAAATGAAAAATGCTTTACAATGATTAATTTAGCATAACTTCAAAAGATATAATCAGTTTCTTTGAATGAAACGCACCCCGAATATGTTTACTACTAAAACTGATTCATTTCTATTTGACCTCAACACGTTCTTTAGCAACTAGAAATGTTTTAAATAGAATAATTGAGTCCAGCCCTTATGAAATGAATAAATATGTATAATGAATTGATTCGTTGTCAGTTATTCCTCACATAATTCACACACAGACAGTCTAGAAGTTCTCATAATGGTGAAGAAAATGTGTCTGGTCCCGTTTGTTCATTTGCTGGCAGGCCTTCTCAACATTCTTAGTCAGACCGGGAGGACCGCAGCTGAACACGCCGATCTTTTCCACCTTTAGGCAAGAGTAGAAAGAACCGTGAGGTTGATATAACGGTCACCGTGATTTCATTCAATGACTTATTAACTTCAAAATAAAAGTGACTTTCTTCAGACGAATCACAGATATTTACTGATACTGGAAGATATGGAAAATCTTGCAATGGAGGCGAACGAACTGGCTTTCTGACCTCTGGATGAACTTCCTGTAGCGAGCTGAGAAAAGCCAGAAAGGGTGGGCGGCCGAAGTGTGTGACGGAGCGCAGGCCTGTGAACAGACTCCTGTTCCACACCTTCTGAAAGTGCCGCTCGCAGACATACTTGGAAAGAGAAAGAGAAACAACCCGCCATGACTTCATAGCTGATATAAATGATGTCACAGTAGTTACGGTAGCCATAAACGTCTAAGGTTACGTATGTAACCTCTGTTCCCTGAGAACAGGGAACGAGCGCTGCGTCTAGCTGACGCTATGGGGAACGCCCTCGGCGTGACTGGTGTCTGAAGCTACTATCGAATCACGGCAAAGTCTTCGACCGACGTCAGCCCATGATGTCATCAACGTGCGACCCGGAAGTATAAAAGGGCGCCGTGCCAACACATACACATCTTCTCGTCTGAAGGGACTGTATGGCAGATAGGCCCTGAAGCATGGCAACGCGACGCAGCGCTCGTTCCCTGTTCTCAGGGAACAGAGGTTACATACGTAACCTTAGACGTTCCCTTTCGAAAGGGAACTCTCGCTGCGTCTAGCTGACGCTATGGGGAACGATATACCAACGCCGCCATGCTGAGGGGAGTGTCTGCCCATTGGCAGTGACAACTGTCAACTCAAGTAATTCATAGAAAAACCTGAGCGATTCCCCCTCAGGTCCTGGGCTGACAGTGACAGCACTCCCTACGGTCAAAGCCCAAGCTATACAACTAAACGGAACCCTAACGCACTGCGTGGAGTTCCATCTAGACAGCTCGAAGGCCCGGGACCACTACTTCCAATGAAGGGGTCCCTTCAAGGGAATGTGGCTAGGGGACCCGAAGGAACCCCAGCCAGTCACTACTCGGGAAAAAGTTCTCCCGAGTGCCACCAGGGAGGCCTGACCTGGTGCCCTAAGTGTTATGGACACTTCGGTTTAGCCAACCCTGTCTGTTCAAAACAGAGCCTCTGGATGGTGCCCAAAGGGCGTCCAAGCTAAGGGACTGAAACACAGGCAGTCTTACTTAGCCCGGAACTCAGAGACGGGTTATCCAAGAGAGCAATACTCAGCGTAGTGTTTTTCAACCCTTGCTATCGAGGGGAGTCTGCCTGCTCAAATCAAGGATCTACCAGGTGCTTGTGTTTCAAAGCAGTAGGGAGGCCGAAAGGGCCTAATGACTGATCTAACAGGGAGGCCTCATGAGAGGCCTACAACCGTCTGACCAGGCTCAGGCGGCTGAGCACTCATAGACGACCCTCATTGAGGGGAGCAGCTGAGCCTGCCTGGCGAGTAACCTCCAGCTGTAGGCCCAACTACCACAAGTTCTCACAGAGAACTGGTAATCAAAGTGCCTAGCTCAGGAACTTCAACTTCAAGGAGGCCCTGTGGGCCTACTACTTGATAGCGGGTATTCCAGGGAGGCCTATAGAGGCCTACTACCTAACCGCAAGCCATGCTGGAAACCCAAGCATCCAGGCTCGGGACTCCGTCCTCAGGGAGGCCTTAGTGAGGCCTACTACCTGACAGCAATACCGCCTGCTGAGGTTACCCTTGTTTTCTCAAGGAGGCCTAATGGAGGCCTACTACTTGACAGTCAAGCTACGCAGGCTAGTCGGGCATCCTGTTTAAGGAGCCCGTCCTCAAGGGAGGCCTATTAGGGCCTACTACCTGATAACCAGCCTTTAGGGAGGCCTGGAGAGGCCTACTACCTGTTTGCAATACGTGCTAACTGTTTCAAATGACTGGGTCCCAGGAACACCTTAGGGATGCCTGATGGGGCCTACTACCTTGTTCGAGTGACCACAATCTGGGAGCTCACCCTCCGGGAGGCCTATTGAGGCCTACTACCCGACAGTCAAGCTACGCAGGCTTTTCGAGCATCCTGATTAAGGAACTCGCCCTCAAGGGAGGCCTATTAAGGCCTACTACCTGATAACCAGCCTTTAGGGAGGCCTGGAGAGGCCTGCTACCTGTTTGTAATGCGTGCTAACTGTATCAGATGACTGGATCCCAGGAACACCTTAGGGAGGCCTGATGGGGCCTACTACCTTGTTCGAGTTACCACAATCTGGGAGCTCACCCTCCGGGAGGCCTATTGAGGCCTACTACCCGACAGTCAAGCTACGCAGGCTTTTCGAGCATCCTGATTAAGGAACTCGCCCTCAAGGGAGGCCTATTAAGGCCTACTACCTGATAAGCAGCCTTTAGGGAGGCCTGGAGAGGCCTGCTACCTGTTTGCAATGCGTGCTAACTGTTTCAGATGACTGGATCCCAGGAACACCTTAGGGAGGCCTGATGGGGCCTACTACCTTGTTCGAGTCAGGGAGGCCTATTAAGGCCTAGAATTAACAGCAGGTTTTCAGGGAGGCCTGATGAGGCCTACAACCTGCCTCTGAGAGTGACCACAAACTGGGAACTCACCCTCAGGAAAGCCTAGTAAGGTCTTAGAGTCAACAGCAGGCTTTCAGGGAGGCCTGATGAGGCCTACAACCTGCCTCTGGTAGTGATCACAACCTGAGAGCTCACCCTCAGGGAGGCCTAGCAAGGCCTTACAACTAACAGCTGGCCTTCGGGGAGGCCTGATGAGGCCTACAACCTGATAGCCTCCAGGCTAGCTGTCCTGATGCGCACATCGGTACATACCTCCAGTGAGGCCTGGTTTGAGGCCTTCCAACTGATAATGCGCCTTGTTCAAGAGGCCTACTGAGGCCTACAATTGACAGCCGACCTTCAGGAGAGCGTAATTACCCCTTTTTAACCTGATAGCCAGCTAGGCTAGTAGTACCTTGATGCTTAAGCATTGTCACCTGCCTTACTAGAGGCCTGATAAGGCCTACCACTGTCACCGTTTAATCTTGAAAACGGTGCAATCCTTCCTGCTAACTGGGACAGACATATTTGCAAAATGTGGGTTGTAGTAACATTAGACCCTACGGCTCGTTTTCATGGAGGCCTGCTGAGGCCTAACACATGATAGCTACCCATTACTATGGGGACCCGTTCCAGGGAGGCTTGTAAAAGCCTACAAGCTGTACGAGTTTCGCAAAAACGAGAAATAACTGCCAGACAAACAAACTGACTGCTATTTAAACCAACGACTCTCAATGAGAGGAGGCCTCTGATCTAAGTGGTGTACAACCAAAGGTGACGGTGCCTCAGCAATGCGCCTCCTTCATCCACATACCAACTGACGCCGTAGCGCTCAGCTGTAACAGAGACAAACTAATCCAACCTGCAGTGGCTTAGGGAACCGAAGACAATAGTAACCCTAAGCGGTAGACAAACACTACATTCTATCAGAAAAGTGTGCTACCGCCTAGTAATCCGCAAACATTTCAAAGAAAAGACCGGCGGCCTAAACACTACCCTCAATATGAGAGGAGGCCCATCTTCTGATAACCATAAGCGGTGGCCTATCTGGCGCCATCTTGACCAACCAGGGAAAGCCAACACACGCTCACATACACAGCCCAGAGAATGGTGCTGTGTTAAAGCCTAACTAAGCAGGGGAAAGACAGTTCTCTCTGATGAATACCCAACTCTATACAGGAACCTGGGGTCTGTAAGAAATACATATTTTTAGTATAACACACAAAAATGACCACTCTCACCTGCGGCATGCTGAGCGAAGACTCAATGTGCGGTTCTCACCACCATGTTCTACCGCCCTTGAATGCCTGAAAGGGGCGTTCTCACTGAGCAAGTCCGGGCAGGCCATCATGGGCGAGAGGAGACGCTAGCACTCTGGTCCTGCCTACGGTCCCCAGACCGTGAAGGACCAGGTCCCGCCTGCCTGGGTGGGGGCGCGGATCTCAGCGGTATGAATGTCTTAAATGCCGCTAAGCGCGCCTTCGCCTCCCTGAACTTTCCAACCACCGCCTCCACGGAGGTGCCGAAAAGTTCAGTAGGCGAAACCGGCAAATCGAAGAGAAAACTTTTCCTTTTCTCTCTCCCCGATATCAGCCAGGCCCAACCACAGATGCCTCTCCGTAACCACCATAGCCGCCATAGAGCGGCCGATAGCAGCAGCAGTCTGCTTGGTGGCCCGGAGAGACAGATCTGTGGTGCGGCGCAGCTCAGCAACCGCCTCAGGGGACAGCCCGGCCCCCTGGTCGAGATCCTCCAGCAGGTCCGCCTGGTACGCCTGAAACACCGCCATGGTGTGAAAAGCAGCACCAGCCTAACCCGCTGCCGTGTATGCCCCTGCCATTAAAGCACAACGTGATTTAGAAAGGCAGAGTTTGAGCTCTTCAGTGTTGATGCCCACGAAATGCGAGAAAAGTTCGTAAACTTTCCTCGCCAGTCGGTAGCCCCAACACACATCCATATTCCCCTATCCCCTCGACATCAGCGAAGTTAAAACGCTGATGTCGATGAACATTGGGTAGAATATGGATTCTTCCATGCCCTCTCGATCTCTGTAATAAGATCAAGAAGGAATGGAAGGCTCATCTGAGCTGATGGTTTATGGCCAAGGAGAAATCGATCGTGCAATTTATCACGAGCGATCTCTCCTCTAACGCGCCAACATGGCAGCAGCAGCCTGCCCGCAGCACGTTCCATAACATTCATCAGCTCAGCATACACGGTCAAGGTGGCTGAGAGGATTCATACCACTCTCACCAGCCATCCCTAAGAGCACTTGCTGTTTAGTCTCGTTAGCCGCCAGATCGTCGCGACGATCGGCGAGCTGCATCTGAGAACCCATGATGTATGCCAACGCTCAGCCTCAGCTTGAGCGGGACAGCATCATCCAGTCCCAGATGCCAAACTTTCTTCCCTCAGGAAAAAAGCCAGACTAGAGGGGAGCGATCTCAGATTGAAAACCGCTCACACTCACCCACAAACAACTTCAAATGAACTTGACTGTGCATGCTCTTGATCCCAGGCAGTAAATACACACTCGTGTGTATTAATAATTGAATTTGTTTTACCTTAACTCGTATAGCAGTTCAAACAGACAGTCCCTGAAGACGAGAAAGATGTGTATGTGTTGGCACGGCGCCCTTTTATACTTCCGGGTCGCACGTTGATGACGTCATGGGCTGACGTCGGTCAAAGACTTTGCCGTGATTCGATAGTAGCTTCAGACACCAGTCACGCCGAGGGCGTTCCCCATAGCGTCAGCTAGACGCAGCGAGAGTTCCCTTTCGAAAGGGAACCAATTGTGTTTTGTCATAAACTCATATAAACAACACGAGGTTTACCAGCATGGTGGTGCGGAGGTCGAATTTCTCAGCCAGCTGTGTGATGTAGATGTGCACCGACACCAGCTCCTGGCCGTCCATGTCCTCCACCTCTCTGATGATGTCAGACACCCACTCGAACTGACGCTGAGTCCGCGTCACCCAGATGAAATACACCTGGAGCCGGAGGACACGTGTCTTTGAAAACTTCACGAAAAAACATTGTTTTTAAAAAAAGGGAACTGTACCTTTTTGCAGTGAAATTTGAACTTGACTGAAGATTTGAAGACCAGGTCTTTTAAGATGGAAGCGAACGGTGTGACTCCAATCCCAGCACCCACCAGCACTGACACCTCATAGTCTGTCCACTCCTGATGACCCTCCCCAAACGGCCCGTCCAGATACAGCTGTGTTTGAATTATTATTACATGAAGATAATAAATAACTAAAAATGAAACGTTTGGTTTTGAATAAATTTAGCAATTAAAGAAAAAACACTTGAGCAAAATATGGTGAGGTCAAAGTGTCTGAATAATTTTGGTCCCATATTTTTTTAATCAATTTTACTGGTAGTCACTGTATGAAGAATTTTTTTGTATAATATGTCACAGTTTATTTTGCTATCCTCACTTACATAAATAAACTATACTATAGTGTCCTGCACACACTAGTAAAAAATGATGTCTGGTGTCTGAATAATTTTTGGTTTGACTGTATATAATATATACAGTATATTTAATTTTTTTTTTAGATGTGATTCATTGATTTGACAGCACTACATATACTATAAAATAATATAGTATAATGATTAATGTCAATCGATTAATCGCATCTAACATAAAAGTTTGTAAATATGTATATAAAATATATAAATGTGTGTGATTAATCGCAATTAATCGATTTGACAGCACTAAATATAAGTAATATAATATAATTAATGCTGTCAATCAATGAATCGCATCTAACATAAAAGTGTGTAAATACATATACTGTATACACACACACAGTATATTTACAAACTTTTATGTTAAATGTGATTAATTGCGATTAATCGATTTGACAGCAAATATAATTAATAAAATATAATACATATAATTAATCACGATTAATCTCATCTAACATAAAAGTTTGTAAATACATATATAAAATATATTAGGGTATAATACAAATACATTACATATACATAATACAAAAAAATATTGAATTCTAAATTTGAATCATTCTCATTTTTATGAACCGATATCGATTCTTAAATCCCAGGAATCGATTAGTCATCCTGTTTTCAGTTGATGAATGAACGGATCATTCTAGCGCGCCTCCCAGACAGTCCCATCCAAAACAAAATCGCAATAATCTTTGTGTTTTGTTGCTTTTGATATGAAACAAAGTATCAGATTACAAATTACATCCATTTTATTATGAAATTTAAAAAAATAAATACCGTTGGCGCTCTTTAAAGGGTTAGTTCACCCAAAAATGAAAATTCTGTCATTAATTACTTACCCTCATGTCGTTCGACACCCGTCAGACCTCCGTTCATCTTCAGAACACAAATGAAGATATTTTAGTTGAAATCTGATGGCTCTGAAAGTCCTCCATTGGCACAATGCACTGTACACTCTCAAGACCCTTAAAAGGTACTAAAGACGTCGTTACAAAGTGTTTGGTTTGATTTAGTGTGTAAAAGTTTCTTTTTTGTGATATATGAACTGACAGTTTGAATGCTTTTCTTTATATATTTAATTTGCACCGTTTGAGCAGCGAACCTGTTGAAAGGTGTTGAATCTGCCGGGACTGTCCAAAGAGATACTTGCCTCAACTTGTATTGTCTTATATATTTAATTATTTATTTGTTTCCATTGTAAATAATAGTTTTTTTTTTGTGTTTAAGAACGATTGTTTTTTTATTATTTATTTTTGAAGTGAAACCAAGGTGATCTCTTTCTCTTTATATACTTTTTCATCCTTTCTGTTTCCAGTACCTCCTGTTGAGGAAATGTTGTGTGAAACTAAGGGTGCTTAATTAATTTTTTTCTATTATTTATTTGTTTATTTTTATTTCCTTTGTTGGTGTTTTGTGTGATTTTCTTACATTTATTGTTTATGAAAATATACCCAAGAACCATGACAATGAACTTGTGAATTATTTTTGTTTGTTTCCTTGGTAGTTTGGTGAAAATATATAACTGGGAATATGAACTTTCTTTGTGTGAGACTCTGATTTATGTTTGTAATCGGTGGAAAAAGCAACAAATATAAATTTTATTTTGACAAGATTAAGCTTGTCTGGCGCCCAAACTATGCATAGTTAACCTAGACGATTTATTTGGGCCTGCCACCGTTACAGTGCGCAAAAAAACCCCTAAATAACGACTTGCATAGTGATGACGATTTCAAAACACGGCATCATGAAGCTTCGAAGCGTTATGAATCAGTGAGTCGAATCAGCGGTTTGAATCGCCAAATTTCAGCAGTTTGGCGGTTTGACACTCGATCCGAATCATGATTCGACTCAGTGATTCATAACGCTTCGAAGCTTCATGATGCCTTGTTTTGAAATCGTCATCACTATATAAGTCGTTATTTAGGGTTTTTTTGCGCACAAAAACTATTCTCGCCGATTCATAAAGTTATTGTAGAACCACTGTAGTGAGATGGACATTGTAACAACGTCTTTAGTACCTTTTTAAGGGAGAGTGTAAAGTGCCATTGTGCCAATGGAGGCCTTTCAGAGCCATCAGATTTCAACTAAAATATCTTCATTTCTGTTCCAAAGATGAACGGAGGTCTGACGGGTGTCGAACGACATGAGGGTAAGTAATTAATGACAGAATTTTCATTTTTGGGTGAACTAACCCTTTAACATTACCTCAGAAAAAACATATCCAGTGTCCATAAACTCGTTAGTCAGCTAGAAAAATTAACCCTAGAGAGGAGCATTTTGATGAATGTATTCACCACATTAACAATATTAATATGAATGCGTGTTTGAATAAATCTGTCAAGTTTTTATGACTGCCAACCATTTAAATGTTTATATTTCAAAAACAAATTGAGTAGAAATATGATGTTAGTATTGAAAATATGTAAAGTTAGTATTATAACTTTATTATTATAAAAAACTTCATTGAGTGTAATGTGTTTATATTTAAATCAGTTAATTTTAACTTTCAATATTACATTAAAGTAGTACTAACTGACACCCATGTATAGTTTACAGCATTAGTTGAGAGATTTATTTTCCTTAAGAAAATTTGCCATGTAGCTACTGTATCTGATATATATCCACAATAATCAATATCCAATCGAATCGAAATCTGAATAGAAAGCTTGCGAATGAAAATCGAATCGTGAAATTTGCATCAATACCCAGCGCTAATATATATACATACATACAGTATATTTACAAAGTTTTCTGTTAGATGTGATTAACCACGATTAATCACTTTGAAAGCACTAAATATAATATAATTAATATATACTATAATATATAAACTATATAATATGCTTTATATGAGTTTTCCATTACATTATTTATTTATTTATTTGGCATTTTATCTTAAGGAACTACTTCCACCTGATCTGATCTTTAAAAATCAGGTTAATCTACATCTATGGAATCCTAACACAAACTTGACATCCTTGCCTTCGGATATCCTCCAAGCTCCTGGAGTTTCTCAGGGGTGTAGGCCTCTCTGAGTTTGCTGGTCCAGGGTCCCGCGGCACGGATATGAAGGCTGAGGGTCTCCTCGTGTGGGGCGGAGGTCAGGGTGAAGGGGTGGTACTCATCCGTGCCCAGCGTCAGGCATGCGATACGAACCCACTGTCCCGAGCGGTAGACAAAACCTTGTGGACGCTTGAACTCCAGGTATGTTACATCTGCCAATTCAAAGAAGCGGATTCACACGCAATTATCATTACCCCAGGGTAACTGGTGATTTTGACAACAAAGATGTGATATAACAGGACGTGTGTGTGTGTGTGTGTGTGTGTGTGTGTGTGTGTGTGTGTGTGTGTGTATAAATAAAGTGACCCCTGAATTTGACCTGAGATTTCCTGTTGTTAGACACTGTGTGATTTCACAGCCAGAGCAATTAGGAGTGACACTTCACAGCACATGACAGACCCGTGTGTGCTCGGGCCCCTGGAGACTCGGAGATCAACAGAGCTTTGTGCTGGATCTGCTGAGAGGATGGTCTACCTGAGGGCAGCAGCTCGGCTTTCACCACTGGGATCTCCACCTTCTTCCTGTTGAGGCTGATGAGCTTGTCCAGGAGGAAGAGGAGGCCGGGGGGGATCAGGTAGATGTGGAAGCGGGGCTCCTGAAGGAGGGCGTAGCTGCCGTGGATCACCGTCTGCCAAATGAGACGAGAGAAAGGGCGAGTATTATTACACAGCTCTGTTGAATACTTGATTCTGATTGGTCAAGCGCGCAATCATACATATAATAAATATAATATAATTAATGTTGATTAATCTCATCTAACAAAAGTTTGTAAATACGCATATGTGTATATATATATATATATATATATATATATATATACATACACACACACACACATATAATATATACCGTATATTTACTATTAATTTTATGTTAGGTGCGATTAAACGATTTGACAGCACTAGATATATAATTTATATGTTAGTAACATAATATAATTAATGTCAATCAATTAATCGCAATGAATCTCATCTAACATAAAAGTTTGTAAATATGTATATAAAATATGTGTATGTACACACACACATACACATATATATAGTTTTATGATTTCTCCTACTCTCCGTATTTTGTCTATATTTAACATTATTAACATTATCTCAGGACACAATACTGAGCCTCAGACACTAATGAAACTGCCGGTGTGTTCCTCACCAGGACATAGACGAGCACATATAGGTGGTGTGTGATCCAGAATCCTCTAAAGCTGATGCGTCTGAAATAGTGTGAGGCAAAGACGTACATAAAAGCAAAAATCAACAGCAAAAGGACCCCAGTGAGACCTGAAAGAAAGAAAAAACTGAGACTTACAAAGAACAAACACACACAACACATCCACAAAATAATGCATTCAATCTATGAGCTGAATACTGGTCATATCAGAACTGAACGTGCAGCCACACCAGGAACGGTCTTGAAAAACCAGAAGGTCCATTTCATTGGAAGCTCAGACCTGCAAATGATCAACACATAGCATTAGTTTACTTATATCTATCTATCTGTCTATCTGTCTGTCTATCAGTCTGTCTATCTATCTCTTACTATCCATCCATCCATCCGTCTGTCTTACTATCCATCCATCTGTCTGTTTTACTCCCATCTATCCATCTGTCTGTCTTACTACCCATCTATCTGTCTGTCTTACTATCCACCCATCCATCCGTCTGTCTGTCTTACTACCCATCTATCCATCTGTCTGTCTGTCTTACTACCCATCTATCCGTCTGTCTGTCTGTCTTACTACCCATCTATCTGTCTGTCTTACTATCCACCCATCCATCCGTCTGTCTGTCTTACTACCCATCTATCTGTCTGTCTTACTATCCACCCATCCATCCGTCTGTCTGTCTTACTACCCATCTATCCATCTGTCTGTCTGTCTTACTACCCATCTATCCGTCTGTCTGTCTGTCTTACTACCCACCCATCCATCCATCTGTCTGTCTTACTACCCACCCATCCATCCATCTGTCTGTCTTACTACCCATCTATCTGTCTGTCTTACTACCCATCTATCCATCCATCTGTCTGTCTTACTACCCATCTATCTGTCTGTCTTACTACCCATCCATCCATCTGTGTCTTTCTACCCATCCATCCATCTGTGTCTTTCTACCCATCCATCCATCCATCCATCCATCCATCCATCTGTCTCTTTCTATCCATCCATTCATCCATCTGTCTGTCTTACTACCCATCCATCCATCCATCTGTCTGTCTGTCTTACTACCATCTATCCATCTGTCTGTCTTACTACCTATCCATCCATCTATCGGTCTGTCTTACTATCCACCCATCCATCCATCCATCCATCCATCTGTCTGTCTTACTTCCCATCATCCATCTGTCTCTTTCTACCCATCCATCCATCCATCCATCCATCCACCCATCCATCCATCCATCCATCCATCCATCTGTCTCTTTCTATCCATCCATTCATCCATCTGTCTGTCTTACTACCCATCCATCCATCTGTCTCTTTCTACCCATCCATCCATCCATCTGTCTCTTTCTATCCATCCATTCATCCATCTGTCTGTATTACTACCCATCCATCCATCTGCCTGTCTGTCTTACTATCCATCCATCCATCCATCCATCTGTCTCTTTCTACCCATCCATCCATTCATCCGTCTGTCTGTCTTACTACCCATCCATCCATCTGCCTGTCTGTCTTCCTATCATCCATCAGTCTGTCTCTTTCTACCCATCCATCCATTCATCCGTCTGTCTGTCTTACTACCCATCCATCCATCTGCCTGTCTTTCTTCCTATCCATCCATTAGTCTGTCTCTTTCTACCCATCCATCCATCCGTCTGTCTTACTATCCATCCATCTGTCTGTCTTTCTACCCATCTATCCATCTGCCTGTCTGTCTTACTATCCATCCATCCATCCGTCTCTTTCTACCCATCCATCCATTCATCAGTCTGTCTTACTACCCATCCATCCATCCTTCCATCTGCCTGTCTGTCTAACTATCATCCATCCATCCATCTGTCTCTTTCTACCCATCCATCCATCCATCTGTCTGTCTGTCTTACTACCATCTATCCATCTGTCTGTCTTACTACCTATCCATCCATCTATCGGTCTGTCTTACTATCCACCCATCCATCCATCCATCCATCCATCTGTCTGTCTTACTTCCCATCATCCATCTGTCTCTTTCTACCCATCCATCCATCCATCCATCCATCCATCCACCCATCCATCCATCCATCCATCCATCTGTCTCTTTCTATCCATCCATTCATCCATCTGTCTGTCTTACTACCCATCCATCCATCTGTCTCTTTCTACCCATCCATCCATCCATCTGTCTCTTTCTATCCATCCATTCATCCATCTGTCTGTCTTACTATCCATCCATCTGTCTGTATTACTACCCATCCATCCATCTGCCTGTCTGTCTTACTATCCATCCATCCATCCATCCATCTGTCTCTTTCTACCCATCCATCCATTCATCCGTCTGTCTGTCTTACTACCCATCCATCCATCTGCCTGTCTGTCTTCCTATCATCCATCAGTCTGTCTCTTTCTACCCATCCATCCATTCATCCGTCTGTCTGTCTTACTACCCATCCATCCATCTGCCTGTCTTTCTTCCTATCCATCCATTAGTCTGTCTCTTTCTACCCATCCATCCATCCGTCTGTCTTACTATCCATCCATCTGTCTGTCTTTCTACCCATCTATCCATCTGCCTGTCTGTCTTACTATCCATCCATCCATCCGTCTCTTTCTACCCATCCATCCATTCATCAGTCTGTCTTACTACCCATCCATCCATCCTTCCATCTGCCTGTCTGTCTAACTATCATCCATCCATCCATCTGTCTCTTTCTACCCATCCATCCATCCATCCATCCATCTGTCTGTCTTACTAGCCATCCATCCGTCTCTTTCTACCCATCCATCCATCCATCCATCTGTCTGTCTTACTACCCATCTATCCATCCATCCATCCATCTGCCTGTCTGTGTGTGTTACTATCCATCCATCCATCTGTCTCTTTTTACCCATCCATCCATTCATCTGTCTGTCTTACTACCCATCCATCCATCCATCCATCCATCTGTCTCTCTTACTACCCATCCATCCATCCATCCATCCATCCATCCATCTGTCTGTCTTACTACCCATCCATCCATCTGTCTTTTTCTACCCATCCATCCATCTGTCTGTCTTACTACCATCCATGCATCCATCCATCTTATATATTTTTCATGATCAATCAAATAATTACATGACTAATATGAATTACCCATTGTTGGAGAACACTCTGGGAAACAAGCAGGCAAGAATGCTGAGGTCACTGATGCAGAAAATGTAAACGTTGACCACATGACCCATACTGTGAACAACTGTGGCACAAAAAAAAATGTAAATAAACAAATTAATTAGTTAATAATTAATACACGCATAAATATAATTGCTGTAATGCACACGCTTTGAAGAAGTTACATTACGCAATGGACCCTGGTCATTAAATGCAACGATTAAGTCATGTACGCCATAAACTGCACAAATGTAATACTTATGTAATATGGTGAAAAATATGGTGACTTAAAGTTTCACTGAAGTTTACATGTGGTTTTTTACAGGGCACACAAGAGAGTTCAAGTGTTTGTAAATGTTGTTTTGCACGTAGAGGGAATTTTTCTCCTCTGACCTGAGAGGATGACAGCAGCTATAGCCATGTGGCGGTGAAGGTCGATGGCCGCATCGAATGGGATGTATCTGTTGAGAAAAGTCTCTCTGCACATGGTGATCAGGTTACGGCACACAGTGAGGAGCATGTAGGGAAACAGGAAGGAGATGGCGGCCGCAGAACCGCGAGACACAAGCACGCCCACCAGGGAGGCTTCTGGGATGCCACTGGAGTGGGCCTGTAAACCATAGTCTAAAAACATCGCTATTGGTTTGTAACCGTTAGTGTGGATCTCCAGTGCAGAAATGCATGACCAATTCAACATGATCATAATAAATAAGCAACTGACAAATATGTACAATACAATATTCAATGATGAAAAGAGATGGGACACTTACAGTAGCATCTTTCCAGTGCTAGTCCAGCTGTGATCCCGTATATAATGACTACGCAAATGATATGTCTCCTGTAGTTTTCTATGAAGCGTTTGAACTGCTGGATCCATTTCTGCACTGGGTTTCTGTTGTAGCGCTCTCTCTGAGGCCTCACGTACACCTTGGGGTTGCTTTGTCCAACTCTGGGGAAACTGAACATTTTAATTTTGTGGCTTGACAAAAACAACAGCTTTATTGCTCAAACTTTCAAAAAGGCTATATTGGCACAGTCCTTCAGCCTGATCAGACTTGTGATTCTATCTAGATATATATCTGTGTATATGTCGAGCTAGTTAGTTAGACAGACAGACAGATAACTAATTGATGGACAGAATGATGGATAACTGACTAGATAGAGAGAATGCCAGATAGATAACTATCTAGATTAGTTAGCTGTCTTTTGCACTAATTAGAAAGACAGACGGGTGGATGACTATCTAGATAGAAAGACATCCATCTAGATAACTAACTAAATGGACGGACAGACAGGCAGTGTTGGGGTGTAGCTAACTACAAGTAGTGATGCTACTTACTTGACAATAGCTTAGTTGCTTTTAAAACAGCGTACACTCTCAAAAAAAAAAAAAAAAGATTTCAAAATTGTATTTTTTAAGGTACAAGTGGCCGTCACTGGGGTACAGTTTTGTACCTCTAAGTTAGGGGTAGGCAAGTTCGGTCCTAGAGAGCTGATGTCCTGCATCCAACCCTACTCAGCCACCACAGTATAAAACTCATGGCTCCCAGCATGCATTGCCGCGTTACGTGTGTCACCATTGTTGAGATTCATATGCTGAGTCTTGATATCTGTGTGCGTCTAAAGTTTTTTCCTCCCTAGAATGTATTTAAAAATCAGAATTCAGAATGTCTGATCTGTGCCAAGAAAGTATTGTTGTTGGTGGTTATTAGTTATTCATATTTTTAGTCAGTGATGAGTTTAGTCATACATTTTTCTTTATGATAATTGTTTATGAGTTATTTTGATTTGTACAGATTGAGTTTTGTTAACACTGTAACAAAAACCACAAACTCGCATAAAAAGCCAAGAGTCCAACTGCCCAACTACAGGAAACACTGATCACCATAGTGGTAACCAAACATTTTCAATAAAACATCAACATCTAAACCTTTATTCTCAATAAGAGCTTCTATAGATGTCTTTCAGGGTTGGAGCCAAACTCTGCAGGACAGCGACTCACTAGGACCGGACTTGCCTACCCCTGCTTTAAGTAGAGGAAAACAATAGTATATGTACCGTAAGGACCAATTGTGTATCTTTAAAAGGTGCAGTTATAAGTTTTGTTCCCCAAGGAACAAAATTGTACCTCCACTGTACCTTTTTTTCTGAGAGTGTAGCTAATTAGTTTTTCAAGCAAGTAGTGGTTTAGCGCGACCAAAAGTTACATTCCATTTTACATTTTGACGATCGAAATTTCAATTGGGATCGAGCTCAGTCGATCAATTAAGGTGTTTACATGACGGCTTTTCAGTCTGTCTGAGCTGTCAATCCGATAACTAATGGATTATTCGGTTGCATGTAAACATAGCTAAATTGAGATTTAGGGGTGAACCATCAGGTGAACTTGGGGGTGAAGTAATTAATCTAGCAATCAAATAGTAATGAGCAACATCCTGCCAAACACCCACAACTTAAAATCATTGGTATTGGCTATTGCACAGACAAGCACCACATACATATAGTTACTTCCGCTGCTGCATTAGCCTTTTGACAGTCAACTAAAGATGATGACGTTCAAAATGAAACCTGGCCGACATTATGTCACAGAATGGCATCAGTTCCCACAAATACCGATGGCCACATTTCTCAATAACCAACAAATGACAGGTTTCACAAAGGCTTAAATCTAACACCTAGCTGAGCTCCTAATGACCATACGCATGTCAGAACACGTTGCACAATGCAACACATGCTCTAAAATGACCACGACAGAGATATTATACAGTAACGTCTCACTTCTTGGTCTGTCTTTGACGAAGTTCCTGACCTTGCTCGCCTTCAGACCTGTGGGTAAGCTCTTCCTCTGCCGAAGAACTACAAAAGAAACAACTTCTTAGCTATTTTACGGTGCACTCATTTTAAAAAGTGAAATATGAGTGTTATGTCATACATTTTTTCTTTACCTATTTTTCTTAATGAAAGACACTCGATGTTGTTTGTCTAGTTTTTTCTTACCAAGTACTTCCATTCCTGGAAATACACGCAGCAGTTTCAAAGAAAAATACCTCTGTTGAGTTAGCTAAGAATTATAGAGATATATTGGGGATTAGAGCATTAAAAAAAATATATCCCTCACCTTTAATATTGAGCTGAGCTGAATGGTCTCGCAGCAGAATGTGAAAGTCCTCCCATGAGAAGGAATCTTTGTTGTAAAGACCAGCTGCCTGAAGCATAGCTGCTATCCCATCATCAGCCTGACTCTTAGACAGAGCACTTCCAGAGATATCAATGAAAGACCTGCGCGAGAAAGGAGAAAAAGTGACTAGCAGAAAGAAGAAATCTTTCAAAGGAGTGTTATTGATTTATATCATCTGCATCTCAAAGTTATGTATCATCTGAATCTTTGGCCAAATTAACTTTTTTCTTCAATTCTCAAAAACAGGATCCGACATCAGAACCGACCTGAGTAAGGAAGTGAACTCTTCCTTGGACAAGAAGCCATCTCCTTTAATATCATGCATTGAAAACAGAAGCTTAGACTTCTCCTCTGGAGTACCTGGATTTGCAAGCCAAAAACATAACATTGTAAAATATTCTAACAACATGAAAAGGTAACTTTGTAAAACTGTAACATGGCAAAATTATAAAACTGTTACCCTCCAACAATGTAACAAGGAATTTTGTAACATTTTAACATTCTAATACTGTAAAATTGTACAACCCCAAATCAGAAAAAGTTGGGACAGTATGGAAAACGCAAAAAAAAAAAAAGAAGTGATTTCTAAATTTACTTTGACTTGTATTTCATTGCAGACAATATGAACACAAAATATTTCATGTTTTGTCTGGTCAACTTCATGTCATTTGTAAATATGCATCCTTTCCTGTCATTCAGACCTGCAACACATTTCAAAAAAAGTTGGGACAGGAGCAATTTAGGGCTAGTAATGAGGTAAAATGGTTAAATAATGATGTGATTTGAAATAGGTGATGTCAACAGGTGATTGTAATTATGATTTGGTACAAAAGCAGCATCCAAGAAAGGTCTAATCCTTTAGGAGCAAAGATGGGCCGAGGATCGCCAGTTTGCCAACAAATACGTGAGAAAATTATTGAAATGTTTAAAAACAATGTTCCTCAAAGAAAGATAGGAAGAGATTTGGATATTTCACATTCAACAGTGCATAACATAATTAAAAGATTCAAGGAATCTGGAGGAATTTCAGTGCGTAAAGGACAAGGGCGCAAGCCTAAGCTGAACAACCGTGATCTCCGATCCCTCAGGCGGCACTGCATCAAGAATCGTCATTCATCTATAAGCGATATCACCACTACTTTGGCAAACCTTTGTCAAGTACCACAATACGTAGTTACATCCACAAATGCCAGTTAAAACTGTACTGTGCCAAAAGGAAGCCCTATGTTAACAGTGTCCAGAAGCACCGTCGACTTCTCTGGGCTCGGAGGCATCTGGGATGGACCATCACACAGTGGAAACGTGTACTGTGGTCAGATTAATCAGTATTTGAGGTATTTTTTGGGAGGAATGGACGCCGTGTGCTCCGGACCAAAGAAGAAAAGGATCATCCAGACTGTTACCAGCAACAAGTCCAAAAGCCAGGGTCTGTCATGGTATGGGGTTGGGTCAGTGCCCTTGGCAAAGGTAACTTGCACTTCTGCGAAGGCACCATTAATGCTGAAAAGTACATAGAGATTTTGGAGCATAATATGCTGCCTTCAAGAAGACATCTTTTCCAGGGACGTCCATGCATATTTCAACAAGACAATGCAAAACCACATTCTGCACACATTACAAAATCCTGGCTGCGGAGGAAGAGGGTACGGGTACTTGACTGGCCTGCCTGCAGTCCCGACCTGTCTCCAATAGAGAATGTGTGGCAAAATGCAACAACGAAGACCCCGTACTGTTGCCCATCTTAAGACTTGTCTGCAGGAAGAATGGGACAAAATTACACCTGAAACACTTCATCACTTGGTGTCTTCAGTCCCTAAACGTCTTTTAAGTGTTGTGAAAAGGAATGGCAACATTACAAAGTGGTAAATGCTTTACTGTCCCAACTTTTTTTGAAATGTGTTGCAGGTCTGAATGACAGGAAAGGATGCATATTTACAAATGACATGAAGTTGACCAGACAAAACATGAAATATTTTGTGTTCATATTGTCTGCAATGAAATACAAGTCAAAGTAAATTTAGAAATCACTTCTTTTTTTTTTTTTTTTCGTTTTCCATACTGTCCCAACTTTTTCTGATTTGGGGTTGTAAAACTGTAACATTCTAACTATGTAATAAGGTAACCTTGTAACTTTGTAACACTGTAAAATTGTAACACTGTAACATCATAACACTGTAAAATTGTAAAACTGTTACATTCTATGTAATAAGGTAACCTTGTAGCATTGTAACAGTTTTAAAGGGTACAGCTGTAACATCCCTACAATGTAACACTTCAAAATGATACAACTGTTACATCGCAACAATATAACAAGGAATTTTGTAGAATTTTAACATTGTAACACTGTTAAATTGTAACACTGTAACATCCTAACAATGTAACCAGGCAACTTTGTAGCACTGTAACTTTATGAAACTGTAACACTGTATCATGTTACAATGTTACTATTTTACAGTATTATGATGTTACAGTGCTACAATTCAACTGTTACAACTTTGTTACAATGTTACCTTATTACAGATTTATGACAGTTTTACAATTTTACAGTATTATCACAACACTGTAAAACTGTTACATTCTAACTATGCAATAAGGTAACCTTGTAGCATTATAACACAGTAACATTGTAACAGTTTAAAATGGTAAAACTGTAACATCCTAACAATGTAATAAGGTAATCTTGTAGCTTTGTATCATCGTAATGTTGTTACAGTATCACTATTTTACAAAACGACAAAGTTACATTGTTAGGATGTTACAATGTCACAGTTTTACCATTTTAAACTGTTACAATGTTACTTTTTTTTTACAATGCTACAAGATTACCTTATTACACAGTTACAATGTTACAGTTTTACAATTTCACAGTATTATCACCTCACAGCATTGTAACAGTTTTAAAGGGTACAACTGTAACATCCTAACAATGTAACACTTCAAAATGATAGAACTGTTACATCCCAACAATGTAACAAGGAATTTTGTAGCATTTTAACATTGTAACACTGTAGAATTGTAAAAATGTAACATCCTAACTATGTGATAAGGTAATTTTGTAGCATTTTACAATAGTAATACTGTAACATCATAACACTGTAAAATTGTAACAGTTTAACATTTTAAAAACTGTAACATAACAATGTAACAAGGCAACTTAATAGCACTGTAACATCATGTTACAATGTTACTGTTTTACAATATTACAGTATTATGATGTTACAGTGTTACAATTCAACTGTTACAACTGTTTTTCAATGTTTCCTTATTACATAGTTAGGATGTTACAGTTTTACAGTGTTGTGATGTTACAATGTTACAGTTTTGCAATTTTACCTTATTATCACAACACTGTAAAACTGTAACATCCTAACTATGTAATAAGGGAACCTCATAGCATTGTAACACTGTAACATTGTAACAGTTTAAAATGGTAAAACTGTAACATCCTAACTATGTAATAAGGGAACCTCATAGCATTGTAACACTGTAACATTGTAACAGTTTAAAATGGTAAAACTGTAACATCCTAACAAGGTAATCTTGTAGCATTGTATCATCGTAATGTAACACTGTAACATTGTAGCGGTGTAGCTTTGTAGTTTTTTGTAAAATGGTGATATCGTAACAACATTTATGGAACAGAGGCTATAAGTCACACATTAACACTAAACTACAATATAACAGATCTGAACAAACTCACCTGTCATAAAAATGACAAGAACATCCAGGAACTCTTGAAAGGAAAGATATCCGTTACCGTCCTTATCAGCCAGTGTAAACATAGACTCTACAAAGAGCGAGTCAGGCTTCAGACCAAACACACCGGCAAATTCAACTCGCGTGAGCTCACACTGTAAAGCTTCTCGGGTCCTATTGCTCAAGTCTCCTGCATCACTTTTATTAATGTCCAAGACCTAGAGTCAAAAAAGTCAATTAAGGTGCTACCCCTCACCTTTGTGACACATTGCCAGTGGAATGAGGACAAAATTACCTTTTATACATATGAAGAAACAACAGAAACACATACCTTCGAAAAAGCATGCTTGAAGAACGTCTCCACAATCTTTTCCCTCTCTTCTCTGGTCACTGCATCTCTAAGTATTTCTTTCTCACTCATTTCCATCACAGTTACACTCTGAATTCTGCCCTCCACCTCAGACCTCAGGTGATTTAAGAACTCAGACCTCTGACCAACGTCCTCAAAGAACAAAACCTTTCGGCCAGAAATGTAATGTCTTATTGAGCATTCGTTGCATGATGACAACAGAGCGAACTACCAAATTCTTACCAGATCATACTCTTTGGGGATCTTCAAGAGTAGAGCGCGATGCTGATGGTCATTGGATATTATCACATTCAGGTGCTCTTGATTGCCCAAACTGTGAGAGCTGAGAGGAGAGCCGTTCTCATCAAAGGTCTGGAATACTTTCTTCTCGTTGAACGCAAGTGTGACTTGTCGGGGTGCCGCGTTGTGCCCCAACCACTCTTTAGCTGAACACCAACCAAAAAAAACCCCCAGAATTGAATAAACTCATCTTCATTGGCATATCAGGCCAATGAGACATTGATGTTACTGACCAGAAGTTCCATGTACAGGTTCCTTGTCTCTTGTGGAACCTCTGCGCTTCCTTTGGAATCGTTTGTATCTGGCTGTCCGAACACGAGCAACTACGCAAGCTACTATGTAGCTTACTGTCGACAGATCAGAAAAAGTATGAGTGTTGAAAAATGCTTGAGTGGCATATGCATTATATTAACAAGCAGGTAACTTTTTGGCAAACAAAACATTGAAAGTGAAATCATTTATTGTATTACATTTTTTAAAGGTGCAGTGTGTAAATTTTAGCGCCATCTAGCAGTGAGGTTGTGAATTGCAATCGCTCGCTCCTCCCTTTCGAAGCACAGAGAAGCTACGGTGGCCGACACAGGACAAAGATGTTGTCGTCGGAGAGAGCAGAGAATGACTAGCGCTCTGAAGAGAAGTTTGTCCGTTTAGGGCCACTGTAGAAACATGGTGCCGCAAAAGGGTTACTTCACTCTTAACCCGCGGTGTATGTATATAGAAATGGCTCATTCTAAGGTAATAAAAACATAACGGTACATTATGTAAGGTCTTTATACACCACTGAAAACAAAGTGATGTATATTAGGCTTGACGTTTTTTGACAAGAAAAAGTTGACAAGAGCACTCTTTTAGTAAATGGGGTGGAAACATCATGCTTTGGGGCTGTTTTTCTGCAAAGGGACCAGGATGACTGATCCGTGTAAAGGAAAGAATGAATGGGGCCATGTATCGTGAGATTTTGAGTAAAAACCTCCTTCCATCAGCAAGGGCATTGAAGATGAAAAGTGGCTGGGTCTTTCAGCATGACAATGATCCCAAACACACCGCCCGGGCAACAAAGGAGTGGCTTCGTAAGAAGCATTTCAAGGTCCTGGAGTGGCCTAGCCAGTCTCCAGATCTCAACCCCATAGAAAATCTTTGGAGAGAGTTGAAAATCCGTGTTTCCCAGCGACAGCCCCAAAACATCACTGCTCTAGAGGAGATCTGCATGGAGGAATGGGCCAAGCTACCAGCAACAGCGTGTAAAAACCTTGTGGAGACTTACAGAAAACGTTTGACCTCTGTTATTGCAAACAAAGGGTATAAAACAAAGTATTGAGATGAACTTTTGCTATTGACCAAATACTTATATTCCACCATAATTTGCAAATAAATTCTTTAAAAATCAGACAATGTGATTTTCTGGATTTTTTTTCTCATTCTGTCTCTCATAGTTGAAGTGTACCTATGATGAAAATTACAAGCCTCTCTCATCTTTTTAAGTGGGAGAACATGCACAATTGGTGGCTGACTAAATACTTTTTTGCCCCACTGTATATGCACACTTGTCTGAACCACATTTACAGGCAGGGTTGTGTTTTAAGACATTTTTCGTTTTATTGTAGACTAAAATATACATACAGAGATAACCTTCTCCACTTTCAGGTCTTGCTACTCGCTTATCATTGGTCAGCTGTCAAAAAGGGCGCTTGACGTAGGGCGTTTTTATCAGAAAAGTTTAACTTTTTTCAACTTTAAAAGACGCGCTGAGCTGCGGAAAAAGACGTTTGCATTGGCGTTTAAAAAAGCGCTCATGACTTTTTTGAAAACACGGTTTACTCCATAGGATTATAATGTAAAACAGACGCTGACAGCTTTAAAAAAGACGTCAATTGTTGACGCGGCCTTATATTGCATTTCTGTCGGTAGATCCTCATAAATACTACACACTGCACCTTTAAATGAAAAAAAAATCTACAAAAAACACAATAAATAAAAATATAAATAAATAAATAGTACATTTTTTACTTCATAACAAGAAAATAAAAGACTAAAGATTAAAATACATCATTATTAGTAAATACAATACTATTATTTACTATTATGAATACTATTATATAAAATGCAATTGTCTGAACTAAATACATGAAATTATAATTCGATTATAGTTTAAAGGTGCAGTAAACGATTTCTGAGAAACTGTTGATATTTATATATCACCAAAACAAACACGCCCCGACCCAAAAGGATCACACCCCTATCTTGATAGACCCGCCCCCAAATTGACAAACATTCTATGCAGCAAAGGCAACCCCTCCCTCAAGAGTGGACACGCCCCTTACTGCTGATTGGATTATGAATAACACTGACCAACAGGAAACAGGAAGAGCACCACCACTGTTGCGCCAAAACCAGCTTTGCTGCTGTTGTCAAAGTAACTCGCAGAGAAGGCCTTTGTGCAGGGGTGAAGATCGGTGGCTCTGATTGGCTGAGGCTGGGGGCAGGGATCGCCTGTAAAAAAAGCCCAAAATAAACCAACCAAGACTTTTCAATACGATTTTGTGTGTGAGTGGAATATGTTAATGTGTGTGGGTAGCTTATTACCATCCACCCAGAAGAACACGTTCTTTTGAATGTCGCCCTCCTCTGCACTGGTGACGTCCAGAAGGACATCATGAAATGTGGTGTTCTGTATGGCTTGGACCTCCTCCACAGTGAACAACCTGAGAGGAAGAACAGCTAATGCTTAGCCAGAAAAACCTTTTACGTGTGCTCGTCTGACCAAATTGACATGGTTGTTTTTTATGCAATCATCACTGGAAAGTTTCCCACCCGTTTTGTCTGTTCTCAAACCAGAAGCGATCAGCGTTCCTTATGCGTTCAAACTGGTCCAGGATGATGGCGGAAAACACTGGACCTGGTCCTTCCTGTGTTTCTAGTAGGCCGCCCACAAATAGCTCTAGTCTGGAGGTGTCATTTTCATATAACTCTGCAAGTTCCCTTAACAGCTGAAAAGCAGCGAAAAGAGATTTAATTAAAGAGAAAGAACACTTTGCATTTGAATGAGTGGCACTTGTGAGTGCAAACAACACCGATACAATACAGGAGGTTTCGGGTAGTTTTTATCGAGATGTTTGCTGATGGTTCATGCCATTGATACTGTAAGCAGCACCTGTGTGTTATTCAGTTTAGGATTGATCTCCTCCCAGGTGTTGACCGGCCGCATGTTGAGGGCCCCTCTGATCTGGTTATAACTGGGCAGCCCAAAATCACGCCCCCTCTGGATGGATAAAACCACTGCATCGGAGCGTGAGAATCGCAAGGGGCCGTACATGTAATCTAATGGAGAAAACGAACAGAGAAGATGAATTTGACTTGTTTTTTATGGAATACAGTATTTATTATAAATTATTTATCAGGGCACATATTTTTATTTACTTATGTGCCCTTATAACCTTTACTCAAAATCACTTCCCCTTCTCTCTTGCAGTGACATCTCTTCTCTGATGATGCGTTTACTTGTGTGAAGACAGACCTGTCACTCACATGACATCGACCAATAGCAAATCACAACCATCCAATCAATTCCCAACTGACAAAATCAAGCCCCGCTCTACATTTTTGTTGTCCGAGAAGCCATTTCATTCAGATATACACTATATTGCCAAAGGTTTTGGGACGCCCTGTACTTGAGCTAATCTGAAGGCCACATGAAGTTTGGAGGTCTGTAGCTATTGACTCTGCAGAAAGTTGGCGACTTCTGCGCACTGTGTACCTCAGCATGTGCTGACCCCGCTCTGTGATTTTACGTGGCCTATCACTTCGTGGCTGAGTTGCTGTTGTTCCCAATTGCTTCCACTTTGTTATAATACCACTAACAGTTGACCGTGGAATATTTAGTAGTGAGGAAATTTCACGGATGGAACCACCCTTGAATTCACTGAGCTCCTGAGAGCGAGCCATTCTTTCACAAATGTTTGTAGAAGCGTCTGCATGCCGAGTGCTTGATTTTACACACTTTTGGCCATGGAAGTGATTGGAACACCTGAACTCAATGATTTGGAGGAGTGTCCCAATACTTTTGTCAATATAGTGTAATTCACAATAGGGCATAAAAGACTATCGCAACTTCCGTTTCATGCCAACTTTCAATTAATCAAAAGAAAAACCAACCTCTCAAATCCTCAACAATGATGTTGTCCTCTCGCTCAGCGATCTGAGAAGCCATGCCCATTATTAGCTCATCTACATCCCGACTGGACTGCAGGTTTGGATTCTGAAACATATATAACTTGATATAAAATATAACTTAATGATATATTAATGTAATTATTTAAACATTTTAATTAAAATAATTTCTAAACAAATATTGTATTTAACTAGATGAATAAATAACAAATAAATGATACAATTGTACAACCCCAAATCAGAAAAAGTTGGGACAGTATGGAAAACGCAAATAAAAAAAGAAGAAGTGATTTCTAAATTTACTTTGACTTGTATTTCATTGCAGACAATATGAACAAAAAATATTTCATGTTTTGTCTGTTCAACTTCATGTCATTTGTAAATATGCATCCTTTCCTGTCATTCAGACCTGCAACACATTTAAAAAAAAGTTGGGACAGTAAAGCATTTACCACTTTGTAATGTTGCCATTCCTTAAAAGACGTTTAGGGACTGAAGACACCAAGTGATGAAGTGTTTCAGGTGTAATTTTGTCCCATTCTTCCTGCAAACAAGTCTTAAGGTGGGCAACAGTACTGGGTCTTCGTTGTCGCATTTTGCGCTTCATAATGCACCTCACATTCTCTATTGGAGACAGGTCAGGACTGCAGGCAGGCCAGTCAAGTACCCGTACCCTCTTCCTCCGCAGCCAGGACTTTGTAATGTGTGCAGAATGTGGTTTTGCATTGTCTTGTTGAAATATGCATGGACGTCCCTGGAAAAGATGTCTTCTTGAAGGCAGCATATTATGCTCCAAAATCTCTATGTACTTTTCAGCATTAATGGTGCCTTCACAGAAGTGCAAGTTACCTTTGCCAAGGGCACTGACACAACCCCATACCATGACAGACCCTGGCTTTTGGACTTGTTGCTGGTAACAGTCTGGATGATCCTTTTCTTCTTTGGTCCGGAGCACACGGCGTCCATTCCTCCAAAAAAATACCTCAAATACTGATTCATCTGACCACAGTACACGTTTCCACTGTGTGATTGTCCATCCCAGATGCCTCCGAGCCCAGAGAAGTCGACGGTGCTTCTGGACACTGTTAACATAGGGCTTCCTTTTGGCACAGTACAGTTTTAACAGGCATTTGTGGATGTAACTACGTATTGTGGTACTTGACAAAGGTTTGCCAAAGTAGTCCTGAGCCCATGTGGTGATATCGCTTATAGATGAATGACGATTCTTGATGCAGTGCCGCCTGAGGGATCGGAGATCACGGTTGTTCAGCTTAGGCTTGCGCCCTTGTCCTTTACGCACTGAAATTCCTCCAGATTCCTTGAATCTTTTAATTATGTTATGCACTGTTGAATGTGAAATATCCAAATCTCTTCCTATCTTTCTTTGAGGAACATTGTTTTTAAACATGTTTTTAAACAATTTTCTCACGTATTTGTTGGCAAACTGGTGATCCTCGGCCCATCTTTGCTCCTAAAGGATTAGACCTTTCTTGGATGCTGCTTTTGTACTAAATCATTATTACAATCACCTGTTGACATCACCTGTTTCAAATCACATCATTATTTAACCATTTTATCTCATTACTAGCCCTAAATTGCTCCTGTCCCAACTTTTTTTGAAATGTGTTGCAGGTCTGAATGACAGGAAAGGATGCATATTTACAAATGACATGAAGTTGACCAGACAAAACATGAAATATTTTGTGTTCATATTGTCTGCAATGAAATACAAGTCAAAGTAAATTTAGAAATCACTTCTTTTGTTTTTTTTTTGCGTTTTCCATACTGTCCCAGCTTTTTCTGATTTGGGGTTGTATAATAAAGAAATCCTTTGGGACAAAACCAGGCATAATTTTAGTACCAAGCCAGCATGTATGAAATTTTTAATTATATGGTCGCATAATCCAAACCAAACCCCGTCTGTATGACTCACATTTCGGTTCCAGAAGGTGTTGCATAAACGCAGGCCAGGAGATTTACTTGCATCGTTGTTCACAGCACTTTTATAGTGGCACGTCCTGTTTCTGAATCCCCAAAATCAACATTTCAACACCATTTCAGATACAATTGAGGATTTTATATGTATACTACAGTTTCTATTTCAAATCAACGTTGTTCTTTTGAACTTTCTATTCACTGATGAATCCTGGAAACAAACATTTAGCAGCAGAACAGCCAAAAAGGCTTTCAACTGATCAGGTGCATTTTACAAAAGAGAGTAATGGAGAAATGTACCTTTTATAAACACCAGGTGGCGCAAGAGTCAGTCCAAACCTCACAGCAGCGGCTTCAAACTCAGCAGAGATCCCTGGATCAACATGTTTCTGATAACCTGCAGAAGGACAGAACGAGAGCAGCGCTGTGTGATCCAACTCATATGATATATTCCGTTATTAGCTAATATTTTTCAGTATATTTTTCATCAGCCAAATTAAAACCAATGAGTGATATAACTAAAGTAGAGCCATTATAAGTTTTTTATGAGTTTACAATAACACACAGTAATATTCAGTTAAGTTACTACAGTGCTGCAATACTGCACTCAACAGAAATGACATGCTTGGCGTCTGTTAACCTGTAATGACGTATATATGCCGACTGCATGCTGTCAACTGCACGTTACGCAAACCACAAGAGATATTTTAACAGACCACGAATTAGCCAACCTTTGACTTGCGGCATAAAGTCTGCTCCCTTTGCAGCATATTCTGCCCTCAAACCTCCCATTAAACAGGAAGAGGCTGTCTGACCCACATGTGAAGCGACCAGCCACAGTTCATTTCACTTGATATATCACAATAATAGACTAATAATTCTATAAATAATTTGTAAAGTGGCTCAATTAAATTAAATTGTAAATAAAAAATAATAATAATTATTAAATTGCCCCTATATTATATTTTAAAGGTTCCTAGATTGTTCTACTCTGCTGTGATTGGTCAGATGGCCCAGTCTGTTGAGATTGGTCTACTCTGCTGTGATTGGTCAGATGGCCCAGTCTGTTGAGATTGGTCTACTCTGCTGTGATTGGCCAGATGGCCCAGTCTGTTGTGATTTGTCTACTCTGCTCTGATTGGTCAGATGGCCCAGTCTGTTGTGATTGGTCTACTCTGCTCTGATTGGTCAGATGGCCCAGTCTGTTGTGATTTGTCTACTCTGCTCTGATTGGCCAGATGGCCCAGTCTGTTGTGATTGGTCTACTCTGCTCTGATTGGTCAGATGGCCCAGTCTGTTGTGATTGGTCTACTCTACTCTGATTGGTCAGATGGCCCAGTCTGTTGTGATTGGTCTACTCTACTCTGATTGGTCAGATGGCCCAGTCTGTTGTGATTGGTCTACTCTACTCTGATTGGTCAGATGGCCCAGTCTGTTTTAATTGGTCTAGTCTGCTCTGATTGGTCAGATGGTACCAGTCTGTTGTGATTGGTCTTCATTAGCACTTGATACACAGCGATACGAACAGTAATGTGGCGTTCACACCGGACGTGATTGACGCGAATAAATCGTGCTATTGGCGCGAAGGTGGACGCTTGAACATTTTGAGTTTACTCGCTTCATTCGCGTGTGACATTCACTGCACAACAGACGCGAATTCGCGTCATGGGAGGGGCTTCTGCCAGCCGGCTCGTCTCGTTGAGAAATGGCTGACATGGGCTGTGTTTACATGTCTTTTTTTGTTAAAATGTACTGTTAATGTGTGACAAAACGTAGTTTTAAGACTTTTTCAGTCAATAATGTAGTTGTTTAAAGCTCAAATCTGTGGTTTATTTATATAAAGAGTGCCTATTTGAACATTTTATCTGGCATTTCCGGAGTTGTGAGATCCAGGCGACCAGCGGTGCTCAGTGCTCGTCAACGCCAGCGACAGCAGCCTTTCCTCGGCCAGTCCTTCTGCCATCTGCCGCTGGCTCTGATGTCTCTGTGGTGTCTCAAGCTATAATTCGTCGTGTGTATATGTAACGGGCGATCTTTGGTCTCATGGATCTATAATTTGTTCCCTGGCAAATCGTTTAGGCTGAGGGCAAAGAGAAGTTTCATTACTTTATATTTTTAGGCTATAACTGTACGTTGCAGTTGTAGCCGACTAACACTGACCTTGAATGTTTGACTGAATTGTTTGCTTTATTTCTTGTATAGCTTATTATACCTTTTACTTATACTTTTGTATTATTGATTACACATAAACTTGCATTTAACAAAAAGAGACTGGGTTGTGTTTCATGTCATTTAATGTTATCACAGTGATAATCATATTGTCTGAACCAGATATTAATATACAGATTTTCTCTTCATTGTTGTCACTACTAGAGCAAGCTCCTGATTGGTTAATGCGGCGCGAATATCCGCCAAAGTTCAGATTTTTCAACTTGAGCGATTTACACAAATTACGCGTTCAAAACGTTCAATTCGCACCGCAGAATGCCATTTCGCGTCTCTGCATTGACTTAACATGTAAATCACCCGCGCGAATCGCGTCAATCGCATCCGGTGTGAACGCACCATAATGATGGCGTCGCTTTTATCTATTTGAGCCAGAGTCCTCACCCTTTGGAAGTTCATGTGAAGTCAATTTGCTTTCTCAGTGCAGAAAACAGCATCTTCTTGATATGTCAACAACACTAACTAAACTCTTCCAGGCCTCAACTACAACTACAGTGTTTGAGGGTCAAAGTAGATGTTGTTGGCCAATGAAGGCCATATGCTGACATGTGTTACAAACATACGTAGATTCAAACAGGAAGTAAGACTGGAATTACTGACGACTCATTTCAGGCAGTTCTTTTGGGAAACAATAACTCCATTTATCTGCACTTTGATCTTTGCAGACCTTCTACATTCACAAACATCTGTATTAAACACTACATGAAAAATACTATCAGAAAAAGCATAATGGGGGCACTTTAAAGTGATATATGAGTGGAAGTGAATTGAACTCAGATTCTACTTTCAGTACAGACCACAGATTACTTCAGCATATGCACATTCAAACACACACACAACTCTCACCTGGATAGGAAGTCACAGGTTTTCCCAGATAGGCCGGAAGCCACTCATAGAATGCAATATTCTGAAGGAAGATAAAACACATACACCTTCAGAAATCTAGACTAATATCATCTATATTCATACGCTGGTGTTCAGAGGAAGTGTGAAGTGAAGGATACTGCGCTACATCCCTCCAAATTGGCACCTATGCTGTTACATGAAGTGAGTCAGTAATTGAGGACTATTTGCTTTACCTGAAATGTGGCAATAACCCTCTTTCGGGCATTTTGGAAAAGCTCTTCGTCTGACCAAGAGGGGTGTTCCTTATAGAGTTTGGAGGCCAGGTAATTATGGTAACGAAACCAAATAATTCCCTCAGTGACCGAAAAGATGTTCTCATTGGCCCAGGCATTCCCAAACTCTGAGAACACACAAAACGAGCACTTGAAAACCACAACATGCTACATTTTCATGAGTGTCTTGCAATGCACTTAATACACTTGAGTAATAAATTAACTCTTTATTAAAGGGTATTCATAACAGAATAAAAATAAGTAATAAAACCATACAATATTGTGAAAATACAGTAAACAACTAAAGAGATTGAAGTCTTTGCACCCTATATCATGTCCTCTTGTACTGTATTGCTTAATTTTTTTGCTAGTTATGCAGCAATTTGCACATTGTTATGGGTTTTAGTGGACATGCAACGGGATTGAACCTGGTAACCGACTAGATTAAGGGCAAAAAGATTTAAAATGCTATATGAATCCCTTGCAAAAATGTACCACAGTAACCATAGTGACTGCTAAAATATGCTAATTACTTTAGTCATAGTCACAACAATAAAACTCTGGTATTTACAATTTTTTTTATTCGCTTTGTTCCTATTTTCACAAGTAAGATGTATATTTTCAAAACTCTTAGTACAAAAATCCAAACTGATCACACAGCTAGTCATTCTTTCAAAACCTGATCTCATGCTTTCATTCAGTTGCACATATTTTCAGTCCACATAATCATTGTTTCAAACACAAGATTATTGTAATATGTAATGAGAACATTTGGTTTAATCACCAAAACACAACAGTGTGATCTTCTTTCAGTTTAGTACTTTTAGCAATCAGTTCATCCAACAGCAAACAATGAAAGATACATGTTTCAAATCTCCCTCGTTGCTGAATTATCTACAGTAACACAGGCTACATATGCCTCATTAGAAAATACACTTACATTACATAACTTATGTAATTTTATATCCATGATGTTTGTGATAGTATTCAGTGTGTTATCAAAAGGTGTGATAAAGTTATGGCACAACCATGAGCTGCTATAACAGAGTTTGCTGCCAATAAATGTTCTCACTGTGCCATATGACTGAATCTACTGTAGTTGAGCTTTATAAGGGTGAGTTACAGTAATGTGGCAGTCTCTACCATGGTAATCTGTTTACAATATCACATGGCCACTGTAATGTAAAATGCTATATTTGATACCATCTGTCTCCCTTCTTCTGATTTCTGATCAGTCTGATGTTACACCGTCATTGACTATTTCCACTCCCTTATACTCTATTCTGCTCTATTCACAAATTGCAAATATTTCTGTCCCACCTACATTTTGTCCCCATATGTAGAGTTTACCAGGCCACACACACACACACACCTACCTTATAATCTAAGATAAATTGCTTATAATGTAAAAAATAATTCATTTCATATGGTTATCCATATCGGAAATTGCAAACAATGTCTATATAATCAATATCTATAGAAATCTATAGGTTTACCAAATGAAGATCAGTGGATTACATAACAGACAAATGTATTAAACTGAACGAGAAGAGATGCAAATCAAAAGTTTGATAGTAAGAGCTTTATGAAAGGCAGTTACTATGAATGAAACGTTTATAAAGATGAAACACTTATTTTGTGTAATGAAAAGGGTGTTTGTGGTTTTGTGTATTGTACTCACACAATTGAAAATATGCAGATTAAGAGACACAATTATCTTCATTAACTGCGTGTTGATATCTCAAAACAGATATCTCAACTCTGAAAAAGTCTGAATTGTGAGATATAAAATGTGTAATTACTTGAAAAAGTCATAAAATTGTGAGATAAACTCGCAATTGCTTGAAAAAGTCAGAATTGTGAGATAAAGTCGCAATTGCGAGAAAAATGTCAGAATTGTGATATACACTTAAAGGCCCATTTATACTTCTGCGTCGAGTGTACGCCATAGTGTACGCCATAGTGTACGCCGTAGGCTACGCGCGTAGCCGACGCCGTCGTGAGCATTTATACTTCTGCGTCGAGTGTACGCCATAGTGTACGCCGTAGGCTACGCGCGTAGCCGACGCCGTCGTGAGCATTTATACTTCTGCGCTGTTGTCTGCGTCAATGTGCAATTCCACATGCAGACGCTAGTAGGCAGTGTCCTCGGGCATGTTGGTGTAATCAAGACAACAGCCGAAGAAGAAGCAGCTTGATGTGTAGAATCTGTACATTCATGTCGGAATATCAGCAGCAGTAAGAGAGCGGCTTTTCTTGCAGCTTGAGTTGTTGTATCTAATTCAAATTAAGCATCTCTAGTTGATTAGTAAAGTTAAATAAGGCGATCTGGCGCTGGAATGCATTTGTGAAACCATGCGGAGCTCGTGGCCGCTGTTTTCACTAGCGGTGGCTCGAGCAAGCGATTGTTGTTGCGGAGACTTCATTCACGAAATATACCCTAATGTGTCCCTGTTCTTGATATACAATTACTGATTAACATCTTTGGTTTTAATGAGAAAATAAATAAACTATATTCAGCGGATCTATGTATTTATTTACTACCATAAAGAATCGCTGGACTGCAAAATAGTGTGTTATAGCAGACGTAAGGAACTATCATCCAATTTCTGGACACACACACACACACACTCCTATCGCAGATTTTTTATTTATTTATTGACCTGAGGGAAGGGTTCTGGCAGACCAATCACAGTGCTTGCGGTCCGCGTAGAATTGACGCGTTGTTACATTTTTGGAGAGGTGCGCGTCAGGCTACGGCGTAGGGTACGGCGTATCCAACGCGTCTATGCGTAGGGTACGCCGTACCCTCTGCGTGCACTCGACGCAGAAGTATAAATTGGCCTTTACAATTGCGAAAACTCGCAATTGTGAAAAAAGTTAAAATTGTGAGATAAAAAGTCGCAATTATCTTCATTATCTGCGAGTTTATATCTCAAAAAAGATATCGCAATCCTGAAAAAGTCTGATTTGTGAGATATAAAATGTGTAATTACTTGAAAAAGTCATAAAATTGTGAGATAAACTCGCAATTGCTTGAAAAAAGTCAGAATTGTGAGATAAAGTCGCAATTGTGCGAAAAAAGTCAGAATTGTGAGATATAAAATGTGTATTTGCTTGAAAAAAAGTCATAAAATTGTGAGATAAACTCGCAATTGCTTGAAAAAAGTCAGAATTGTGAGATAAAGTCGCAATTGCGAGAAAAATGTCAGAATTGTGAGATATACATTTACAATTGCGAAAACTCGCAATTGTGAAAAAAGTTAAAATATGCTGAAATGTTTGAAAAAAGTGCACTTTTGTTGATCTGTTGTGATATTAGCACTATATTATAGCACTATATGATATTAGAGTTTTGAAAATGTACACCAGCTTATGAAAATAGTACCAAAGCGACACAAAAATGTATTATTAAATAATGCATTCATTTATTCATTCATTAATTTAGTAAAATAAATAAGTAACTTAATATAATGCTTATTTATTTATCTAATTATCTATAAATAAATAAAATATCAATTGATCTATTTATTACTAAATATGAATAAATTAATATTAATACAAATCTATTTATTTATCCATTTCTGTGTTGTTTATATGTTTCTAACACATATGTATATGTGTTATTTATATGTTTCTTTTTCTATTTATCCATAAATAACTGAAAAATATCTATTTACTTATTTATTTTGTTATTTAAATAAAATAAATAAACGGATATATATGATCTATCTGTCTTTCTGTCGGTCTAATAACTTGATTACTACATGAATGAATGAAAGAAAGAAAGAAAGAAAGAAAGAAAGAAAGAAAGAAAGAAAGAAAGAAAGAAAGAAAGGATGAATGAATGAATGAATGAATGAATGAATGAATGAATGAATGAATGAATGAATGAATGAATGAATGAATGAATGGATGAATGGATGAATGGATGAATGAATATTCCGAAAGCTCCTCACAGTGTTTGCACGCGACCCTATATTAATGTATAATTTTATAGTAGTGAAATAACTGTAATAACTATAGTATTTAGAGGAACTGTGGTTAACATTTTTGTAAGGGATGTTACTAGAAAGCCTGACTAGAAAATGGTTAATATTCCAAGTCTTACCCAACCAAAATTTCCAGATTAGCCATGCAGCTATTGATTTTGTTGTGATAAATGAATGTACTACAACTTAGAAAGTAGCTGTTCAATTTCTTACCATAGAGTTCCTGTGAGCCGGGACTTGCGCTACTGGGGTCCTGCGCACTCCACATGAAGTATCCGCTGCCACTACGCCTGGGCATGTCCAGTGAGGAGCCTGAAGCCAAGAGTCCTTTGGAAAACGTTCTCAAGACATCACACCATGAGTTGGAGGACCCATAGATGGAGCTGCCATCTATCCACGCTGTCACGTGATTCACCTGAAAATGAATTATGGGTAGATCAAAAACTCAACAGGTCCATTCCAAATCTCTTACACTCAATTGTGACTACATGTGCACCTGTGTACGGGGATTGTTGGGACTTTTGCCCGTGCTCGGGTCCCACTCTGCTCGCTGGAACTGGAGCAGGACCGGTTGTGAAGAGTTGGAGCCAAAGACAGGATCATCTTTTTGGACTTCAATATGCATGAACTCAGGTGGGCAACCAGGCCTACGGGATTCTGAGATCTCAGACCACACATGGTAACCTAATGTAGTAATAAAGAGCATGTGTGAAAGTGGCCATCATGAGGAATCAAATTCTCTTCGAGCTTTTCAAATCTATATAAAGTGCTTAATTCTTAATAGCACCCGTGCATGTTGTTTTATCGTAAGTAATAAAATGTTGTTTGTGGAATTTTAAATGTTCTTCTTCTATTTGGAACCTTTATTGCATTTTGTAACCTGTATTTTCAATAATTATTCACTGATAAACTTCCCAACCAGTAAACTGTTAACTTGAGAACCTTTGCAAACACTAGCTATGTTTACACCAAAATAATCTCTATATAATCAGATTAAAAGGCATAGTGTACAGCTGCGCTGTAACATGGAGGAAGATTTGGATGATTCTAATAAGCCCACTCCTGAATAGTAGCCTGAATAAAAATATAGCGCATGAGTAATTTTATGGTGCTTTTGCATCCATTTTGAAGTTTGAAAGTCCCCATTCATTGTAACTGCATGAAAAAAGAGCGACCAGTAAAGTCTTAAAAATGTCTTTGTTTTTGTTTGGAACAACATGAAAGTGTGTAAATGATAAAAAAAATTATTAAAAAAATTATTTGGTAAACTAACCCTTTAATATGGAAGCTTGTTTCACACAATTACACATTTTATATCTCACAATTCTGACTTCTTTTTCAGAATTGCGATATTTATTTAGAGATATAAACTCTCAGTTAATGAAGATAACTGCAACGTTTTGTCTCACAACAACTCTTTTTCCCCTCACAATTGGAAGTTTATATCTCACAATTCTGAGAAAAAATTATTGTGAGATAAACTCGCAATTGCGAGAAATAGTCAAAATTGAGACATAAACTTGCAATTGCGTGAAAAAAGTCAGAATTGTGAGATATAAATCATAATTCTGAGAAAAAATGTTTAGATAAAAAACTTGCTATTGTGAGAAAAAGTTAGAATTGTGAGATACAAAGTCGCAATTATCTTCATTAACTGCGAGTTGATATCTCAACTCTGAAAAAGTCAGAATTGTGAGATATAAAATGTGTATTGCTTGAAAAAAGTCATAAAATTGTGAGATAAACTCGCAATTGCGAGAAAAAAGTCAGAATTGTGAGATAAAGTTGCAATTGCATGAAAAAGTCAGAATTGTGAGATATAAACTTGCATTTGCGAGAAAAAAGTCAGAATTGTGAGATAAAAACTTTTTCGCAATTGTGAGAAAAAGTTAGAATTGTGAGATGAAAAGTCATTAACTGCGAGTTTATATCTCAAAAAAGATATCGCAATCCTGAAAAAGTCTGAATTGGGAGATATAAAATGTGTAATTGCTTGAAAAAAGTCATAAAATTGTGAGATAAACTTGCAATTGCAAGAAAAAAGTCAGAATTGTGAGATAAAGTCGCAATTGCGTGAAAAAAGTCAGAATTGTGAGATATAAACTTGCATTTGTGAGAAAAAGTTAAAATTGTGAGATAAAAAGTCGCAATTATCTTCATTAACTGCGAGTTTATATCTCAAAAAAGATATCGCAATCCTGAAAAAGTCTGAATTGTGAGATATAAAATGTGTAATTGCTTGAAAAGTCATAATTGTGAGATAAACTCGCAATTGCGAGGAATAGTAAATATTTTGAGACATCAACTCGCAATTGCGAATCAAAGTCAGATTTGTGAGATAAAAAACCTTGCAATTGTGAGAAAAAGTTAAAATTGTAAGTTATAAACTCGCAATTGCACGAAAAAAGTCAGAACTGTGAGATAAAAACAGTTGCGAAAAGAAAGTCAGAATTGTGAGATAAATCAAAGTTTTAAGAAAAGGTCAGAATTGTGAGATATAAAACTCGCAATAGCGTAAAAAAGTCAGAATTGTGAGATGACAATAACCTGTTATTGTGAGTCGCAATTACCTTTTTTATTTTTTTTATTCCATGGTTGAAACAAGCTTCCATTCTTTAAGGTAAATTACACTCAGGATGCCTCTACTGAAATGGAATCTTTAATGTCATAAACTATAATTAAAGGGCTGGCTGTGTCTCAATCAACAGGCTGCACCTAGTTTAAACACTCACCGAAGGCCACAGAGAGAGCAGTTCTGTTCTTGTAGGACAGGAGACCGGATTTGCCGCTCATGGCCGTGTTGCTTATCTGGCGGGGGTTGGGCAGGTGCGGTTCCTGATGGGGCAGATAAACGCCATCCATATACTGCGCCGGCAAGAGACGGACTAGAGCTGCATCTGTAGGGGCAGTATCCTGATGTTTAGAAAAAACTATTTCTTACTTTTTCTTGTAAAAAGCAAGAATAATCACTCACCTACTGCCCCTCGATCATGATATGCCAAATTATTGTACCACCCATCATACCTTTGAACTTCCCAGGTAATGGCAGAATTCGCACCTGTTAGGTTCAAGATCAAAGGGAGTTTGGCAACACTATAATAATTCACATGAATAAGTCATTAACAAACATTATAAGATGATTCACAGTACTGCATGCACATTCAAGATGTTCCTAAATATACCTAGGACGTTTATCTAGGACTTTTTAAAATCTAATTTACTGACATTAAAGTGTAGTTATGAAGTAAAAATGAAGAAGAAATTCTGCTCTATTTCTAAGGCAAAAAAGCTCATTTGTGACAATGACTGAGAGAAAAAAAGAAAGAATTGTGATATAAAAACTTGCAATTACGGAAAAAAAATAGTGAGACAAAAACAAAAACTCGCGGAAAAAGCCAGAATTGTGAGACAATTCGTAATTGCGAAAAAAGCCAGAATTGTGAGACAATTCATAATTGCGAAAAAAAGTCAGAATTGTGAGACAAAAAATCGTAATTGTGAAAAAAGCCAGATTTGTGAGACAAAAAGTCGTAATTGTGAAAAAAAGGCAGAATTGTGGGATAAAAACGTGCAATTGCGGAAAAAAAGTCAGGATTGTGAGATATAAATCATAATTCTGAGAGAAAAGTCAGGATTGTGAGATATAAACCTGCAATTGCGGAAAAAAGTAAGAATTTAACGTTTATCTATAAGATATCTAGGATATTAAATTTACTCCCCAAAATGAACAATCAATAAAGTATGGTGTAAAAATTGAATTCTGCTCTATTACTAAGGCAAAAAGGCTCATTTGTGACAACGAGACTTTTCTACACCACTGCTTATTTATTGCAAAATAAGGGGGATTTTTTTTACTGCAACACTTCATAGTAAGTTTCATGAATAACATAACCGATATTTTTAAGTTGCATAATGTTTAACAAATGTTTATGTATTGAAATGCATGTTTTTTCCTATATAAACACAGTGTGACCACAAAAGAAAATACTACCATTTTTCTTTTTCTTAAATTGTATAGATAGATAGATATATATATAGATAGATAGATAGATAGATAGATAGATAGATAGATAGATAGATAGATAGATAGATAGATAGATAGATAGATAGATAGATAGATAGATAGATAGATGTACTCACCAACAGCTTGACAGAGAACAGAGAGGGCAGTTAAAGTCCTCCAGATCACCTCACATAAACCCATTCTTGCAAACCAATGAAGCACCTCTTCGCCTGAGCAAGAGCACTTCACCTCAGACTCGAGGACAAAACACTAGTGCTGTGTGTAAAAGTAGAGCCGGCAGCTGGCAAAGAATGAACAAGCACGAAGCTTGAAACCAAAATTAAAGCAATTAAATTGAAAACAGTCACACCTGTCCTTACAGGACAGCAGACCCCACCTGTCCGCTTTAGACCGAATGGCAGGAAGAGTCCGAGTGACGGAATGAGAGTCCGACCCACGTCCACACCTGACCGTTTCGCACTGACTTTATGATGAAGGGCTGGTCATGAGCGGATGACACAGTTCTCTGGAAATACCAATCAATGCAAATCAAAGCTGTTATTAGGAAGCGCGATCGTTTAAAAGATGAGCGCCGACCGGGTCATTTTATTTCTGGGACACATATTTCCCCGTGTTGTTTTACGGCTCTCGTTGCGTCCACAGGTGAGTGCCGGCATTGTGTCTGGGTAGAGATTTGTCAGTGTCTATCAAGCGGCATCGGATCCTGGCAGACTTTGGGAATATCCGATGTCCTTTGACTTGGGCTATGGTAATCTAAAGGTGTGCTTACTTGGAAGTACCTGAGCGCTGTAACTGGCTGCTACGAGTAGCGTTTTCTGTGGGACATGTATTTTAAGATCATGTGCGAAAATGGGAGAAGGAGATGGGTTGAATTATCGGAGTTTGACCCCGTTATTAATTTGAATCCTCCGTGATGACACAATGGAAATAGGTCTTTTAGAAGTAGCCTATTTGTTTCAGGACTAATTTTACCACTAAAGTCAATAGAAAAGTGCAAATATGTTCACTAACATGGAACGTTTTCAGAACTTTGGATAATGCAAGGTTCTATCGAAGAACGTTCTTTACTTTCTTTCAACGTTATCTGTCCGGCCGTAATGTTTTTTTTCACGGATTTTGTTCCTGCAGCTGAACGTTTATCTGTTTTTTTAACGTTATGGCAATTTTGAATGTTCTCTAAACATTCTGCGTTCCCTTAACTTTCGCATTTAACCAAGAAAAAAACACTTAAAAGATTTATAAAAACAAGTAGCCTGACTTTAACCATCTATCTCTCTTTATAGTAGAATGTCACCCAGTTAACATGGAACGTTCTCAGAACTTTGGATAACGCGAGGTTCTATCGAACTTAGGAACGTTCTATTAACGTTCTTTCAAAGTTATCTCTTTTTTTACATTGTTCATGGAGTTTTTTTTTCTGTTAGCTGAACGTTCTAGTTTTTTTAACGTTATATTGTTGCTTTTGTATGTTCTCTAAACATTCTGAAACCTTCCTGTGTTTATAAAATGATAAATTGGAACAACCAAGAAAAAACAAAAAAGTTTTTTCCGTTTTTAAAACATTTATAAAAACTGGACGTTTAGGGAATATTCAAAAAAACTTTTATTTATAACTTAATTCGAACGTTAGCAAAACATTATTGTATTTTTGTTAGCAGGAAATCGCTTGCTAGCAACATGGCTGCTCGAGAACATCTGTCAGGATTATCGGACGATATTTCAACAAAACATAAAATTGAAACAGTATAGCGCTTAATTACGAAATCACAAAATAAAAGTTTTTGGTTGACAATTAGCAAATTTCTCTAAAACAACGGCCAAAAATAAACACGAGGTATTGCGTCAGACACACTTCAATAGCGGCCGTTAAATTTCGATACCCTTGAAAGTCACTGTATAATTCGCACACTAGACTGTTATCTGCAATCTTCAGGTAACCGAGCCTCTGGCCAACACTGTCCTGCTTTCAGCTTTAGTTCTCGCCTGTGGAGGGAAGATGACTTTCTACGATGGCATTTACCCGTTCTACTCGCTACAAAGAAGCCCGTTCATCATCGACATCAGCCTGCTGGTCGCGATCCTGGTTTTCTCGGTTCTGGCTGTCAGTTTCATCTTCATTCTACCAGGAATTCGAGGCAAATCGGTGAGTGAGTTGGTTCAATTGGTCTAATGCAAAAAAGAATGCATCTTCTACAGCTTTCCAATAAGGGAAAATGATATAAAAGGATGTGAGGTGATAGAAAAGCTAAGCCTTTTGTAAATGTAATTGATGGTTACAATTTTTGAAAATGCCATTGTGATTTTATGAAATTGTTGTAAACTGCCAGGTAAAATGTGTTTCCTTGTAAGTTACCTTGAATTTACGTGAGTTAAACTTAGCCTATCATAGTATTATTTCTATTGTTCTACATAGGGTGAATCCAGGATGATTGTGACACTTTTTGCCATTGAGATGACTTGGAAAAAGTGTCCCAATCAACCTGAATCCCCCTATTAAGATTCCTTTTCTACTTTCTAATCCCAGACTCTTAAAACTAAAATTACACTTTCGGTGTATTTCTGATCGTTTAGGTGACATTTTTGCCCTTTTAAACCTAGCGTGTAAAGTCTTTTAGCCAACATCAACTCTTTTGTGTACATTTCTGCAAAAAAATAAAAGATTATTAAAATAAAATGCCATCTTTTTTTCAGAGACTGTTCTGGATGTTCAGGATAACCATTAGCTTATTTATTGGAGTTGTCTTAGTGGGTGAGTATTTCAAGTATTTTCATCAAGTAGGAGAGAAAAAGGGTGTCAAAATTGTACTTTTAGGGGTACAACAGCTTGTCACCGGGGCAGTAAAAGACATCTTTGTACCTTTTTTTACTCCTAAAAGATGCATATTTGTATCCTAGAGTACAGATACATACCTTTTTTGTGGCGAAAAAAAGGTACAAATATGTCTTTTTAAAGGTACAGTGACACGCTGTTGTACCCCTAAAGGTACAATTTTGACACCTTTTTTCAGAAAGTAAGGAAATCTAGTTGTTGCTGTATAGTGTTTTAACACTTCCAAGTCAAAGTTTTCGATGACTTTTAAACAAGGTCAAGGTAATAACCAGAGAGTGTCTTTAATTAAATTGAATGCCACTTGGTTTGACATATTTGTTATGTAATGCAATGACATTCATGTATTTTAGGTGTGAGTAAGAGTCTAAATATTCAGCTGGAACAATAGAAACAAAGTTATGTTGTGTTATTAATATTATATAAGAGCTGCCAAACTTGTATAACATAACCTGTATTTTCATATATGATCTTGCTAAACTCTTCCTGTCCGCTTCAGTGCTTAATTTTACTGGAGACTGGGCTGAAGCCCGCGTGAAGGCCAACGCCACCTACAAATCCTTCAGTAACGCAGTGGTGTCCGCTGAGGTGGGACTGCATGTGGGCCTGTACGGAATAAACATCACACTCAGAGGTGAACAAGACGAGTCCTCAACGTTTTTTGGTCCACTTTTTGTAGCCACACAAAACTCACGGGGTCTTTTGATGTGTGTTCCAACAGGTGAGCCAGTCTCCCAGATAAACGAGACCATCGACTACAACGAGATCTTCAGGTGGTCGAGCAGCGTGGATGAGCAGTACGGTGACGCGCTCGAGCGGGGTCTCCCCAACCCCATCCTTTACATCGCAGAGAAGTTCACGCGCAACAGCGCTTGCGGGCTCATCTACCAGTACAGATACTCGGGCCGCTTTGCCTCAGCCAATCTGTGGTAAACCAACACACAGTCACCACCAATCCCTTACTGTAGTGTAAAGAAACTCCGTCCTATTCAACAAATGCAAACAAGCTAAAGTAAAGAATGGCCTTCTCCCACAGGACGGCTTTTTGCTGCTGGCTGCTGGCCAATATCCTCTTCTCAATGCCTGTCATCCTCTACGCCGGGTACATGATGATAGCGACGGCTGCTTTCATCTTCTTCTCCATGGCTTCCTTCTCAACTATATACACCGTGCCCCAATGTGACTTCAGTATAGGTGCAGAGTCCTTAAGGACAGATTACAGCCATTCCTTCTGGATCGCTTTGGCAACGGGTAAATGCTCCTTATGGGAAAGCGCACCTCTCTCTTTTTTATAAAACACTATATAACATGATGTAATTTGTGGCGATTACGGTGTATTTTCAGGTTTGCTGTGCGCTGTGATTGGTTGGGTGGTGGTGCTACTGGACTGTCTATTTCCTGCGAGGATGAGGGAGGCGTTCAGTGTGGGCGTGGACAATGAGGACGACGAAGGCTACCTCAACTCAGGCTTTCTAGAGGGAGTGACCTGCGATGACACCACACAGACGGGGAACAGCTCTTTACCTCAGCAGATCACTACATTAACAGTATGTTTTATACCACAAAAATAATTGGACTTTCATTAACATTAGTTGAAAAAAAAAAAATAATCGAAATAGTCTTTATTTCATATGAGTTTCTTATGGAAACTTGTTTCAACCACAGAATAAAACATTTTAAAAGATGATTGTGACTTTATTTCATAGAATTGTGAACTTTTTTCTCATAATTGCGAGATATAAAGTCATAATTATAAGTTATAAAGTCATAATTGCGAGTTATAAAGTCATAATTGCGAGTTATAAAGTCATACTTGCAAGTTATAGTCATAATTGCGAGTTATAAAGTCATAATTGCGAGTTATAAAGGCAGAATTGCAAGATAGTCATAATTGCGAGTTATAAAGTCATAATTGCAAGTTATAAAGTCATATTTACGAGTTATAAAGTCAGAATTGCGAGTTATAAAGTCAGAATTGCGAGTTATAAAGTCATAATTGCAAGTTATAAAGTCATACTTACGAGTTATAAAGTCATAATTGCGAGTTATAAAGGCAGAATTGCAAGATAGTCATAATTGTGAGTTATAAAGTCATAATTGCGAGTTATAAAGTCATAATTGCGAGATAGTCATAATTGTGAGTTATAAAGTAAGAATTGCGAGTTATAGTCATAATTGCGAGTAATAGTCATAATTGTGAGATATAAAGTCAGAATTGTGAGTTATAAGTCAGAATTGCAAGTTATAAAGTCATAATTGCGAGATATAAAGTCAGAATTGCGAGTTATAAAGTCAGAATTGCGAGTTATAAAGTCATAATTGTGAGTTATGAAGTCATAATTGCGAGTTATAGTCATAATTGCGAGTTATAAAGTCATAATTGCGAGTTATAGTCATAATTGCGAGTTATAAAGTCATAATTGCGAGATAGTCATAATTGTGAGTTATAAAGTAAGAATTGCGAGTTATAGTCATAATTGCGAGTAATAGTCATAATTGTGAGATATAAAGTCAGAATTGTGAGTTATAAGTCAGAATTGCAAGTTATAAAGTCATAATTGCGAGATATAAAGTCAGAATTGCGAGTTATAAAGTCAGAATTGCGAGTTATAAAGTCATAATTGCGAGATATAAAGTCAGAATTGCGAGTTATAAAGTCAGAATTGTGAGATATAAAGTCATAATTGCGAGATATAAAGTCAGAATTGCAAGTTATAAAGTCAGAATTGCGAGTTATAAAGTCATAATTGTGAGTTATGAAGTCATAATTGCGAGTTATAGTCATAATTGCGAGTTATAAAGTCATAATTGCGAGTTATAGTCATAATTGCGAGTTATAAAGTCAGAATTGTGAGATATAAAGTCAGAATTGTGAGTTATAAAGTCAGAATTGCAAGTTATAAAGTCATAATTGCGAGTTATAAAGTCATAATTGTGAGTTATGAAGTCATAATTGCGAGTTATAGTCATAATTGCGAGTTATAAAGTCAGAATTGCGAGTTATAGTCATAATTGCGAGTTATAAAGTCAGAATTGCGAGTTAAAGACAGAATTGCGAGTTATAAAGTCAGAATTGCGAGTTATAAATTCATAATTGTGAGTTATAAAGTCAGAATTGCGAGTTATAAAGTCAGAATTGCGAGTTATAAAGTCATTATTGCGAGTTATAAAGTCAGAATTGCGAGTTATAAAGTCATTATTGCGAGTTATAAAGTCATTATTGCGAGTTATAAAGTCAGAATTGCGAGTTATAAATTCATTATTGCGAGTTATAAAGTCAGAATTGCGAGTTATAAAGTCATTATTGCGAGTTATAGTCATAATTGCGAGTTATAAAGTCATAATTGCGAGATATAAAGTCAGAATTGCGAGATAGTCATAATTGTGAGTTATAAAGTAAGAATTGCGAGTAATAGTCATAATTGTGAGATATAAAGTCAGAATTGTGAGTTATAAGTCAGAATTGCAAGTTATAAAGTCATAATTGCGAGATATAAAGTCATAATTGCGAGATATAAAGTCAGAATTGCGAGTTATAAAGTCAGAATTGCGAGTTATAAAGTCATAATTGCAAGTTATAAAGTCATACTTACGAGTTATAAAGTCATAATTGCGAGTTAGAAAGGCAGAATTGCAAGATAGTCATAATTGTGAGTTATAAAGTCATAATTGCGAGTTATAAAGTCATAATTGCGAGATAGTCATAATTGTGAGATATAAAGTCAGAATTGTGAGTTATAAGTCAGAATTGCAAGTTATAAAGTCATAATTGCGAGATATAAAGTCAGAATTGCGAGTTATAAAGTCAGAATTGCAAGTTATAAAGTCAGAATTGCGAGTTATAAAGTCATAATTGTGAGTTATAAAGTAAGAATTGCGAGTTATAGTCATAATTGCGAGTAATAGTCATAATTGAGATATAAAGTCAGAATTGTGAGTTATAAGTCAGAATTGCAAGTTATAAATTCATAATTGCGAGATATAAAGTCATAATTGCGAGTTATAAAGTCAGAATTGCAAGTTATAAAGTCAGAATTGCGAGTTATAAAGTCATAATTGTGAGTTATGAAGTCATAATTGCGAGTTATAGTCATAATTGCTAGTTATAAAGTCATAATTGCGAGTTATAAAGTCATAATTGCGAGTTATAAAGTCAGAATTGTGAGATATAAAGTCAGAATTGTGAGTTATAAAGTCAGAATTGCAAGTTATAAAGTCATAATTGCGAGTTATAAAGTCATAATTGTGAGTTATGAAGTCATAATTGCGAGTTATAGTCATAATTGCGAGTTATAAAGTCAGAATTGCGAGTTATAGTCATAATTGTGAGTTATAAAGTCATAATTGCGAGTTATAAAGTCAGAATTGCGAGATATAAAGTCAGAATTGCGAGATATAAAGTCCTAATTGCGAGTTATAAAGTCATAATTGCGAGTTATAAAGTCAGAATTGCGAGTTATAAAGTCAGAATTGCGAGTTATAAAGTAGGAATTGTGAGTTATAAAGTCAGAATTGCGAGTTAAAGACAGAATTGCGAGTTATAAAGTCAGAATTGCGAGTTATAAATTCATAATTGTGAGTTATTAAGTCAGAATTGCGAGTTATAAAGTCATTATTGCGAGTTATAAAGTCAGAATTGCGAGTTATAAAGTCATTATTGCGAGTTATAAAGTCAGAATTGCGAGTTATAAAGTCATTATTGCGAGTTATAGTCATAATTGCGAGTTATAAAGTCATAATTGCGAGATATAAAGTCAGAATTGTGAGTTATAAAGTCATAATTGCGAGTTATAAAGTCATAATTGCGAGATATAAAGTCAGAATTGTGAGATATAAAGTCAGAATTGTGAGATATAAGGTCATAATTGCGAGTTATAAAGTCATAATTGCGAGATATAAAGTCAGAATTGTGAGTTATAAAGTCATAATTGCGAGTTATAAAGTCAGAATTGCGAGTTATAAAGTCAGAATTGTGAGTTATAAAGTCATAATTGCGAGTTATAAAGTCAGAATTGCGAGTTAAAGTCATAATTGCGAGTTATAAAGTCAGAATTGCGAGTTAAAGTCATAATTGCGAGTTATAAAGTCAGAATTGCGAGTTAAAGTCATAATTGCGAGTTATAAAGTCAGAATTGCGAGATATAAACTCGCAATTGCAAGTGATAAAGTCCAATTCTCAGAATTGCGGGTTTATATCTCAGAAGTCACAATTGCGAGAAAAAGCCACAATTATTCATTTTATTCTGTGGTGGAAACAAGCTTCTATAGTTTCTTTATGTGGAACACAAAAGAAGATGTTTTGAAGAATCTTCATGCTGCTCTTTTCCATGACTACATATTACTCACCAAAATTCTGTCATTACACTAAAAGATTATATGATCAATAAGTTATGACAACATATATTTTTACATTGCTTTAACTCATCAAAATAAGTAACACAAGATTCAACTCATTTTTTAAGCCAGTTTAATGTAATTTAAGTTGAATTGACTTAACCAAGTTGATTGCGCTTAAAAATGTAAGGCAGCGACTTTTGTTTTAAAACTCACTGTCTTTGCTGTTGTTTAAATATTTATTGTTTTCTTCTTTCTTTTAACAGAGGCTTTGAGGGGCGATTTGTTGTCGTCCACAACTACTACTTGAAAACTTGCTGGGAGCAGCTGTATATAAAATGTTACTGGTTCTATTGTTCTACTGCATATACTGTATGTATATATGTGCATAATGCAAAAATAAATAAATCACAAAATCTACAAGGTGTCGATTTTCATAATTTGTGTTGCAATGTGATCTTTTTAGTCAAATGAGAAAAAAAATTATATGATCAATAAGTTATGACAACATGTTTTTACGTTGCTCATCAAAATATTTTTTTTCTTAACTTATTAAAGATTCAACTCATTATTTTAAGTCAGTTCAATGTAATTTAAGTTAAAATGACAAACATCCAAGTTGATTGTACTTAATTCAAGGCTGCAACACATTGAATGCACACATTATTGCAATAATGAGATTTGGCGATGGCAAGATTGAATTCATAACCACATGAATGTGGAAGTTTACATGTAATTTAATTCAAGGTAAATTAAACCAGGCTTATCATCATCAACTAGACAATAAAACCATAAAAACACATTTTCATTACTAGAAATAAAAGAAACATTAACAGAAATAAAGTAAAGAAAACCTTTTAAAAACATTAGTTTTATTTCATTTACTTCAAATGAAAGTAAATGCAAATATTATAAAGAAAAATTATATAGACAAAAAAACCACACAAATTACTAAAATTGGATTAAAATGACCTAAATAAAAAGAAAACAAAATATCTAATTCAAAATATCAACAACTATAATAGTATATGATTGGTACTAAAATAACACTGATATTCACTATATTGCCAAAAGAATTGGGACACCCCTCCAAATCATTGAGTTCAGGTGTTCCAATCACATCCATGGCCACAGGTGTATAAAATCAAACACCTAGGCATGCAGACGCTTCTACAAACATTTGTGAAAGAATGGGTTGCTCTCTGGAGCTCAGTGAACTCAAGCGTGGTACCGGGATAGGCTGCCACCTGTGCAATAAGTCCATTCGAGAAATTTCCTCACTACTAAATATTCCACGGTCAACTGTTAGTGGTATTATAACAAAGTGGAAGCATTTGGGAACAACAACAACCACGTGGTAGGCCACGTAAAGTCACAGAGCGGGGTCAGCGCATGCTGAGGCGCACAGTGCGCAGAAGTCGGCAACTTTCTGCAGAGTCAATAGCTACAGACCTCAAAACCTTCTCTGTCTGGCAATCCAATGGATGAGTTTGGGTTTGGCGGTTGCCAGGAGAACGGTACTTGCCTGACTGCATTGTGCCAAGTGTAGAGTTTGGTGGAGGGGGGATTATGGTGTGGGGTTGTTTTTCAGGGGTTGGGCTTTGCCCCTTAGTTCTAGTGAAAGGAACTCTTAATGCTTCAGCATACCAAGACATTTTGGACAATTTCATGCTCCCAACTTTGTGGGAACAGTTTGGCCCCTTCCTGTTCCAACATGACTGCGCACCAGTGCACAAAGCAAGGTCCATAAAGACATGGATGAGCGAGTTTGGTGTGGAGGAACTTGACTGGCCTGCACCTCAAGTCCTGACCTCAACCCGACAGAACACCTTTGGGTTGAATTAGAGCGGAGACTGCGAGCCAGGCCTTCTCGCACAACATCAGTGCCTGACCTCACAAATGCGCTTCTAGAAGAATGGTCAAAAATTCCCATGAACACACTCCTAAACCTGGTGGAAAGCCTTCCCAGAAGAGTTAAAGCTGTTATAGCTGCAAAGGGTGGGCCAACTCCCTATCAAACCCTATGGATTAAGAATGGGATGTCATTAAAGTTCATGTGCATGTAAAGGCAACTTTTGGCAATATAGTGTATGTGTGTGGATTTAATGCTCAGAGAAAAATTTAGAAGCGCTAAAATGACATAGCTAAAATGCAGATGAGGTTCATTCATGAGATAATTCAGACTCATTCGTTCTATAAACACTGTTTTATAATATCGTGCATGAACATGAATGCAGCTCAGGTTTTCTGATTAGTATATTTTTTAGTCTTCAAATCCGGCATGCTGAACTAGTAATCTACAGAAATGAGTCATTCCATAGTGTACAGTATCCAGTTATCACAGAGACACTGAAGACAGCCAGAAGAACCGAAATGCAGCCTATTCAGCAAATATAACGGTAATCTTTGGATTTTAGCATGCTCGAGTCTAATTTTTGAGTTTGTACAATGAGTATTGTTAATTAAATGTATTGATAATGCCCTACTTTATCGATTAAATCGTCAGCAATCGTCGTCTTAACTTTAATACAGTCACTTGGTATTTTTAATTCATAAGTACTTTGTTAATACACAAAGAACTCAAAAAGGCTGGTAGCACTTCATTTTACAGTCCTGTTCCCCATGTACATACTATGTACTTATTATACTAATTACAATAACTGGGTAATAACTAGGTAATAACCCTGAACCTACCCCTAAACCTAACCTTATGTAACCCATGTAGTTACCTTATATTACCCAGTACTTTCTTAGGTAAGTACACTGTAAGTACACATACTGTAAAATAAAGTGCAACCAAAAGGCTTGGACCAAAGGTATTTAACATATATACAAACTAATAAGTCTGCCATGGAAGGCTGCCTGTATAATTGCATTAATAAGCAATTTGATAAAGTAATTACATGATTATGTGTGCATGTTTGCACTCTTTCTAATGGTCTTTACATGCAGTCCGCAGCCACATGAAGCAAGACGGAATATTTTTTTCTGCTTTTCTTTTAGGAGGAGCTGTAAATGTTTTTGAACGCCGCAAGAAAAAGTCCCAGGTTCACGATTCCTTATATGTACATCGGAGTCTCTTGACCAGTTAACAATCTGAACATGACGGCTGGCATAGTTTTCATGTTAATCTGTTGAGAAAAAGGAAAGACACTTCATTTTAATAGCATTCACGGCAATAGTGATTTACGTAATACAAATAATTGAATGCGAGGAAGGGACTTAGAATAAAGGTACGTTTTTTTTGACTCACTGCAAAAGCAAGGGGTGTAAAGTACCAATTGTTCTTCATAACTGTACAGTACTTGCGTCTTGTTTTGAGGGATTTGTACTGTACTAAACTGAAAGCGTGTACTCTGACTCAATTACACTGTCATGGCAAACAAAACGTTATATAATTAGCTTCCAATTTGTATTGGGTATCTTTAATTGGTTTTAAAATGTTCTTTTAACAATTTAAGTGTTGAAAGGATTCTCTCGTCATAAATGTTCTATTTTTCCAGACTTAATACATAATAATAATAATAATACATAATACATGTATAAAAAGCCTGTTTTGATAAATATTTTTAGTTGGTATTTACACTCACCGGCCACTTTATTAGGTACACCTGTTCAATAGCTCGTTTATGCAAATATCTAATCAGCCAATCACATGCTAGCAACTCAATGCATTTAGGCATGTAGACATGATCGAGATGATTTGCTGAAGTTGAAACTGAGCATCAGAATGGGGAAGAAATGGGATTTAAGTGACTTTGAACATCTTCCGACTGACGGCAGACTCCATCGCAGCTTTCACTGGCCAAGGACCGCCCGAGGCCGCTTGACTGACATGTAAAGCAACCAATCACAGTTCACTTTGTTCGTCATTTGAAAAATGTAGCGTCAATGTCTTTATATGTGTCAACAGGCCGGTGTGTAAAACTCTTGGACGTATATTAAGAGTACATGCCGCAAACTTTACATACTTTTGAAAATCTAGTGTTTAGTTCATCCTGATAAGCGCTCATTTCTTCTTCCACAAGATATCTACTGGGATTTTCATGCACAAAAAAGACTCTGTAATGACTAAGGACTTTCTGTCCTTTAAGGAAGGAAGCCGATTGTGGACTGCTCTACTCATATTAAGGGTCACACCTTAGATCTTGTCGTTACCAATGGATCATTCTTGTCACAGTTTGCCATTTTGCTATCCTTTTTAATATGGAATTGTCTATCAATCTCCCTGACTTCTCTGCTTTTATTGAGTCCTCATTAAGTGGATAAAATCGCTTTGTTAAATACTGTTCTTATGTCTGGTTTGGACTCATTTGCACCTTTGAAATCCCGTTCTGTGGCCTTCGAACGTTGTGCTCCATGATATAATGACAAGCTGTGCTCTAGGAAGGCAGCTTGTCGTAAGATGGAGCGAATGTGGCGTCTTTCTGGCCTGAAGGTACATCACCAAGCTTGGAAAGACCACATACTTGAATATAAGGCAGAGATTGTATCTGTCAGGTCTCAGTATTTCTCTCAGATAACTGACAATAATCAAAGTAACCCCAGACAACTGTTTCATACCATTAACAAACTTTCTCTAATGTACCAACCTCAGCTCATCGTTGTAATAGATTTCTTCATCATTTCAGTTCTAAGACTGCCTATGCTCGCAAATGCATCACTTCTGTCCCGTCTTCTTCTATTCTTAGTATCTCTCATTTCTCTGGCACCTCTTTCTCAATTTTTTCTGTCTCACTCCGTAATGAGGTTCCACACTTTCTTGAATATGTGTCATGACGAATTAAGGCAGTTCTGAAGACAAAAGTGGGTAATAGCAAGTTCTACCTAATAAAGTGGCCGGTGAGTGTACAGTCATGCTCAAAAGTTTACACACCCCTTGCAGAATCTGCAAAATGTGAATTATTTTAACAAAATAAGAGGGATCATAGGGAATGCATGTTATTTTTTTATTTAGTACTGTCCTGAATAAGATATTTCACATAAAAGATGTTTACATATAGTCCACAAGAAAGAAAAAAGGCTGAATTTATTAAAATGACCCCGTTCAAAAGTTTACACACCCTTGATTCTTAATACTGTGTGTCGTTCCCTGGATGATCCACGGCTGTTTTTGTGTTTTGTGATGGTTGTTCTTGAGTCCCTTGTTTGTCCTGAGCAGTTAAACTGCCCAATGTTCTTCAGAAAATCCTTCAGGTCCTGCAAATTCTTCAGTTTTCCAGCATCTTTTGCATATTTGAACCCTCTCCAGCAGGGACTGTATGATTTTGAGATCCATCTTTTCACACTGAGGACAATTGAGGGACTCAAACACAACTATTAAAAAAAGGTTGAAACATTCACTGATGCTCCAGAAGGAAAAACGACGCATTAAGGGCCGGGGGGTGAAAACTTTTGAACAGAATGAGGATTTTTCTTATTTTGTTTAAATAATTTATTTTATTTTATTTAGTACTGCCCTTCAGAAGCAACAGAAGATACTTGCATGTTTCCCGGAAGACAAATTAAGTAGGCCTACAATTTACCCTGATCTTCAAATTCAAAAACAAACAAGGGAAAAATAAGGTAACGACACAGTATTAAGAATCAAGGGTGTGTAAACTTTTGAACAGGTTAATTTTATTAAATTCAGCAATTTTTTTTTTGTCTTGTGGACTATATGTAAACATATTTTATGTAAAATCTCTTATTCAGGACAATACTAAATAAAAAATAGCACGTATTTTTGTATGCTTCCTCTTATTTAGTTAAAATTATTCACAGATTCTGTAAGGGGTGTGTAAACTTTTGAGCAAGACTGAATATATATATATATATATATTCACACGTACTGATATAAATAAAATCTTAATATTCAAGCAAGCACAATTAAATGTGAAAACGGTTTTACCTTAACCAAAGAAAGTTTTAGGCTAAGACATTTTTTGACCTTTAATGGGCTGGTATTTTAATGGGTTAATATTTTGGCACAGTATCGCTGTACTTTTACACCCCTGCCAGAGGCTGGATTATTACTAATGTTCCACCAAAACATACGTATATATAATTCCGTACCTCTCCTACAGATACTGAAAGGGCGTGGACAATTTTCTCATGCGCCATAGCCACCACACTCTGTCCGTTTATCTCAATTATTCTGTGGCCGACACGCACCCCTCCCCTCTCCGCAATACCTCCACGCATCAGACTGCAGATCTGCAATTTAACAACAGGATGACAGAGTACAATTTCAAAGAGGTCATGATACAACAAAAAAGTCCCTAATATGCAAATACACAGCAGCTGATTAGATAAGCCAAGTTATTGCAATGCAATTGACATCTTTTGATGTTTGTTAAAGCTGATTGTGTCATGTTTTCAGTGGTGTGGAAATGACGCAGAGCAGCTCTAATCTAGTGTCTTTCTTGATCCTTGACACTTACTATTCCGTTCTGAACGCTGAAACCGAGCTGGTATTGCAGGTCTGGTCTCTTTATGAGGACAGTAGTAACAGGTGGGCAACTCACTACACTCAGTTTCAACTGAACGTGATTCTTCAGGCCCTGAAACACACAAAAAAATTTAATACTGCAATCTAACGACCCATAAGTGTTGAATACATGCATAAGAATGCCAAAACCTTGATGATGCCCTGACAGGTGGCGAGAGGCAGGCCCACCAGGCTGGTGTCGTTGACGGCCATGATCTGATCGCCCACATTGAGTTTGCCGGAGCGGGCGGCAGGGCCGTTGTTCAGCATGCAGGCCAAGATGACGGTGGGCAGGATGGAGCCCCAGCCCGACTCCACGATCACCACACCCAGTATCTCCCCCTTCTGCTTCTCTAGCTGAAGCTGGTTACAAAATCAATTATTGACTAAAAGTAAAGAAAGAACTTCAAGAAGACAGAAAAGATTTAAAAGAGAGGCTATGGCCAAATGAATATGGTGTGGCAGGTGCTATTATGAGTATGATTTGACACAATGATGATGTAGAACGAGCCCGAAAATCATATTTTTGCATATGCACCGATATATTGGCCTGGCAAATGAATCATTAATCAGTATTTAGCAATTATGTGGTATTTATTTGATTAATTAGAAATTAATATAATATGAATAAAATTAATACAAACATGAATACAATAATAGTTACAGTTTATGTGTATATACATCTATTTTTGCTTTTATTGTCATAGCACATTTTAGTTTTCCAATATTTGAATTGAGAGCATTTTGTAGTAAATATTGTGAAAATAAAATAAATGTATGATAATATAAAATGTGTGATAACATAAAAATTAATACAATAATTAATATAATAAATAATAAAGATAAATGTTTGATTAATTTCAAAATTATATAAATATTAATAAAAAAAGAAATAAAAAAGTATATATCATATAAAAAGTAATCTATTAATGTTAAAATGTGAATTTATAGTTATATAATATATGCTCTGAATAAGATCTATAAACTTTGTTACCTGTAAGCTGATAAAAACACAATGCGGTGCACTTACTGCCTGTTCTTTTTATATTTCCTGAATAGTTGTGGTTTGTTCCCACTTTATATTAAGTGGCCTTAACTACTATGTACTTACATCAAAAAATAAGTACAATGAAATTATTGTGTTCATATTGTATTGCAAAACTCTTTTGCTGATATTGAGGTGGGATCACTAATCGATGTAAATGACAGGATTGCTCATGACGTCATAAAAAGTGAAGCCGTTGCGCCGCCATTTTGGTATTCCCTAGTAAGCTCACGCGTTCTATTGAATCAATAGGAAATTATATGATTGCCTAACGAGTCAACGTTTTTATATTTGAAGTCTCCCTGTACAACACAAACGTCCTAAGCATGTAAATAGTTATTAGTTTAAAGTCAGGAATTTCCCCTGCTTATTAAAAAGTAACGTTCATATTCATTATAGTTGAGAACATCAGCTCGGCGGGCGGACGAGAAACTTCAGCGTATCACTGAAGAAAATTAATAATTTAAACGATGATTAAATAAATAACACGGCATACATAACACTTATGGAATACTCATATAACACTTATACTCATATGGAAACAAATGGCATTCATTTGCACTGTCTTTAATAGTCTGAAATAGATGTTGCTCAATCAGGAAATAAAATACACATAACTTATTCAGGCTTTATTTCCAAGATGATGGCAAACTTTGAATTGTAATACAATATAGACTAGTGCAATATAGAGGCTTGTATTCATATTTATTATATAAGCTATTCGAATCAATTTCTGCAGCTAAACACAGATATATACGTTAATGTTTAATATTACTAACCCCTATTTAACGTATGTGTTTAGCTAAAGCAATTGATTCGAATAGCTTATACAATAAATATGAATACATATTTTTATGGATATGTATTCCAATAAATAATAATACATACAATTATGGAGGGTTAGGGTTAGTTACTAACCCTAACCCTCCATTACATACATAAAGAAATATATTTTTGTGTTAGTTCAGTTACGTTACCTGTGTCGGCACTCGGCAGTGTGCAGTATTCACACCCACATTAACGATTTCAATATATGAATATCCTCTCCGAAAAGACCATAAACATTACAGATAACATCTGAAGTAACTATTAATTTACATACATATATCGTAAAACTAATCCTGTGAGACTGAGATGCTGCAAATCGTGTGATTTTAGGTCAATGTTTTGGCTGTACGTCAATGATGCCCTCTGCTGGTAGGGAATAGTAAAATGGCCGCTCGAGCACTTCCGGTGGCTTCACCGCCTGATGGCAGTTTAGAACACGATGAGCAATCCAGTCATTTATATAGATCAGTGGGTTTAAGGGTAAAGTTAGGGACGGGTGTGGTGGTATGGGTAAGTTTAAGGGTAAAGTTAGGGACAGATGTGCTGTATGGGTAAGTTTAAGGGTAAAGTTAGGGACAGGAGTGGTGGTATGGGTAAGTTTAAGGGTAAAGTTAGGGACAGGTGTGCTGGTATGGGTAAGTTTAAGGGTAAAGTTAGGGACAGGTGTGCTGGTATGGGTAAGTTTAAGGGTAAAGTTAGGGACTGGTGTGGTGGTATGGGTAAGTTTAAGGGTAAAGTTAGGGACAGATGTGGTGGTATGGGTAAGTTTAAGGGTAAAGTTAGGGACAGGTGTGATGGTATGGGTAAGTTTAAGGGTAAAGTTAGGGACAGATGTGGTGGTATGGGTAAGTTTAAGGGTAAAGTTAGGGACAGGTGTGGTGGTATGGGTAAGTTTAAGGGTAAAGTTAGGGACGGGTGTGCTGGTAATGGTAAGTTTAAGGGTAAAGTTAGGGACGGGTGTGCTGGTAATGGTAAGTTTAAGGGTAAAGTTAGGGATAGGTGTGGTGGTATGGGTAAGTTTAAGGGTAAAGTTAGGGACAGGTGTGGTGGTATGGGTAAGTTTAAGGGTAAAGTCAGGGACAGGTGTGGTGGTATGGGTAAGTTTAAGGGTAAAGTTAGGGATAGGTGTGGTGGTATGGGTAAGTTTAAGGGTAAAGTCAGGGACAGGTGTGGTGGTATGAGTTTAAGGGTAAAGTCAGGGACAGGTGTGCTGGTATGGGTAAGTTTAAGGGTAAAGTTAGGGACAGGAGTGGTGGTATGGGTGAGTTTAAGGGTAAAGTTAGGGACAGGTGTGCTGGTATGGGTAAGTTTAAGGGTAAAGTCAGGGACAGGAGTGGTGGTATGGGTGAGTTTAAGGGTAAAGTTAGGGACAGGTGTGGTGGTATGGGTGAGTTTAAGGGTAAAGTTAGGGACAGGAGTGGTGGTATGGGTGAGTTTAAGGGTAAAGTTAGGGATAGGTGTGGTGGTATGGGTGAGTTTAAGGGTAAAGTTAGGGACAGGTGTGGTGGTATGGGTAAGTTTAAGGGTAAAGTCAGGGACAGGAGTGGTGGTATGGGTGAGTTTAAGGGTAAAGTTAGGGACAGGTGTGGTGGTATGGGTGAGTTTAAGGGTAAAGTTAGGGACAGGAGTGGTGGTATGGGTGAGTTTAAGGGTAAAGTTAGGGACGGGTGTGCTGGTATGGGTAAGTTTAAGGGTAAAGTTAGGGACAGGTGTGGTGGTATGGGTGAGTTTAAGGGTAAAGTCAGGGACAGGTGTGCTGGTATGGGTAAGTTTAAGGGTAAAGTTAGGGACAGGAGTGGTGGTATGGGTGAGTTTAAGGGTAAAGTTAGGGATAGGTGTGGTGGTATGGGTGAGTTTAAGGGTAAAGTTAGGGACAGGTGTGGTGGTATGGGTAAGTTTAAGGGTAAAGTCAGGGACAGGAGTGGTGGTATGGGTGAGTTTAAGGGTAAAGTTAGGGACAGGTGTGGTGGTATGGGTGAGTTTAAGGGTAAAGTTAGGGACAGGAGTGGTGGTATGGGTGAGTTTAAGGGTAAAGTTAGGGACGGGTGTGCTGGTATGGGTAAGTTTAAGGGTAAAGTTAGGGACAGGTGTGGTGGTATGGGTGAGTTTAAGGGTAAAGTCAGGGACAGGTGTGCAGGTATGGGTAAGTTTAAGGGTAAAGTTAGGGACAGGAGTGGTGGTATGGGTGAGTTTAAGGGTAAAGTTAGGGACGGGTGTGCTGGTATGGGTAAGTTTAAGGGTAAAGTTAGGGACGGGTGTGCTGGTAATGGTAAGTTTAAGGGTAAAGTTAGGGACGGGTGTGCTGGTAATGGTAAGTTTAAGGGTAAAGTTAGGGACAGGTGTGGTGGTATGGTTAAGTTTAAGGGTAAAGTTAGGGACAGGTGTGCTGGTATGGGTAAGTTTAAGGGTAAAGTTAGGGACAGGTGTGCTAGTATACAAATATATATTGACCCCCTGATCTTAATTCTATTGGCAGCAGCATTGAAAACCCTAAACTGGTCGACCACTAGACAGGAAAATGAAATGTGATTCGCTGGAGCTTCACAACACGTTTGCAAGCAGATACAGTTCCGAGCTGCTGTGATGAAGTTTCCAGTGCTTTAATTATTACCTCTTTAAGGTTTTCGGAATTGGAGAAATGGACGAGGTCGTCATTATACATCTCCTGTGTGTTCAGTATGTCACTGTAGTCTTTCTGGCTGAGGTCCTTGGGATTGATCCCATTGGCTTGGAGAAACTCCTGGTAGGCCATGCTGAACGCCTGACCGATGGACTGTGCGATGAGCTGGGCCTGTGGGGGGGAGAGGGGAGGAGGTGAACCACTCAGCGAGAGGAGGATACTTGACGACGTGACGACATCTCAGAGCGAGAGAGTGCTTGAATCGAATCGAGGGGGCGGAAAAAACAATTACATGAGCAGATATTTTATACAGCTCACGGTCAACACAATGAAGACAAATAATAGTAATAAATACAAAACTGACTAGAGGTTAGAGGAGTTATGAGCTACAAGACTTTTTGAAAATATATATTTTTTAATGATATTAACTATTGCTTACTGAATATGAAATATTATATGCTTGATAAGTAAGTATTGAGGAATTCAGCTTCTAATAAGAATTTTTTTGTGATAAATATTGATGAAGTATTTCTTATTAAATATTATTTATTTTTTGTTTGTTTTGTAATTATGTTGGCTAATTTGATAATGCATTTGTTTACCAATGAGATTTGTTTGTTTATTGAATATTAATATTAACAATCGCTCATTGAATATGCAATTGTATATGCTTTTTAATCATTATTTTACTTTCAGCTACAAATCAGAGTTATCAAATATTATTATGAAATATTATATGCTTTGTTATCATCCTTATTTTACTTTCAGCTACCAATAAAGAGTTATTATCAAATATTGATATTAACTATTGCTTACTGAATATTAAATATTATATGCTTGATAAGTATTTAGGCTTTCAGCTTCCAGTAAGATTTTTTGTAATTAAATATTTCTTATTGAATATTAAATATTATGTGTTTGCTTAGTAATTATTTTGGCTAATTTGATAACGCATTTGGTTACCAATAAGATTGGTTTGTTTATTAAATATTAATAATCGCTTATTGAATATGCAATTGTATATGCTTTTTAATCATTATTTTACATTCAGCAACAAATCAGAGTTATCAAATATTAATTTGAAATATTATGTTTGTTTAGTAATTATTTTGGCTAATTTGATAATACATTTGGTTAACAATAAAACTCTTTGTTTATTAAATATGAATGTTAACCATTTCTTATTGAATATTAACTATTATATATTTGCTTTGTAATTATTTAGGCTAATTTGATAATGATTTCAGCAAAGATTGTTTTTATTAAATATTAATAATAAAATTGCTTATCGAATATGAAATATTATATGCTTTGTAATCATTATTTTCCTTTCAGCTACCAATAAGAGTTATCAAATATTAATATTAACTATTGCTTACTGAATATTAAATATTATATACTTTTTAAGTCATTATTTAGGCTTTCAGCTTCCAATAAGAATGTTTTTTTAATTAAATATTACTGAATATTAAATAGTATGTTTGTTTAGTCATTATTTTGGCTAATTTGATAATGCATTCAGTTACCAATAAGAATATTAAAAAAAATGTATTGAATACTAAGTATTGCATTTTTGTTTATTACCTAATAATTTTACCACATTTAAATGCATAATCTTGCACTTAAATCAATAAATTCCAGAATTTTGCAGAATTTTGAAGTAACAAATTTGTAAATATTTCTAATTGCACAAATAATGACAGGTCAACTGAACAGCCCTTCAGCCACTAATCAAAAAAAAAAAAAAAAAGCCGACACTTCAGGCTGAATCTTTTCTAAAAAACAAAACAAAAAAAACATTCTTAATTTTCAGAAAAGATCAGTCTCACATCCTCAGACTCAAAGACGTAGCACATCATGCGGTACTGCTTCTGACTTTCTGTGCTGAGGTCTGAATCTGTGCAGTCGAGTGAGGAGGAGTTAGACAGACGCCGGCGGGCCATCAGAACCACCACGCTACCGATGTCTGCGATGTATGAGATGGTGCGGAGGGCGTTGTCCATCATCGTCTCCTGTGAACAAGGATCAGGAGTCAGCCAATGAAAAGTCTGTCAATATTAATCCTGCACCTTGTTCTTTAAATGTCAACATTTTTCTTTTTAAAAGGGCAATTTACCGGAAGTATTAAAGCGGTGGTTGCTTATGATTTTACTCTTTTAGCTTTAGTGTGTAATGTTTGCTGTTTGAGCATAAACAGCATCTGCAAAGTTTTGATGCTCAAAGTTCAAAGCAAAGGGAGATATGTTCTTTTAAAGAAATCACTTTTTAAGTACTACAACAAACTACAGGGACTACAACATGCTTGTGCCGCGTTCCAGGCAACCCGAAACCTGTGTTTTTCCAACCTTCTTCCCGTGAAAGTGCACTGGAACGGCAGTCAAACCCGTGAACTCATACTAGATCGATGTACTCTCAGTTACGAGCTCTGACGTCACATAGCCTGCGAAGCAACAATGGCCGCCCCTACGGATGCAGTGTTTATGAAAGTCGTACACGAATAACATAAAATAAAAGGTATCGCAGCTTCTCTTGCTGTATGAGCCGTTTTTCTGCACCGTTTCCCTTAAATAAGCAGGGAGTAAGCACCTTTGGTGATAAAAATGATTGTAAATGAGCATAAGCCCCGTACGGTCCGCCATGCTTTGTTTACATCTAGCTACCGCTCAGGCAGTTTGGCGTGACTTTGCCTGGAACGCTACAAAGTCGTGAGTCGGGGTTTGAAGTCGAAACTTACGGGCTCAAAAACCTGCCTGGAATGCAGCATTATTCACGGGTTAGTGACATCACTAACCATACAATTTACATAATCTCTGCCCCCGGGGAACACGCAACAAAGGGGGTGAGGCCATGTTGAGAAGTTGAGTTGTTGCTCAAGCTGTTTGCATCCGTAAAGTCACATCCGTCTTTTCAAGTTATAACCGTAATTAAACTAAACTATACCTGTTCTATCTTCATGCAGCATATATTCTCTGTATACAATCCCCACACAGTGATTTATAGATTATCATGACAGAATATGCTAATCAATGACTTGAAGATAGATCAGCTCCATAAATTCATCAACTAACCATTCAGAAACGCCCTGTTGCATTCTACATGTGTGTCACTTCTTCTTGAGTTTCTCCATCATTGTCCGACTCACAGTTTAGGACATTTTCAGTGCGTGTCTGCGTGAGGTAATCAGAGCTATTAACATGAGCTCTTGAAGCTCCGCCCTTTTCTTGAAAGGGGGCAGAGAGAAGCAGCTCATTTGCATTTAAAGGGACACACAAAAACAGTGCGTTTTTGTTCACCCTCAAAAAGAGACGACTTTAACATACTATAAAAATGATCTGTGGGGTATTTTGAGCTCAAACTTCACATACACACTCTGGGGACATCAGAGGCTTTTTTACATCTTGTAAAAAGAATCCGTTGGCGTGCGAGCTGGAAAAAACAAACTCTGGTCAGGCCAATCACATCGTGTATAGAGTCAGTGGGCGGGCTTAACATAATGACGGCAGAGTTGCAGCGGTTCCTCGTTCTACTTGAAAACAAAGGAGCTGGCGAAAAGCGGTCTTTTGAATCGGCTTTGGCCGCGACTCTAGAAGACTTGGAGTTAAGCTTTTCTTTGAGGAAAGAACAAAGAACGGCACTGAAGTCATTCTTAAGAAAGGAAGATGTGTTCGGAGTTTTGCCGACCGGATACGGCCAAAGTTTAATCTGTCAACTAGCTCCGCTTCACCTTCTTCGCAGCTCTGGTTGGTTGTAGCGCTATCCTATTGCGTGCAGAGGGAATGTGAAAGACAACCGTTTATCCCGCCCCTCGGATTGAGCCCTGCCAATGGTGTGTTCCCAGACCCAACATCTTTATGTGGGTCTGGCTTGTCAGGCTAGGACAAATAATCTCTGAGAGGAGAAATCGCATCAGCCCATCCAAGCTGAGGCACTTGATATTTCTGAATGCCAACCTGCACTAAAGACTAAAGTGTCTTAATGTTACAACTTTTGCTGTGGTTCTGTGTTCAATTAAAGTTTTATTAAAATGTTAAATAATAGTTACTGTGTATTTTTTTATAACGAAAAAATGCATAAAAATAAGGCTTTTATAAAAAACACTGAATAAAAGTGCTTACCAACACACAAATCATTCACATTTGAAGATTTTCATGAGAAAGAAGGCGGAGCCTCTGCGCACACCTACCTATTACGTAATCGCCACAGACCAATGGTACAAATCTCTCAGCTGTTGTAAACATACAGGGAGCACAGTCAGCTGCTATTATTATTAAAGATTAAAATGAACAACTCAAATTAATATGCCGTTTTTATACATTATCATATTTTTTATGATATGAGTACAAATATAACAACTATGTAATATAGTGCATATATTTAGCAAAATACTCCTCTCTATAGTTATTTTTCAAGCTATCATGGTCTTGAAGTAAATGTAATTCAACGTAACATATTGTTCTCTAGCTGTTATTGACCTCTTTCCGCGGTTGAAACACTGATTGAGTGATTACATGAGACATGATACATTTCAGTAAGCTGTACTGGATCTTTCAACATGCCTTCTGATGTTCAGTCGTGTTTATTTATTTTTATGCCATGGTCTGTCTGAATACTCGATTCTGATTGGCTGGAAAGTGTGCAATAAAATCGTTTAAATGCACATGTAGTTCCAAGTTCTATATTAATGCGCTTTTTTCATTGAAACGCACACACACACAAAAGGCCACTACATTATATTTCTTAGCAACCATGGGGTTATATCGCTATTTTTATGTAATAAACTTACATTTTCGTTGTTAAGAGAGACGCTGAACAGATGCAGGTACGAATCTATCTCTCCCGATCGATCGATTATTCATTCAAATAAATGCAATAATTAATTCATTCAAATAAACGTCATTTACGCACTATTTTATCTCAGTGTCTGATTCAAAGCATGCTGGATCTAATGAGCCGTAACTTATGAAAATAACCATCAATTTTACCCTTCCATCAATAACAGCTTTAAATTGTCAATGTTGGCAAATGACCATGTTATAAATGGGATAATCCACAACTAGCCATGGATTATCCCTTACTTAACTAGTAGTAAAGAGGAAGAGATGATAGGATGCACTACAGCGATCTGTCATGTCACATTTAAGAGCGCCAAAATGGTATTTATTGTATGAATTTCGTAATAAATTATAAATATTGTTTCATATCAGAGTAACCTGCTCTGTCTTGTCTGTCTGTGTCAGTGTCCTCTATGCTCTGTGGTTTTTCACTGCATGAGAAAATGGATGTGTGGCGTGAGAGCGTGAGAACAGTGTCAATAGATGCATGAGAGTTGGCAGCCCAAATGTCTTTAGGGTACTGTTTTCCATAAATACCATAGAAACCATATAGCCTAGTTACTTTTTACCGGTAGCAAACCGTAACTCTTGAACCTTGGCCCTCTTACCCCCTTCCCTCATTGGGGGGAAAAAATCAGCCTATAGCTTACAGTGTCCTCGTCTATAATACCGCATGTTACCTTTGACAAGAAATGCCACAAGCTAACATCAGAGTGAGCGTGAGAGTTATCAGCAAAATGAAAGAAAAAATAAATAAAATGCAAATCCTCAATTTGGATCATCACACAATCCGTGTGTCATTTCAGCCGGATGTATAAAACAGACCATATAAACGTATGATTTGGGGAAAATCAAACTATTATGCAAAATTCTACTGAGGAGAACAAATAAGGCAGAAAAGGCAGATTTTGAAGGGTTTATTTCCTCAAAAAAAGATTTAGACGTTTATTGTCAAATTATAAATTACTAAAATAACATTAGAATTAAATATTACTCTCTGAGGGCCCTCTCTGCTTTTTACCATGGTAGTGAGGTGCAATGTGTGGGTTTACTGTGGTCAACATGATCCAAATACTACGGAAGACCAAATTACCCTATAACATTTTACCCTTTAAAAATGAGGTTACACTTTTTACAGATTCTGCATCCAACTCAAGCTACTGTCAAATGTGCAATTTTAAGAGAGAAAAAGTGTAATATTAATTTGTGAAAAGTTCACCTGCTTTGGCAAGTGTTTGTCGTGTTCTGATGATAAAACCACAATTAACTGTCTGGTTTCAACAACTTTCACTCAGGAGCAAAAATCTGCCTTTAAACTTGAAAGAAATAAAGATTTGACGTTTATCGTGATAATTATCTATATTGACTGATATGAAAATTTGTATTGTGATAACTTTTTTTGCCCATATCGCTCAGCCCTAATGCAATTACCAGGTTTATATGAATTTTACCATACCTGTGTGTCAGCATTGAGCACCTTGATGGCCTTGGTTGAGATGAACAAGTCAATCTCAGTCAGGCTCTGAGCTTCACCCTCTACAGACTGAACAACACAAAGGTTATAGTGTCATCTAGTGGACTGAGAGAGAACGTCTGACTCCATCTGCTATCTTTCATGAATATTAAATATTTTTTTTGTGTGTGGAGAATTGTATAAAATACCTTAACAAAGTCCACAGCTTCCTGCGCTTGCTTCATGCGCACGCTTTTAGACGGGTTTCTTTCGGAGAGCAGCTGGGTAGAGCCGAGGTAGTTTGCAGCAAAAATGATTCCATTGATGAGATCTTCTGGCTCACATGGACCAGGGACTGGAAAACGGATGCAAAGACCAGGATAAACAACTAGACTATTAAAACTACCCTTAACTTGACTCTACTATCAATAATATACCAATGATCCAAAAATGTACAGATGCCTATTTCAAATCTTTAAAGCTTTGTGTCTCAATTGTGTTTAAAACAAAACAAAACTTACTATCCACAAAGCTTGGAAAAGAGGGATTTCTCTGGGTCTGCTGAAAAGCAAAACAATAATTAAGGTACAGATCCCTTTTCAGGTTACAGCCTGCCCCATAGGATGTGAACTGACTCTGAGATTACTGTTCAGCATGTAACTAGGTAACTTGCCGGTCTCTTTTGTCCGGATGGTGGCTCTGTACTAATGTCCTCTGGACTACTTTGAGGAACCTGTTGAAGCATGAAAACAGACAATCATATTTTGATATATAGGTACAATTTATAATTGACATGATGATGAGACATGATTATTGATGAAAACATAGGGATGAAGCCATAATATAAGAGGATGGTAATGCTATTGTAATAAAAAGCCAGTAGCCAATAGCTAGTCAGTTGTAGCGGTTACAATTTCATCTTTCAAGAGCCCAACAATTGATTAAACTGTTTAGATTATTTGTGGGTATACATGGAAGTTTAAACATTTCAAGAAGTATGTATATAAGCATGGCATGGGCAAAACAACTACATTTTTAGGGAACGCAACACAAAAATTCTGCCTCTGTATACAGATATTAGCTAAATGAACACATTAGCATTAGCATAATTAGCTTCTGTATATAGTATACTGTATATAGTCAAGTAATAGTTAGTGTATATAGTAAACGATGTAAATAGCAAACAGTTCAAAACAGTATCTTATTATAACAAAATTGACTTTACAAGAAGCATATTACAAAAATAAAACAAAATTGATATAAATGAAACTGTAACAAATATTTAACACTTTCTAACTGTAATTACTATTTTAGTTATTCTGTAAATACTGTATAATAATTATAATATGTTATTTTATGTTTGTACTTTTGGAAATGTATCTTATCTATCCCTAATTAGGCTATTTATTTAACATTTTAGGCTTATTTTGAGAGCCTTTTTTTTTTCATTCAGTGCGTTGGAATTACTGCATTATGATTAACTTTCATGAACGTTTAAAATTGTGTGCAAAACAATCCTGCCTTAAAACTAACAATCAAATAGTCTACAGTTTAAAGCAAATCTTCAAATTTGACTGGCCACCGGACCAGAGTGTTACCCTTGCCTTAAGCCCGAGCCCAGCGACCTAACAGGGGAACAAGAAGTTTGGAGAATGGATGGAGGGAAATCTTAAAATCTCATTGGAAAAGCTTGTTTAGAAGGAGGCGACCACTGGTTGAAGTCTGGTGCAATGTAGTTAAGAGTCTCCAAATAAGACAAGAGAACAGGCTGTCTGATTAACATGCAAAGCTACCAACCACATTTTTGGTGTTTAGGAATAGGTCAATCTAAAATAAATGCTAGTACAATAACAAGGCTCCACTGAAATGGATCCAAATGTTGCAGTTCATCTGCAAAAAGCAAATACTTCTTGACAGTTAGCAAATAATTCACTGTTACCTGTTCTTGACTAGGCCTTGTCTTCTCCTTTTCAACAGGTTTGGCCGAGTCTTTATGCAGCCATTTGTCTGGGGACTGTACAGGTGTATTAACATGGGCTCTGGATTGGCTGTTTCTCCTGCCTGATGATGTTGAAGAGGCCCTGGAACTGTCAAGAGCCCCTTCGCCATTATTTGTCTGACCTTTGCTCCTCCCTGAGTTGTTTGGAGCAATTTTAAGTTTGGTCTTAACTCCGATCACAATCTGGTCTTCCTCAACATCCCCATAGCTCCTAGCCTCTTTTCCTCCCTTTGGTTTATGACTACAAACAGGATGGTCATGTCCTCTGTTTTTGCTGTCTCCAGGACTTTGCTCGTGTGAATGTTTCCCATCTCTGTCCCGGTTGTCCTCTCTAGAGTACTTTAGCAAATGTCTTTTTTTCCAAGCACCTCTGTCCTCTGAATCTGCTAATTTTGCTTTATTGTTGACCCCGCTACCGTCCTGGTAAGCAATGTCTCTGTTGTGTACTCTCTCTGAATGATGTCCTCTAATTCTGAAACTTTGTCTAGTGTCTCCTCTACATTCGCTGACCACTGGGACATCACAATCTTTTGGACAGTCACTAGCACACTCTTCCTGAACGCTTTCCATTCGATTCCTAGGAGCACAATTTGACCCTGGAGGGATATCCCTTGGTTGTTTGGGGATGTCCTGGTTCCTTCTATAGTTACTAACTGAATCACTTTCTTGCCCCACTTTACCATGACTAGAATCTTGGGGACGACTTCTCCCATCTCTGGGAAAGACTTGAGAACAATTGCCTTTAAGTGGGATCTCATTGTTGTTCAACTCCACTTCTTTCCCTGTATAGTGAAAAAACCCATCATTGTCTTCTTCTTCACTGTCCTCTTCCACTTCTTCCTCAGTCTCTTCTTCATCCTCCTCGTCCTCGGCCATGGGGGCTTGTACGAAGGTCGTCTCTGTGATAGGCTCTGGTTGTTTGTAGACCATCTTTGGTGCATCTTCCTGCGGTACCTTGTAGAAGCCTTCAGAATGTTCCCAAGCCTCCTCTGGTGTACAGCTATCCCGGACGTCCCGAGATGTGCCTGGACACTCAGCACCATCTGCACCTTCATGGCAGTCCATTCCTTCCATGTAGCTTTCATCCTCAGGACAACAGTGGACATAGTAGGTCATCCTATCCGCTTCAGTTTGCAGTTCCTCATCTTCCTCATAATCATGCTCCTCCTCTTCTTCCCCAGATCCTACATTATCATATTCGGATAGCGAGTCTTCTTCCATGCTAACTGGCTGAAGGGGGCTGTCGCTTTGGATGGAGTCGTCCCCGGACCCATCACTCAAACAGGACCTAGCTGGCGCAGGTGAGGGTGGTTGGATGTCCAGCTTGTCGTGCCGAAGTTTCTCGGGAATTGGATCAACTCCATCTCCACAGAGCTTTTCACTTCCCTCAGGCTCAGCGCTAGAGGTTGAAGAGTTGAGCTCTGAAACAATCGCCCTGGTGCCTGGTCTTCTCCTGAGAGCCATGACTGGCTTCATCAGACCCACAGAAGTGGGATTCTGTGAGCCCTGAAACAAGAATTGCCAAAAGTGAGTAAAAATTGGCTTTGATGAGTAAATAAAACAGGGTAACTTTACAGTAGTTGGCGACTGTAAATGGAAACATAATACAGTACATTGTTTATGTCAAACTGATGAAGTTGCAGTAGATCAATTCAAATCAGGTACATCTACCAAAAAAACATCTTCTAACTAACTACTTTTACCTATCTTTATAACCTACCTACAATTCTTTTTAAATTATTTTCCCTCTAGATATCAATGCAGCAGCACATACTGTCTGTGGAACATTCCTCATATTAAACCACTAAAATTAATTTAAGATCTTCAGTGGAAGACTAGCTTTTCAATATTAAGGTGTGGTCACCATAGAGAAATTTCGCACCGAAGGAACCTTTTCATAGTTCCTAGAACTAATGCCGGAAGTACCTGCTTTTTGGCGTGTTCGCACCGCAGGAACTGGGAACGATTTTAGTTCTAGGAGCTCCTTTTGGGGGAAATAAATTAGCTTCTACTTCAGAGTAGGGTCTAACCCAGCACAATAGGAACTACCAGTGACGTAAGTGTACGCTGATTAGCTGAACACACGCAAAAACACCAGCACCAGCCATTTAAAAAAAAAGCTGTGTACACACACAGATTATGGCACAAACTAACACTATGAACATGGAAAACAGTCATAGATGGACCTCTCAACCTTTATGGTAAGGAGAAAATCCAACACAACTTTGAGGGGACCAAGCGAAACAGGATTATGTATTTCTGCTCAGCTAGCGACATCAACCACACGGCAAACGCTAATATTTTTCATATACTGTCTACTTTCTTTGTATAACAGTTCTATCTAATAACGTATTAGACAGGACTGTTAAACAGATTGTAAACTAAAGACGGAGAATGGTGCTGCGTTCCACTCCAGTTTTAGACATGCACTTGCGAACTTCCCAAAGCACTTCCCCTCGGGGGAATCCCCGCCAACATTTTGAAGTGCGTTCCACTTTGTGAAGTGGACAAGGGAAGTTTATATGGACAGACCCTTGCTCCCTCGATTTTGACCGAGTCTACTTCATATGTACACTTCAGGCAGCTTCATATACCACAATGCAACACGATTGTGACGTCACCGCATATCGCGTTTAATATACTCCATCACAAACAACTATGATATTTGTATTATTTTAAAAAACATTTAAAACAACCCTAATACACCTATATACATATGGAATGCTACATGAAACAATTTCGTAAAGGAAAAAATGTAATAATAAATCAACTCCATAGGATTCGAAGTGATCAAGGGCTTAGGACGTTCCAGTTCAGTCCATTGCAAATGTTCCTCCAGTAGTGGGCACTCATGCAACGTAAGCAATGACGCACATCCGAGTGAACGAGACGGAGGGAAGTTAACGAGTGAAGGGCATAATAAAAATGAACTGGAACGCAGCATCGGAGCGATCTGTGCTCAGGCTCTGCCATTCTCAGCACCATCAAAATAAAAGTCGGCGTGCCATCAAAATAAAATCACAACAACAAGCACGCCTTACGTCACTTCAGAGTTCCTACTGGCGGTTCGAATGCAGCCAGGAAAACAGCCCTAGGGGAATTTTAAGTCATTGGGGAACCGCCCTGGTGGCTAGTACCTATAACTAAGTTCCTAAAACTACCCTGTGCGAAAGCCCCTCATGTGACCAACTTGAACTTGAAATCTGTTGGGGGGGGTCTTTCGCAATGAAATGGCGTGTACATTCCTACTGAAGTGACTGGATTTCAACAGTAAATGTGACCGCACCTTTATGCAGGGAAAACAGCCACATAATCATAAGGATTAAATCATATATTTAATTAGAAAATCATGCAAAATACAGTTTCTACATTTGATAGGTGCAAAATCAAATTTTGGCCCCTTAGTGCAACACACTAACCAATAATAGAACATGTATTAGCCAGGTAGAGATAAGGAAATTCTCAAGATATATGCACCTAAAGGACCATAAAGTATGCAGTGCAATAAAGTGTGCTAATATCAAATACTGGAATAAAATGTGCCAATACCCAGAACTGATTACAAGGCATCATTCTATATGCAATTTACACCTACACCTTGACTCAGCTTGACTTGAGCTCCCTGCGCTGTATCAAAACCTCTGAGGAAAACAACCTCATCCAAATCAAGCACAGTACACCACAGCATCAGAGAGACAGATCTGCACAATTCAGCAGGTGTATCAGCAGGAAACATGCTGATAATTTCCTGCACTACAGGGATTTCTCCCTTGATGAGGTGCATCAGATTCCCAGTGGAAATACGACCTCCTGCTTTTGATTGTGACTCACTTAAGTCCCCTTATACAACACAAGCTTGCTTCAACACAGATGGACAGGTTTTTTTTAGGTTGACACAGAGAAAAACGGTGTCACAACTGTACCTTTAGGGGTACAACCGCTTGCCACTGGGGCAGTACCCTTAAAAGGACATCTTTGTACCTTTTGTTATAACAAAAAGGTTCATAGTGGTACCTAAGGTGCACCTTTTAGGAGTAAAAAAGGTACAAAGATGTCCTTTTAAGGGTACTGCCCCAGTGGCAAGCTGTTGTACCCCTAAAGATACATTTTGTGTGTTGAAATCTTCATAATTATAAAGTTTTTTTCGGGATACTGAAAATCAGGAAACGTTGGATCTGTGTAACACTATACCCCTGCAGAAGTTTGAAAACAGCCTTTTAAGCATGGCTTAAGTGTTCAAATACTTTTGTAGGCCATTTTACTGCTAAACGTTTAAGAATGGGAAAATCAGGGGTGGCAGAATGTTTTTTCAGCCGCTGTTTAGATTTGCTAAACTTGTTAATCTATCTGCATTTAATGTGGTTTATATACATTTTGCAAAGTAAATTGATTCTTATTCCTCATAAATTAAGCAACTCACAGTTTGCAACTTCAGATAAACTGTGGGAATTGGCCAAGACCTTAATAGGAAAAAAAAAACAGCAAGCCTAAGCTAAAAACGTGGTCTTGGTTGAAGCATGTAATCGAACACATTAGTATCGCTATTAGATCAGCAAGCAACTTCTAACTGCCCAATATACTTGTCTTCCTTAATGTTCCTCCATGTTCAGCAACTGTCAATGAATTTGCAGAGGGTTTTTCCCCCATTTGGTGTAAATTGTAGAGCTTTCTTATTCAGCAATGCATAAATGTGCCTTTGTTTACTTTTCTGTGAAGCTCATTTAATAAAATAGGTTTGAAATAAACACCATTTTGAGTATTTGAATGCACTAAAACTTAGATTTAAATAGATTATCTTATGTTCATGAATGTCACCTGAACTAAAAACAGGGTTCCCATGACATTTCCACAGTTCACACACATTGAACAATGAATTTCCATGATTTTTCCATTACTTTTCAGGTAATTCTTGATTATGAGATAATTTTTAAAGTTCATTTAATCGAGATTAGTACTTAGAAAGCAATTTCAATAAAATATGTACATATTTTAGAGCAGAAAATAGTTAGGAAAAAAATATATTCACTTCTTCTTAAAATGCCCTGATATTTCCCGATTTTAAAAGCTTTTCTTCATTCATGATAAGGACTAAAATCATTTATATAGATTGCACTCAAATTGAGCAATTTCTAATTAATGAAATATTTTGCAATTGAACATAACTTGAAAATGTATACGCCATAGTAAGTTTCCACCAGTCCTAGAAACCAAAAAAAAAATTACATTTAAAATTTCCTCACTATGCATATCCATATTTTCCTATTACGTTATAACTATATGTGACCCTGGACCACAAAACCAGTCATAAGTTGCACGGGTATATTTGTGGCAATAGCCAACAATACATTGTATGGGTCAAAATGATCGACTTTTCTTTTATGCCAAAAATCATTAGGATGTAAAGATCATGTTCCATGAAGATATTTTGTAAATGTCCTACTGTAAATATATCTAAAATGTATTACTAGTAGTAATATGTGTTGCTAAGGACTTCATTTGGACAACTTTAAAGGCGTTTTTCTCAATATATCGATTTTTTTGCACCCTCAGATTCCAGATTTTCAAATAGTTATATCTCGGCCAAAAAAATATATCCTAACAAACCATACATCCATGGAAAGCTTAATTATTCACCTTTCAGATGGTGTATAAATATAAATTTTAAAAAAAATTGACCCATATGACTGGTTTTGTGGTCCATGGTCACATATTACCTTATGGCCAATGTGTTAAAAAAACAAAACAATACAAGGATCTGCCCATATCTGACAAACTAAATGGGTTGGTAAAGGAAAATAACACAAATGCACAATCTGTCAAACATGGTTTGAAATGTAAAGGTGCAAGTGCAGTCCCTAGACCTGCAGGGAGTTGCTGTCTCATCTAAATGTAAATGCTTTAGTCTGGACATTTCCCTGCTGAAAATAGAAAAAGAAAAAAGAAAACATCTTAAACCAGCCTAAGCTAGGAAAAGAACCACAGTTTTGGTGGCCTTATCTGGTTTAAACTGGTCTCCCAACCTGACCAAGCTGGTGTTCAGCTGGATTAGCAGGACAACAAGCTGGTCTGACCAGGTAAAAGTGTCCCAAAGCTCTCTAAACACCCTAACAGACAATAAAAGCGGCATATGCAGGTTTAAGCTGTTAGTTTTTTTTAGCAAGGTTGTATGGTCAGATAACGACCTTAGGTTTATCCAAATGCATTTGTACAGCTATTGCCCTATATAACAGCTCACAAAACATTCTTTCGATTTTGAATATTTCAAATAAAAGTTTCTAAATGAACCTCCTTCAGCACCAAAATAAGTCTCTGACGTCACGACCCATTCTTCCAGTGATCTCGAGGCTGAATTACTGCAACATCCATCGACCCGACTCCTCGCAGCCCAAATTAATCACAAACACAGCTCATACTCCGTGAATAGTAGTCAAAATGCTCTTGTTTCTGCACATAACATCATAAGGAACATGCGCCCGCCTCATATCCAGAGAATATGAAGAAACGTCGCCGTTTCAGCGTCATTGAGATGCCACATAAATGTGCACGCGCTTAAAACCTGCACTCACTCACAACGACAAAATAACACGTGGCGATGAGAATTAGCACGCTGTGCATTTTGTCTTTTTAGTGCAGGTATTATAAAACTGACAAAAAAATCGAAGCGTGTAATATATAATTTTAAAACCGACCGACGATAAGCTTTTAAAATGAGCAAGTGCTTACCGAAGCCAGTTTGGCGTTGCTCAACCAAATGAATATCTGTCGTTGTTTTGCTCAGACATTTACAGACCAAATGTTACGACATGTCTTTCATGAACCACAGATGCTGAGGAACGTGGATGTAGCTTATACACACACACACACACACCCTCAGCATCCCGGGACAGAAAAGCGCTTTATGACTTTTTTTTTTTTTTTAAAGAGACAGTAACTAGCAAATCAATTCTTTAGATTTGTCCTCTCTGTGACAATAATTATCTTCCCTGTCTGAAATTAACAAACCTAAAACATAATACAAATAATCTTGTCTTTATCGATTAAATAGCCTGGACTATTAATGTCAAGGAAAACATCAGCATACATAGTGCATACTTTATAAAGTAGGCCTATTCCAGTATGCAATAATAAACATAGTATAATTGGGGCTTTGTCTGAAATTTCCCTATATAGTGCACTATTTCAGAGGACAGCCATTTGTAGTGGTGTCCGAAACCATAGTGGACATTGTCGAGCACTCTTTCAATCCCACAATGCACTGCAATGGCAAGTGTATTGTATTGTACAATAGCAAGTAATTGATGTACACTCATCGACTAGGCGCTAAAGAATACCCTGCATTGGAAGTGGCGTGCCAAATGAATTCTAGTGTCTTGGCAGAAGATGGTGTCCGCAGCACTTCTGCCACACTCAGTGTCCGAATTCACACACTCATTTTCATTCACTCATTCAGTGTTGCCTACTATATTAGTGAAGTAATAAAGGGAATAGCACAATTTCAGATACAGTCGTAGTATGTTAATAGTTAATAATAGTTAAATAGTTAATACAGATCATCAAAGAATCCAGATATGTTAAGAACTGTAAAATCACAATAATTTCCTTTGCAAATGTAACCGATCCTACTCTACCCGCTGAGCAGGATTGGGGTCTCCAGGTCTCCAAGCTAACAAGGACACTAAAGCTAGCTGCCAGCCGCTAGCCGCTAGTGCACCTCTTGAAACCAGGGGAGTGAGGTTTACATGCATAGCTCTTATGTCCGTTGCACATAAAAAACTATTAAAGACCCCATAAAGTTTTTAAAATCAGAGCTGTTGTCTTATTGTTACAGGAAGGTTGAGCGGGACATATATAGAGGATTGACAATTGACTTTAGCTTCATCACTGCTATTGTAAATCAATGCCATGAATCTGAAAACGCTCCATAAAGGGTATGCATTGACGTCACTTTTCCACCGGAACACGCCCCCTCAGCTGGACTGAGTAGTAAAAGAGCTGCTGCATGAATGGATTTAATTGGGGAAACTGCAAAAATATTAAAAATGATCAGTTTAAACTAAAAATTTGGACTCAACAGTGATCCTTACAACTTACCAAAGATCCATGAGCCATGGATATTGACATGCAGCCAGGAATTATGTTTCCTGACATTTATATGTGCATGATTTTTGGGGAAATTCATAAATCAAATTTTTGTGAACTTTGTGAACGCTTTATGTAAATACAATATAGGTAGGTGATCACTTATCCACTTATAAAAACATCCAATTTATGCAGAATATAAGCTGGTAAATATTTAATTGATGAGTTGTCAATACAATATATAACAATACAATTTATAGGGTATGATTTTTACCCCAAAATCCAACATATTGGCACAAAATTATAACTGCAAATCCACGTTTTGTTGCCTGTAGTCCAGTTTCTGGGAATTGTAGCGATTCATTTTGCTTATTTTTTCTGTAGCTTTTGGCAGTCTGTTAAAAAATACCTCAGATTTATTGTCAGTTCTATTTGTACAGTCAATCTCAAAGCTCTTGCCCATTTTAGCAGTGTTTTGTGTGTTTTTTGCAGCATTCATGCTGAAAACCAGTGTTGTCTTTTTGCCACTCAGTGGGTGTAACCGCAGTCACTCCAGCCAACGGTGACGTCATGTGCATACCCTCTATTCATTATCCCCTACTTTAGTTCACTAATATAGTCAGCATCTCTCTGGCGAGATGCAGGAATTAATTTGCCATGACCCTCAAAGTGCTGGGCATTCTGCTAGCCGTTGAGTGTATACTTGTTATCGCAGTGCATTATGGGATTGAACAAGTACTCTCAGGGTGCGTTCCATTCGACCGTAAGTGGACTGCGAAGTGGACTTCAGAGGGTATTCCGCCATCTTAAGTGTGATTCCAATCCAAAGGGAGCGAACATGTTCAGTTCGAAGGGTACTGCGAACGGCGTAGGGAAGAAGGAAACATCGATACATCACTTCACAGGAAGTGGAGAGTGAAAATCACCCAACTGTCATTGCGTGTCGCGTCACCTGTCTGAACGGAGCAGCCCCGTTTTTAAACAGCTCTGCGATGGAGGAGTTTTGCATTTGAATATTTATTATTATACAAACTAGAGTATTTATGAATGGTTATGGCAATAACTGTTACATTCGCATATTATATTTATGAATATCAAATACGTTAAAAGTGTTGAGAAGCAGCTGAGGGCTGTCATTTTTTATATTTTACTTTATTTACCTCAGGAATGTTTACTATGCAACTGCGCTTGGGAAAGAAAGCGCACGAGATGAGACCGCTACAAAGATCATTGATTAAGAATACATTTACACATATTTAACCAAATCAAAATGTATTTTCATATTGAATGACAGGTGCAGCTTCAAATCTGTTTATAGTCATTACAGGTAACTTGTAAACGAATAAAACTAATAGACAATGTTTTGATTATATTTGTAGATACTGTGTGTTTTGTAAATGTATATGCGTATTATATGGTTTTAAATTTGAAAGTAAAGTACATTACAATATTAATGTATGTTATATAATCTGCGCGACCCCTTCTTTGCTTTTCTTTGATGACGTTGCAGGGCGTTCCAAATGAGCGATTATTGTCAGCGAAGTCCACTTCAACTGATCTACCGTGCTCAGGGAGTAGGGAGCAGTGAACAGTGTGTAGGGACCCTGTCGAATGGAACGCACCCTCAATGATGTCCCCTACTTCAGACACCACTACAAATGGTTGTTCCCTCAAATTATTAAAGGGCTCACATAAAAAGTCACTAAAACTAAGCAGCTTTCTGTTGGTCAATGTGGCGAATCTGCATGAGAAAATAAACCTATATGAATGGGGATATCTTTCGTCCTCATTTGCCAAACAATGATATTTCTGACCGCAACTAGTTGGTTGTAGGGGGAGGTGTTTTCTAGACTAGTGAGAATTTGATTGGACAAAATCACTCATAGTGCAGGATGAGTCATCAATATTGTTTTCCTTTTTCTATTTGCAAGAGACTGTAAACTTTAAATGTGTATACATCTTCAAACAGTTATTTTGTCAACCTTTATGAGTACATTTAGCATATAGATGGCCTCAAAGCTGATACACACGGACTAAAAATGGCCTTTTATTTTGAAATGTCTGGAAGTCTTCGCGCGCAGTGTGTTCAGCAGCTTCACTAGTCCCTCATTTTTCCCCTCAGCGACACTGACATCATGGCGGACGTCGATTCGTGGGGTGAGAATTTGTGTAAACTTCACCGTTATTTTTCTTTTCTGTTCGCACGAATTCCTATTAATACGTTTTCTCGAATAAAGTGTCGCAATAAGGCACGGCTGTCATTTAGTAACCTGTCTAAACGCTGCTATTTTCCAGAGGCCGATAGTTTCGAGCCCGATGAGCCCATCAAACAGGCGGCAGTTCACGATAAATGGGAGGGCGAGGATGAAGAAGACGACGTGAAAGTTAGTAACGAATGCTTTGTTTGTCGTTCACTAACCATGGTTGTGTTTATTTCTCTTAACAATGAAACATTTATAAGTTACAGTCAGGTAACTCTAGCTAGCTACTCTTGCTAACTCAAGTGTCAAAAATAGCGTGGTGAGTGATGAGTCTAAATGTGTCCAGTTAGTATTAGCATGGGCTTACACCTGCTTAAAGACATAGACAATCGTTACACAGTGAAATGATATTAATTATATGAACTAATTACATGTTAAATGTATGTCTTTGCTTAGTTAGTAATTCATATAACGTTACTGTACAGCAGAACATCACTGTCATCTGTTGCTTATCTCACATGATCATCATACATCTCAAAGTAACGTTAGTCAGCCTTCATAAGAGGATAGATTTTATGAATGTGGAAGTAAAGATTTCCAGCTAATCTTTTTATTTTATGCTACCTACCACTATGAGCCATTTTAATTTGTGTTTTTTGTTCATGTAGGATAATTGGGATGATGAAGAAGAGGAAGAAAAGGAGGAGGAAAAAAAGTCAGGTAACGTTACAGTGATATGAAATACATAAATTGGTATTACTGTCTGTCAACATTTCGGATGGAATTATATATTGTATGTATGTGTCTTCACCTCTTGTAATGGTTTATAGCAGTCGACTTGTGTACTCCTGTGATTGATTTTCTCGATTTCTTAATGATAAAATTACAAAAATGTTTAAAACTGCTTGAACTTTATGCACATATTTGCATGCACGTTCTTCAAAGCAGTTATAAGTTGTAAAGTTAAACTTTGAGGTTCAATTGTGTATTTTTTCACTTATAGAGGCTGAGGCTAAACCACCAGAAAAGAAGAAACTCAGTGAAAAGATAAAAGAAAAGGAGAATTTACAAAGAAAAAAACAAGAGGAGCTAAAAAAACAAGTACGTTCAGGCATGGCTGTTTCGTTTAATATTTTTCATTAAAAGTTATGTATTACATGTTCACATTTGTTTAATATTTAATTTACATATTGACACCCTCGAGAGCTTTTTTATTTACGGCATTTTGTAAAAGTCCCATATTTCATTTTTTTTTACACACATACGCTACTGTTCAAAAGTCTGAGGTAAGTACAATTTAGTTTATAATTAATATGTTTATTCATCAAGTGACAATAAAAACATTTATACTGTTTCAAAACATTTATATTTCAAATAAATGGTGTTCTTTTGAACTTTCTATTCATCAAAGAATCCTTGAGAAAAAAAAATCACTATTTTCACAAAAATATGAAGCGGCACAATCGTCTTCAACATTGATAATATTAAGAAATATTTCTTGAGCAGCAAATCCTCATATTAGAATGATTTCTGAAGGATCATGTGACACTGAAGACTGGAGTAATGGTGCTGACATAATAAAACTATAATTTTAAATTGAAATATTTCACAATATTTTATCTAATAAATATAAACATAAAAAAATCTTAGTGACCCCAAACTTTTTAACAGTAGTGTATATAAATGTGTATATATATTTTATTAATTCATACCTTTATTAATAGTATAAGTGAGATTGAAGGATATATGAAGACTTTCACTAAGCATAACTGTAATTTTTCAACAGTTAGAGTCGTCAACAAACAGCACAGAACTCACACCAGAAGAGGAGCAGGCAGAAGAACTTAGAGTGCAAAAACTACAGGAGGATTCAGACTTAGAACTAGCAAAAGAGGCATTTGGTAAGTGCTTTCAATATATCCATATCCACATTTGTACATTTTGAATGTTTAACTTTTATTCTCTTTTGTAGGTGTAGTATCGAATAATGTTACAGGAATCGATGCGATGAGTCCCTCTTCAAAAGAAGACTTCACAGAGTTTGAGCGGTTGCTAAAAGAAAAAATATCTCCCTATGAGAAGTCTATACACTATTCCAGCTTTTTAGAGACGCTGTTTAGGGACCTGTGTCTATCATGTAAGTATGCCTCCTTTTTGATAGTTATTCATTCATTCTCAATGTAAATCACGTATGATTCCAATGGGTTTTGCAGTGGAAGTTGACGACTTGAAGAAAATTAGCACCTCACTGACAGCGTTACTGAGTGAAAAGCAGAGGCAAGAAAAGGTATGAAATCCATTTAATTCCAGACATAAACTAAACTATGTACATTTTATTTTTTATTTTTTTTATCTTTTAATGTAAAATGCTGTTATTATTTTGTTTGTGTATATGCACAAACACACTCGCTGTCAAATCCGCTACTTTTAAGAAATGGAAAAAACATTCTTTTAACAATAAACACAGTTAGCAAAGTTATTGTGGCTTTATATATCATCAGACACTTGCATCATTCAGGGCTCGACATTAAGCCTTTTCATGTGCTTGTCCATCGGACAAGTAAATCGGTTATTCACAGAAAAATGAAAGTAATGAAACATGGCTGAGTGTTGCTGTGAGATGTGCTATGGTTCTTCTGTGATCTTGGAACAATTTTTGCTGCTGAAACAGAACAAAAACAGTCAATTTTGCAGTGTTTCCCATATGTTGAGAATTTACTTGTGGTGGTGGGCAGGGTGGAGTGGCTTGGTGCGGTGCTTGATGAGCGAGTTCAGAATAATCTAGTCAAACAAAGGTTTATGTATTGATATGCAGATAAAATTAACTTTTATTAACAACAGTAATGGGCAAACAACTACAAATTTTTATAGGGACATTTTAAATATTCCGCTCTTATTAAATGTAGGCGCTCTTTACTTGTTTTCTGGGCAATTTAGTCACATAGAAAAAAAACATAGAAAATATTTTTATTTATTTATTTTTTTTCGACTTTGTGACTCCCTACTTTTGTCCATATATTAGGGAGTGTATATGTGGTAAATTCATGTCTTTTTTTAATTAAAAGTGCTTGTTTGCCACAAAGCAACACCTACTAAGCATACACCTTTAAACTTTTAGTTTTACATATTATCACATTAAAAATAACAAAACTTATATATATGAATGAATTAATCACATTTTTCTCTAGTTAATCGTGATTAAAAACGTGAGTTTTTAATATTTTTATATTGTAATAATTTTCCAGTTATTAATGTAGAAACAACTTAAAGATGGTATATTTGTTGTAATGGCATCTTTTTATGAATTAATATTAATATTACTGACATTGATACGGTCACTGATTTAAAAAAAACAAAAACAATAATAGGCATTCAGCATTACAGTATAATTGAAAGCTATCAATTTCAACATTTATTAGGCTTTAAAAAAATAACTTTTAATTTAAATTAACTTTAAAAAAATTGCACAAACCCATTATTATAAATGTTATATTTACCTGTGGCCTTCATACCTGTTAGACATATACAGAAATTGAATAAAGTTATCAAACAGTCTGCACTGCATGAATAATAAATGAAATATAGATAAATCCTTATTAAAACTACAATTTTCTGTTACCTTTGTTCTTTGATGAACATTAATGACAGACGTCACAGAAACTGGTTTATTAGGCCCCGTCCACATGAAGCCAGAGCTTTCCCTATCCAATCTTTTTTCCCCTCATTTCAATAAATATCTGCGTACACACGAGAGCACTGAAACAGACTCAAAACGATGTAGTGTACATGCCAGACCAGTATGTGGCGCTGTAATTCTGCTCCAGAAATACACTAAAAGCAGAGAAGAAGAGTTGTGGCTAGAAGGGATACAGCAATGATAGGAAGTGAGGCAAAATCTCACGATAAAATAACAATAAATACATTTGCTACTTACCCGATTGTGTTTTATTAAAGGTCCCATGGCATGAAATTTTCATTTTATGAGGTATTTCAACATTAATATGAGTTCCCCTAGCCTGAATATTGTCCCCAAGTGGATAGAAATGTTGATCGGTGTAAACCCGAGTTCTGGCTGTCTGTCTCTGCCTTTGAGAAAATGACAGGCCAGACTAGCCAATCCTGAAGTCTCCTGGTTTGACGTCCAAGCAGGAACGGTTTCCTCCCTTTCCTCCGCCCAGAGAATCTGCCACGCCCATGCAAACGCTGGAGAGATCATTAACGTTACTTGTGAACGAGTGAACACTGGCAGTTTCTCAGTGTTTGGATGTACAAATGAAAACAGAAGTCTTTCTTCAGTTCCTTCTGATCTGTGATCATTGATTTCTTATGTGTAGCTTATTATTTATTATTTGTGGACACGCAGCGGCTTCTCTCTCTCCAGACAGAACAGTGTTTTCGTGTTTTCTATCTTGTGAGTCAGTGTTTTTGTACGTCCTTGTCGCGTCTATCTGTTCTAAAATGTGCATACAGTCTTTTCCGTTTAACATCAGCAGTCACATCTTTAGAGATAAACTTCACACACGCCGAAGCTCGGCCTTCAACATCCCCGACCCCCAGTACTGCATCTAGCCCACAGCGGAGGCACCAAACGCAGCGTGAGATTAAGGAGAAGGGGGGTAAGCGTGAGCATATCTGGGCTAGGCTAGCCAGCTTTCCCCACAATAAACTGGATAACATTCGATTACTGCTGTTGTGTCTTTGTTTGCGCTGTGTAACGTTACTCAATGCGCGTCAATGACGCTATTCATATGATTGGAACATATCTAGAAATAATGCTATACTCAACACTTACTAACTCGTTCATCTCGCTGTAATGGTACATTGCATGTGTTACAAAGTTGGTAGAATAATGATGAAGAGGACTCGGTGTGACTGGGACTCGTGTTTATTCAGAACTCTCAAATACAAACACAATAAACTCGCGCTGACAGACAGCGCTCTCATAACTCAGTAGTTACTATAAATAACTTTGTTAGCATTGCAATCGCTTCGTCTCCGTGATGTCCGGTTCGCGAACGAATCATTCTTTTGAATCGGTTCTTTTTAGTGAACCGAACCAGTTCACCAAATCGGACTGAATCGTTCTAAACGGTTCGCGTCTCGAGTCAGCGCTGATCCATAATTTACTAAAGTTACTAACTTTCTGACATGAGTGACAGCCCCTCCGACTAGAAATAAACTAATAACCTGAAGTATATTCTTGTAACTACAACAGTTCACCCTGAACTGAGACGTGCTGAGAGAACTGATGAGAAGTGAACACAGGTCCATCCGTCTCTCTGGCAGACTCGTGCCTGCTCGTGCCTCGTTAAACCACGCCCCCTCTGCTCATTTAAAATGCAAAGATGTCAGCCAATCACAACAGTGGGCGTTTTTACTGAAGTCTCACAGCAGACACGCCTCTTGAAGCAGGGCATTCAGCCACAGGGCAAACAGCAGTATAGAAAAAATGCCTTTTATTTCTAAATTATGACATTTTATGATGTAAAAATCATACTAATAATATAAGTACACCTCAGAAAACACTATAAAATAATAGAAAAATGCCATGCCATGGGACCTTTAACGCCTACCCCAACCCTAAACCTACCCTCACAATAATGCAAATACAGTAATTAAATGACGCAATATTAATGTGCGCATGCCCAGTGCACGTAGTTGTTGTCTTTCTAGCCTTTCCCGTGTGGGACGTGGTGTGATGACATCACCGTTTCACAAAATATACGGATTGGCTGTACACACAAAAACGCAAGGGTGTCGTTTTCAGATTTATCCACTCTGGGACCCAGTTTAAAAAAAATATCGGTTCATGCTCTCAAAACGCCGGATCCGTGTGGACGAAACGCTGATACGGTACAAAAGTTTTACGTATACAACTAAACGCGTCTCCGTGTGGACGGGGCCTTAGTCTGCGGTCACTTTAAGATCTGCCGCTGCTGAAAGTGATGTGGATCTGATTTTCTCAGTTCATTTAAGATGCAATTTAACTAATTTAAGACTGCTCTTATGAGAATACTCAACAAATGGGCATTTTGGCATAATTCTGTTATTGTTTGATCAAGCGTGAAAGAACTCGATACTGCCGCGCGTCTTTCTGTGCGTCAGGACATTCACAGACAGCATGTTCTCTTTAGTCTTGTCACGCTTGAATGGTTTAAAAGCATTTGCATTAATAAGAATGTGACCAATAATGTAACGCTAGCCAAAGGATGCCGCGTTAAATATTTTTAACGTTTTAAACTTTTTTTTTTAACCAGCCATGAGAAATCTTTATTAAAGTTATATTTAGAGAAATTAGTGATTGTTGTTTGATTAACATAAAAAACACAGACAGCAGCAGGAATATTAGGCTGCTGTCACTTTAAGAGCTGCACGGATCCAATATACTGATACACATGAGTTTCCTTTCTCAACTGTTTGCCTTCACTTAAGACGTAACTGACTATGTTTACCAGGATACTTGGCAAGACAGGCCATAATTTTGACATCATTTTGTTTGAATCTGTCTGTTCAAGCGCAAGAAGACGTGAAAGAGAGCTCAGTTCTGCATTTGCCCTGTATATATAATTTATTTATTACTTTAATATCATTATTATTTTGGTCCTAAATATTTTACATATGTATTTTTTTTATTTATTCAATAGGCAAACAAAGGTAAAAAGAAAAAGAAGGGAGTTGTACCAGCGGGAGGTTTTAAAGCCAAGCTGAAAGATGATCTGGCAGACTACGGAGAGTTTGATGGCGGCTATGCACAGGACTACGAGGATTTCATGTGACCAAGGCTTAACCCATTGATAACTTTTGCTGGTTGCTGAACCATACACCTTAACAGCATGACCTTACCCCACAGTCAGGCCCTCTACCAGAACCATGCTCGAACTCTGAACGTCATCCCACGCAATGCACACTTTCCCCTCAAAGAGGTTTATGCAGAGAATGAATTAACTGCGGTATTTTTCTCTGTTGTGAATTTAGGTCAATGTTTATCGGAATAATAAAACCGATGAAACGGCCTCCTCCTTGCAAATGTGATCGATTAATCGTGACAGTCCAGGATTATATGAACAAAGAGTGTTATTGTTCGGTAACTGCTACTTGGAAATAAATGACATTCTATGCAAATTTCTTTCCGTATTGATCTCCATGTTGTCGGGTTCGCTTCGGCCGTTATCTGTTTTGAACGGGGCGTTCCTTTTACAAACCAAGCCGATTTAAGGCAACCTATAAAACCTGAAGTGATGATATCCAAGTAGTCACATGGTTCATAAATCATGTCTACAATGTCAAACGTTTCATTTATTTTTTGTTCATAGACGATAGTGAGCTCATTTGTTTAGATAAGTAAATCTAGAGTGTAGCATACCTAATGTAAGCGAAAATAACTCCTTTACATTTGTAGCTCGTAATGCATTCCATGTGAAGTCTAAGACCAAAAGTATCACTCTAAAGGAACCGTTTTGAAGATACATTGCAGCGTTATTAGGATTACCTCAATTTTTGCGGAAGCAAAATGTGCGCATTGTTACAAATATAACTCATGTTTTCATTGCAGCACGTTATGCAGTTGCTCATTTGACCTCAACCATGCCAGCAAAGAATGAGTGTGATTCTTCTTCTGCTGATGATGATGAATAAGGGACTGAACGTTGATGTAGGGTCTTTGCAGGCGTCGTTTGGCTTTCCATTTTCTTGACAACTTTTAAGTGTGGTAGACATGCTTTAAAGAGACTTGCGATCAGCAAAGCCGATAATAGGACTCTGCACTGTTTTATAAAGATCTAATTTAATAAAAGTTGCTTAATTCATCAGTTGTTGTGTAATTTTGTGCTTTATATTGTCAGGTCTCTAATCTCTAAACATTGCATTCTTTATAAACTTGCTGAGGGATGAAACAATTATGTGGTAATTTGCATAAATCAGGCTTCAAGGATGAAATAAATCCACGCTATATATTTTGTAAATGCATGTCAGGGATCTTATTGTGAATGATTCATCCATGTACGTTGAACTTTTTAAACACTTTGTCTTTTCAAAAATCTAAATTTAACTGGATCTTCCAGTGAAATGGACAGACTTTCTCCATTCATTTAGTAAACCTCGCCTCTACACACTCGACTACAAGCTCAAAATAATTTTTGAGTGCAATAATGCCCACATTTTCTAACATTTTCACATTTTCTTTTTTTTAACAAATATGAATTATTCGTTAATATGTTTTTGGCAAGTCACACCACATGACATTTTGCAACCTATTAAAGGTCCTGTTCTTCGTGATCCCATTTTTCAAACTTTAGTTAGTGTGTAATGTTGCTGTTAGAGCATAAATAATACCTGTAAAATTATAAAGCTCAAAGTTCAATGCCAAGCGAGATATTTTATTTAACAGAAGTTCCCTTTCAAAGCCTACAGCAAACGGCCGGTTTGGACTACATCCCTGTACATCCTGCTTTAATTACGTCAGTAGAGCAGTTTGTCGACTAACCTCCGCCCACAAGAATATGCGAAAAAGGGGGCGTGGTCTTGTTGCTCCCGCGTGGAGAAGAGGAAGTGTTGCGTTCGGTTCGGTTCGGTTGTGTTTGTATAGTGTGTTTGTCACCATGTCGTCGAGACGCTGTTATTTTCATCCCGGAGTCAAATCACCTTTGTTTAGCTTTTTCAGGGACGCTGTACTTAGAGATCATTGAGCGCGTTCATCTCCCCGTTATGGTAAGAGGCGTGACCTTTCCGGGCAACGGGTGCTAAGCTGCTGTCCAATCACAACACGGGAACCGGAATCAGAACTCGGAACTCGTTACGTGTTTCTGAAGGAGGGACTTCATCGAACAAGGAAATTCTCAGGCCGTTTTGAGGACAGTGAAAACAGCGGTATACAGATAAGTAAATTGTGTGAAAAATACTGTGTTTTTACACGCGAAACATGAACACATGTTATATTGCACACTGTAAACACAATCAAAGCTTCAAAAAAACACGAAAAACGGGACCTTTAACTTGTCACCCCCTTTCATGAATTGTTATTCTAATTCTTTGGAATAAAGACCAGGTTGGCCCATTTTAAAAGAATCCACTCAGCAGATAATTGCTGAAATTAATGCAATTAAAAAAACTAAAGTTTTAGTGTAAAGAAAAACATTTTTTAGTTTTATGCTATATACTGTATGTATGTGTATATATATACAGATCAGGCCTAACATTATGACCACCTTCCTAATATTGTGTTGGTCCCCCTTTTGCTGCCAAACCAGCCCTGACCCCTTCGAGGCATGGACTCCACTAGACCCCTGAAGGTGTGATGTGGTATCTGGCACCAAGATGTTAGCACCAGATCCTTTAAGTCCTGTAAGTTCCGAGGTGGGGCCTCCATGGATCAGACTTGTTTGTTCAGCACATCCCACAGATGCTCGATTGGATTGAGATCTGGGGAATTTGGAGGCCGAGTCAACATTTGGAGCATTTTTGCTTTGAGTCAGGACGCATTATCCTGTGAAAGAGGCCACAGCCACCAGTGAATACCGTTTCCATGAAAGGTTGAACATGGTGTGTAACAATGCTTAGGTTGGTGGTACGTGTCAAAGTAACATCCACATGGATGGCAGGACCCAAGGTTTCCCAGCAGAACATTGCCCAAAGCATCACACTGCCTCCGCCGGCTTGCCTTCTTCCCATAGTGCATCCTGGTGCCATGTGTTCCCCAGGTAAGCGACGCACACACACCCGGCCATCCACGTGACGTAAAAGAAAACGTGATTCATCAGACCAGGCCACCTTCTTCCATTGCTCCGTGGTCCTGTTCTGATGCTCATGTGCCACTGTTGGCACTTTCGGTGGTGGAGAGGGGTCAGCATGGGCACCTTGACTGGGCCGTGGCTATGCAGCCCCATACGCAACAAACTACCAGAGGGCACACCTTTCAATAAGAGCCAGCATTAACTTCTTGAGCAATTTGACCTACAGTAGCTCGTCTGTTTGATCGGACCACACAAGCCTCAATGAGCCTTGGCCGCCCATGAGATGACCCTGCGTTTTGACCATTCATTTACATGACAACGGTGCCTTTACTGTCTCCATGTAAACAAACAAAAAATGTGAATCTGTGAAAACGGGGACATTTGACTTTTTAGTCATTATCGCAAATCCGCGTGATCGTTTTGACAGTGTCATCTGTTGTCGCGTAAACATATTGTGTGAAAACGGAGATTATCAAACTATCATAAGATTTGTAAGTAATTTACAGCACAAGAGAACGCGATCAGATAAAGGCTTATTAAGGAAAGTTTCTGTCAAAAAATATATACATATTAAAAGGACAGCTATAAAAAGCCACTGTTGAGCAGCAAACAGGCATTTGAAGCTGATGGGCTGGCAGTTGTGCGTACAGTTGTATTTCAGCCATCGCTAACCAAAGCTCACAAAGAGAAAACTTTACAGTGGGTGTAGTGGGTCTCTTGTGCTGTAAATCTTATGACAGTTCGATAATCTCCATTCACAAAATATTAGTTGTTTTCATGCCTTGTGCATAACATTGTAGCATTATCATGATTTTCATCTTCAGAAAGATCTTTCTTCCTCCCCATATTGCATGAGAACTGTGACTTACTTATGTGGAACTCTTTAACCCTTATGTAGCCTACTGTTGCGCATCAATTTGACCCGTTTTGATTTTGAGTTGTCGGAAATATCAGTTAACCTGTTTTTTCCTTTTCTTGAAATGTTGACATTTTCTCATTTAGCGCCATGAACATGCATGCAAAATTTCAACACGCTGGTGGGTTTTGACATATACACACAAAATGACTATTACGTTCGTGATGTTCGCGGGTCAATTTGACCCGCATATCCTCCTGGGACCCAGAAAAAAATGTTTTTGGAATTTAGTATTTTTTCATGTCTTTGCATTGTTTAGAGCATAAGAAACAAATGAAAAAAACTGTCCTCTGTAGTTGACACCAGGACTCAGTTGTTTAAACAATAAAATGACATGAAATTACATATATAGGCAAAAACAATGGGATTTATTTTTTTATACACCAATCAATTTTTAGGTTTCAGGATTTTTTTTAAACAAACTTTGTTTACAGATGATTCTTTCTGAACTATGTAATGAGTTATGAAAGATATAACGAAATGCATTGATATACCATTTAACTTGATGAAATATGTGTGTAAAATGGCCATCCTTTTTGCCCATTTCAATACAATGTATCTATACACTGCATCTACTTTGCATTTAATGTGTTCTTGGTGCAACATGTAATGAAAAAAGAAGTGTAATAATGGGAGTAATAATTGGCAACATTTTCATAATAATATCTAATATTTCATAGGAATATTGATATGTAATTTCATTCCCTATTCACTTGTTATTTCTCCAAAATGCCTGATAAACATGATTTAAGTCCTGGCGTCCACTACAGTGGACATGTATGAAATCAATGCCCTGTTTTGTAACAGAAAGTCATATTTTGATTAGAAACCCCCATCACATTTTCCTGAGCTGTTGATAACAAACAATTTGAAAATTAAAAAATATTATCATATTTCTATAAACATTAATGTCAGCCGTTTTTAAAGACCAAGAAGAAGTTGTTGTCCTGGTGAAACCTCCAAATATTTGGTATCTCTGCAAAGCCCCGAATGTGCTCTTTACAGGACATCCAGACTTTGACATGTGACATGTATGATGTCAGAGAAATTCCCTCAAATATAATGTCCACTACAGTGGACAAAAGTCTATTCGTGGG
>NC_137121.1:25657565-25935065 GCF_949357685.1 Gobio gobio
CATGTAGTCTTGGTATTTGATTTGTCTTGAAGGATTTCAGTAGGTTATTGGCATCAGTTGTCTCTTTCATCTGTGACTGATGAATTTCCTATATCCCGGCGCAGGTCTGTATCGATGGAGAAGCGTGAGTGTGGAGGTCACTGCCAGCACACAACCTGCTCCAGCTGCTTGGTTCTCACACCTCCATCTTGTGCTCAGTCCTGTTCCCCAACAGACCACGTCTGTCTGCATCGCTTTGGAAGGTGTGTGCGTGGTCACCTGACAGACGAAAAACATCCATCCGTCTGCCACCAGAACCAACAGGTCAATTTTATTTCTGTGTTGCACTTTATCATTCTTTTTTGATGAAATATAGTTGTTTATTTCTATGATGATTAACATATTGTTTCTTTTAATTAAACAAAATGCTTTTATTGAACTTGGGGGCCAAAGTACAGATAAATACACTTTTTTCGGCTATATTTAAATTCTGAAACCCTTGTTAACGGAATAGTTCACAATGAAAATTACCCCATGATTTACTCAACCTCAAGCCATCCTAGGTGTATATGATTTTTTTCTTCTTCTGATGAACACAATCAGAGTTATATTAAGAAATAGCCAGACGCTCCCAAGCTTTATAATGGCAGTGTCGGCGTCCATTGATTTTGAAGCTCAAAAAAGGGCATCCATACATTATAAACGTACTCCACACGGCTCCAGGGGTTAATAAAGGCCTTCTGAAGCAAATCGATTAAGCTTGTTAGAAACATATCCATAAAGTAATATGTCTAGCTTCCGGATAGGGCTGGTCCGAATACCATTTTTTGAGCTTCGAAGCTTCGGTAGTAATCAACACCGAATATTCGAAGCTTCGGAGGGAGGGGGCTGAAGTAGTAAAAATCATTTAGTTCAGTTAGAGAACAGATTAACTACAATTAAAAACTGGACGTGCTGCGTGAGCCGAACGAGAGTCGGATTTCATTCATCACGAGAGTGAGGAGCTGAATGACGAAGATGATCGCGGAAGATTTGGTTTCACAGCAAAATGTAAAAGAGCCTATATGAGTTTTTACAGTTTATGGAGTTGATGTGTGGGCATCGACTCTGGATCGTCAGTATTTGAATCTGAAAGCGTGCGCGATCCGTGGGCGTGGTCGCATTACCGGATAATGAAGTGGCTCGCGGGTGACTGACATCACTCTCTTTTTGAACAGATTACATAAACACAGAATATTTGTTTTCGATTTGGTTTACATTGTTTAAAACCTGATTTTTCAACGTTTCTTTAGACATATGTCTCATGTTTGTGAGACAAGTATTCACTAAGCTAGAGCTCCTTTTCTGAAGACTATCTGAATGAACGTCCCGCTACTCGTAAACAAAGAAGCTGGCGAACAGCTGTCTTTCGAATCGGCTTTGGCCGCGACTCTGGAAGACTTGGAGTTAAGCTTTTCTTTGAGAAAAGAACAAAGAACGGCACTGAAGTCATTCTTAAGAAAGGAAGATGCGTTCCGAGTTTTGCCGACCGGATACGGCGAATGTTTAATCTCTTAACTAGCTCCGCTTCACCTTCTTCATTGCTCTGGTTGGTTGTAGCGCTATCCTATCGCGTGCAGAGGGAATGTGAAAGACAACCGTTTATCCCGCCCCTCAGATTGAGCCCTGCCAATGGTGTGTTCCCAGACCCAACATCTTGATGTGGGTCTGGCTTGACAGGCTACACCATTCAAGCAACCCACCCCCGAACTGGCAAACCTACAGTAAAATGGGCACAGCTGCATAAAATCTGCCGGAATACAATACACTTTACTTGGATGCGAAAAAAAACAAAAACAAAGATTCGAATCCCAAAATTGAAAATCGAATACCAACCCATCGAACGAATATTTGAATATTCTGGTCCAGCCCTACTTCCGGAAGACCGCCTTCCATATTCAACTTATGCAGAAAGTGTAACGCCTCTCGCAGTTCAAAACGAGCTCCGGCGAGAGTGGGTGGCGCGGCATGTCTTGGACGATTTGGGCGTCGAGGAGCGTTGAAATCAGGTAAACTTTATGGTGATAAGCTATGACGCGGTTCGGCAGAAACCAACTGGAATGTAGAAGTCCTTCGCTTGAGAGAAATCCAGAGAACGCAGTCCTGTAAACTCTGGTTCCAACCACATTAGTTCCCAAGCAAAATGGAGGAGAAGTTGATCATTGCTGTGTGGGGTTCCCTATAATTTACGACGTGATCATTCATAGTGATGTGTAATTTGATAAGAAGGCACGCAACACTATGTAAAGGCAACATATTCGGCCAGAGCGAATGCGTTGCGCTACGTTCTAGTGAGAAGTCGTGCCAGTTATGCTTTTTCCGTTATTTGAATATGGAAGGCGGTCCGGAAGTTACATATTTTACTTTATGAAGTTTTAAATATTTTTATATTCGCTTCAGAAGGCCTTTATTAACCTCCTGGAGCCGTGTGGAATAGGTTTATTATGGATGGATGTGCTTTTTTGAGCTTGAAATTCAATGGACCCCGACACTGCCATCATAAAGCTTGGAAGTGTCAGGATATTTATTAATGTAACTCTGATTGTCTTTGGGTGAAAGAAGAGTCATATACACCTAGGATGGCTCGAGGGTGAGTAAATCATGGGCTAATTTTCATTTTAAAGTGAACAAATCCTTTAATAGTGACACCGGTGGCCATTAAGTGAACTGCAGACAGCAACTCATGCTTGCACACACTGAACGTGATTCAAGGCCCCAATATACTCATGGCAAAGTTATTTTTCCGTTCTTCATTTAAGGGTAAAAAGAAGTTGGAATAACTTTGCAACGATATACCTCTAACAAACATCCTGACGCGGTCCACGCTGCTGAAAGTGACGTTAAGACAAATATGTAAATATGTGCCGCGCTCTTTCCTCTCAATAACAAAATAATCACACAACCAAAATGACAGCGGCGAGAAAACAGCAGTTAAGAAAGCATGTGGATATGCGATTCACCAGCATCATGTCGACAGATGAGGTCATTACAATTATACTGTTATTATAGTTTGATTATAAAGTATATTTGAGACTACAGACTGTATAGATCTAGCTGTGAGACTATAGTTTGAATTAATCGCTTTTCTTTGCTCGATACACTGACATTATAGTACAGAATGGCTCTTTCTGCATTATCCTGAACATTGTATATCATTCGTTTCATGCGTCATAACGTCTTAACTTTTGATTTTCTAGGCAAAAACGTCCCGATTTCATAAAAATCAGCCTACAGGCTTTCATAGACAACCTTAGTTAGGGAAGGTCTCGTAACAAAACTAAGTTTCGATACAAGCTGTTCACACATTGGCAATAAAAAAACGATTAATACATGAAAATTCTGACATATACCCCCTTTAAATTATTAAAATATATATGATAAAATAAACTATTCACACACAAAACATTCTATTTTATTTATCATATTTAGGAAAGTTTTATATACACGTATATATTTTATATTATATATACTGTTTATAAACACATACATTTATTTCTTATATATTGAATTATTTGTATATATTTAATTTTAATATCTTTACATAAATTATGTATAATTACTTTAATATTCTTTTAACAGGGCAAGTCTGAGGGATTCTTTGTGTGTTTGGCTCCTGCCTGTCCAGCTGCAGCAAACTGATTCTACATTTTAAGAGGAACTCAAATAATGCAGTCTAGTTATAAAATGTAGCACAAAAGGCAGCTATTTTTATTAATGCATTTCATTACTATTTGAATATTTTTTACCGTATGATATAAATCATTAATAAAAATGTGTGTGTGATTTATAAATGCAGTGAAATTTTACGCATAAATGTACCGCTTTTGTATATTGTTAAATGCAATAAAAATGCAATTAAAATGTCATTAAAACATGATAAAGTCATGTTAACTCTGCATTTCCATGGGTTTAAATAATAGTTTTGTCAATATATATATATATATATAATTTTTTTTTTTTTTTTTTACTGATGTATTCTAATATTTGTATGTGCAAATGTTTTATGAATACATTTTTATTTTATATCAGATTGGTAGTCTGTATCGGGCTATCGGCCAATACTGTTAAATGCAACCTAAAACACTGTTGTTATCATTAAAACATGCTAAAACCATGTTAACTCTGCATTCTCATTGGTTTAAATAATATTTCTGTCAAAAAAATGTTTTTTTTTCAATTTTGTATATAATATTTGTATGTGCAAATGTTTTAAAATTGGCTTTTTTTAACCTTTTTTTCTTTTTCAAAGGGACTAATAATAAGGTCAGGCTGACCTGTTTGGAAAAAGTGCCCACCGTAGACATGTTCCCACTCCTGTCGGGCTTGTTACTCAATAACAATATATTTATGAGCCTGCAATTAGACATCCATCCATGAGCCAGAACAGATCCATAGCAGATCAACCTCTGATGTCAGTCTTATATAAAGATCAAGAAAAGACATTTTAATGTTAATTTGTTAAGTGAAAAAACGCATTGGCATTGAATACTGTTCATAGGTTTATAATGTTTCCATGTTCACAACCTAAAAAACAACATGCGACAAATAAGTATATCATAAAATTTTTAATATGGAATATTTGATCTTTTTTATAATGATGTCAACAGTAATTTTAATATATGCATTTAACTAATGTTATGCATGACAGTAAATACCACTTTAAATAAAATTCAATTCAAAATGTAAAAAAAAAATGTTTTCGAATCTACGGTGCACACAAATGAGTCTCCGCTTCTCAAGATGAAAAACATGCCGCTTTTGTAATCAGTCATATTTTACTGATAAAAACAATAGCCAGACAAAACGTTCAGCGTGCCAAGAGCCATAAACTAGAACAACAGCCAGTTTACTAATGCATTTCACTCGGTCCCTTAAGAAACACACTGTAATCCTGTTGCATTTATTTAATTTAAATAATTTCACAATTCAGATTCTCTGAATTATTCAAGTTGGAGACATTTATGCAATATCAAGACTAATTTTCATTACAGTTTTAATGATACCGACCAACATAACATGGGTTTTCTGCATAGTTGACTTGATCTAGACACAGTACGATAGCCTAGGAACACGAGAATGTGCATATTTGCCTCAAAACTGAAAAATATCTAATATAAAAAAGCCCACAGATCTCCCTACATGATTATTTTTATTTATATAAGCAGCAATTTTGCCAATGTCTAGGTTGAAAAGGCAGGTGTAGACAGCGCTTTTGTCTTGATCATTTGGTTGTAACTAATGTAAGTGAACCCATCACTCAAAAAGTAAAAACAGGCTACATGCTAACATGTAACATTCTCGGTTGCTAGCATTAGTGCTCATTCTGCAGGTTTACTTCTGACAGATGCACAGTGTTTATGTAAATTTACGTAAAGTAAAATGGAGGATAGCGTGTAAAAATCAAGAGATACATGGAGGAATGTCGTGTTGAGCGAATAAAATAGTTCCTGAGTCTTTATTTCCTCTTTCATAGTCTTTGTGAGTAAAAGGCACTTTGGACGAGAGCGTTGTGATGTGAGCAGTCTGGGTTACCGGAACATTCTGTGCCAGAAGGACTGAAAAGCGGACGAGTTGAAGGCACCGATGAATATGAGGAGCAGGATATAGAGGCCCATCATGATGGCAAAATGATGTCTGACGAGCCACGACCTCTCTTGAGCATGTCTGCAATCAAAACAGAACATCATTTTATATAGCAAGTTCATTTAACGAATAGAAAACAATGGAAATTCTGATGTCTATCAGGCTTCAAAATGATACAAAAGCATCGTAAGTATCCTAAAAGTGGGGTCATATGACTAATGCGCTATTCCAAGTCTTTGGAAGTCATACTAGAGGGCTGGGTTAAAAATATTCATTTCTCGATTTAATTGATTCTCATTTTGGCCCTGTTTACACCTGCTATTAAGATGAGTTTTGGTCAATCGGATCCAAAGTAGACAAGGGAGACATACCCGTTTTTATCTAGGGCCTGATGTATAAACTTGCATATGCACAAAATGGGCATAGAAAACAATTGATATGATAATTCCTCTCTAAATAAACTGTGTTCTGAAAAGCAGAACTCATGTTCTGAGAAAATATTTTTGTGCAAATAATGAACAATGATGCGCACTTGCCTCCGTCTAAGTAGCTGGCTTAGCAACATAGATGATATAATGACAGACACCAAAGACAGCTCCATTAGCTGTTTTGAATAATGGTGCGTGCACACCAAACACAAATGTAATTATTTGCGCGAGTAGATTGCATGCAAAGTCAATGCAAAGACGCGAATAGACACAAATTCGCACCGGGCGACGCGTTTGCCACGAACACGTGATATTCGGCTCAATCGCGTCTTCCGCGCAAGTAAAAAAATTTCAACTTGAGCGCAAGCCAATCAGTGAAGAGCTTATTGACACGTCCGGTTTGACAGGTTATCAAACTGGGCACCGGTCAACCTCATGTAGCGTTAGAAGCGGCTGTCATCCAGGCGCAGTTTATGGAGTAGACTGTGAAATTCACAGAGTTGTGTTCGCCTCTGGATGGTGCGGTGAACCCAGACACCTTGGCGTTTGGTTTTCTGGCGTATTTGGGACTTCCACAACAGGTACAGATCAGCAATGGGAGTCATCTCCAATGGAAAAAATGGCAGAAAGAAACATTGTTGTTGATGTGCTTGAAAGCACTCCTCATTGCGCAATGTTTTTAGTTGCGCGAGCGATGCGAAAAACAAGTAATCCCGCGAGTAAACTAGAGCGAGTAACGTGATACGAATATTCCCTTTGCTTTTGGTGCACACACCATAAGTCCAATGACGTAGTTCTGCACAACCTCTGCTGCAGACAGACTAACGATAACCTAATGATAACCATTTTCCTGCTCTTCCCAATATTATGAAAAATACCACTGTATTTGAAGGATAGAATTCGATTCAATTTTGATTTATTTAAAGCTGCAGTCCGTAACCTTTTCTTGGTTAAAAATGATCCAAAATCAAATTGAGCAGGTACAGCCAGTGTTCAAAATTATCTCCTTACCTTAACCCGTTTCACAACGGTAAGATTGTAATAATGTGATATAATTTGAGTGGTACTGGTAGCTTTCCGCGGGAAATTCGAGCATGTCTGTATACATAAAGAAGGAGTCCGGCTCACATGCGAGGATGCTACAGGTGGCGGATCATTTATAGTCTTTTTTATTTTAGTCGCAATTTATTGTAATGCCTTTTTTCTCAGTTGGTCAGAACAAAAGTGCCAGACATTTTACTTGTTCAGATGACATTATCCGGTGAAATTTCTTATTTTGGCCGTACTTCCAAGACGTAGAATCTGTGATTACGAAGTACAGTATCCACACCGGTGTGGAAAATTAGATGAATCCTTGCTGAGGAGCCATGACGATGCACTAGAGGTCTTCACGGAGCCCCCGAGACCCGTGGACCCGGGACCCGACCCGGGACCCGTACGGGTTCGGGTCTATATTTTAAATGATCAGCCGGGTCCGGGTCGGGTCCCAATCTATTACTACGGGTCCCGGGTCTGTTTAACATTGTGTGCAATACCCGAGTCGATCCGGACTCGGAGAACACCTGCCCGTGATCAGAGTCAGTCAGCACTGCTTGTGTGTTTTTTGTAACTTGCAACTGTAAAATTAGGATAAGAAAAGTGTGAGCCGGGAAATAAGGTTTAAAAAAAAGAAAGAAGAAAAACACGAGCGATCTCTCTCTCTCTTGCTCGCTCGCCTCACGCGCTCGCTCTCTCTCTCTCTCGCTCGCTCTCTCTGCAAGCGCACGGTAATAATAATGGTTACCTTCATGAGTGATGTGTGAAAAAAGCTAAAAAACAACGAATATAAAGAAGTTAAACCCACGGCACCTCTTCTGTCCGGGCATCCTTCATGCATATTGTGGACAAACATGAGAAAAAAGTAAGTGCTGTCTACGTGTGACGCACTGTTGAAGTTTGATTTGAAATTATATTTAAATAATATATTTAAAATCAGCAACAAAATCTCAGTTGAACTGTCACAAATGTTTTCTATGATGCTCAAATTGCGTAAAAAAGCTCATATTTCAGGTTGCTCCAGCCACCGCGCATGTGCGCAGTATCAAGCGCGTGTCATTTCTATGGCAACCCGAGCTTCCGCTGTGATTGACTTTAATAATAATATGAATGAACCGTCTTATTTCTTAAAGTTTTGGTGGTCAGGCTCGCTCACAGAGATTATAGCAAATAAATAATGCGGACGTCAGCGGCCACCGAACGAGCAATCGCTATTATAGTTCAAAAAGGCAAACAGTCAAAGTTATTATGCGAGTTAACTCGGGTCGAAATGCAAATCTGCAAAGACGCATTTGTCATCCGTCACCGTGACATAAAGTGGACTTTTAAAGCTGAAATGATGAGTGAATTAAGCATGCTTGGAATAACAAGAGAGGAATAACATGGATTTAACTTTTTGGCAAGGATGTAATGCATCACAAGTAACGTTACAAGGAAGGGAGACGACGGCTAGGTAAGACAAAAAGTTATATTTTTCATAACTTGTTTATTGACTTGTTAATATCAGTTATTGTGGAATATGTGACAAACGGGTCCAGTCGGGTCTGTGTCTTCACGCCGGGTTCGGTTCCAGCTTTTAAATAATAGACGGGTCCAGGTCGGTTCCGGGTACTACGTTTTTGGCATTTCTCGGATCTTCACGGGTCCGGGTCCAGCTTTTGAAATAATAGACGGGTCCGGGTCGGTTCCGTTAAGCACATTACGGGTCTCTTCGGGTTCGGGTATGAATTTTTGGACCCGTGAAGACCTCTACGATGCACAACCCACGTAAATATAATAACTCCGCAACTAACTGCAATTCCAGGTTTCAAACAGAGATGGCGACAAAGAGGCAAAACTTACGGACTGCAGCTTTAAAACAAGCCAAGGATAGTGAATGATTTTTAGCAATGTAATGTGACTGCACAAACATAGTCCGTTTCTCATTTTGTCCTTGTGTATTGTACCGTTAAACATGGTATCACGTGGATGAGAATATGCATGGAAGTGATATGCAGTTGATATTATGCATAGTAAAACTAGGCATTGTAAGCTCCATATATGGTTATTTCAGGGAGGAGACGGAGTGGTGATGCATTTATATACACAATCTTCTGCTGACTGGGTTCTATAAAGGGAATTTTGCGCAGGTTCTGGCTTCTTAAAAAAAATCTAGCTTTTGTGTGTACGCACACTTTTAGGTTAAAATCTACGGAAAGCTTTATACATGAGGCAGTTGGTGTTTCTTTTGTCCACTTTCAACCACTTCTGTCCTGATTTCTTCAAGTGGCGGGTCCATGTGAATGAGGGAGTCTCACCGCGATCTGTAGCGTCTCTGAGAATACACCAGCAGGTATTTCACTCTCAAAAGCTCGTTGTTGGTCACCACGAAGTACTTCTCGGGCACCTCGCCACCTTCACTGTTCCTGGCCCTCAGACGCTGGCGGTCAATGCTCGCCGAGTCTGAAACACAAAAAGTGAGAGTTGAATTTTAAGTATCAGCTGGGATGGTATCTTAATGGATGGTCATTTTTACACAAAACTGGAATAAAAATCAAATCAGTGTTTGCTTTTATTTTGTTGACAAGAATGTAGCATACAACCGTTTGAAAGGTTTATTGTTGCAAACTGTTTTACATACGATTTTGTATTTATTTAAGAACAGCAATAACATAAAACATAATTATCGGCTTTCAGTATTAAAATTTTCACTGGTTTATGCAAATATGAACAATAATAAAACAGAACTTTGTGATTAATACATGAATTATATATATATATATATATATTTATTTTTTATTTTTTTTATGTTGTATTGCCTACACTACATGTCAACTTAAATAAGCGGCTCATCTTACCCCACACACTAGTATTCCATTACAAACATAATCACGGTCTCAATAGTGCTATTTTGAACACAGGAATGGCTCACAGATCTGAAAAGTTTGATTTATGAACACATTAAAGGAGTCGCACGATGCTTTTTAATATCCTTAAATTAATACTTTTACTCATCAAGGATGCATTAAATTGATCAAAAAGTTACAGTAAGGACATTTATAAAGTTACAAAAGATTTTCATTTCAAATAAATGCTGTTCTTTTGAACTTTTTATTTCATCAAAGAATGTAAAAACAATGCATCATGATTTCCACAAAAATATTACGCAGCACAACTGTTTTCAACACTGATAATGTTTCTTGAGCAGCAAATATTAGAATGATTTCTGAAGGATCATGTGACACTGAAGACTGGAGTAATGGTGTGAATGAATGTATTTAAAAAAACATTTTAAATTGAAGTAATATTTCACAATATTAATGTTTTTTCTGTATTTTTGATCAAATAAATGCAGCCTTGGTGAGCATAATGCTGCTTTTCCACTGCATGGTACAGCTCACTTTTGGGGGTTTTCCACTGTATACAGTACAGTATTAGTACCTGGTACTTTTGAGGTTCCAAGCGAACCGTACCGATACTAAAATGTGACGTGTAAACACTGCAGATCACTGATTAGTCAGAAAGTAGTCACTGGAAGCGGCGGAGTTAAACCGTTTTCAAATCCATTCAGCCGATCTCCGGGTCTGGCAGTAGCACTTTTAGCATAGCATAGCATAGATCATTGAATCTGATTAGACTGTTAGCACTATAGAAGAGTCAAGTTTTAAATAGGAAAAATATTGAAACTCTTTGGTCTTTTTTTGAGCAAGATGCTAACGGTCTAATCAGATTCAATGATCTATGCTAAGCTATGCTAAAAGTGCTACCGCCAGACCCGGAGAAAATGGTAAAACTCATCTTTTTAACTCTGGGTGAGATGAAAAATTTGCCTATTTTCAAAAATAGTGGCGTGTTCCTTTAAATAGTCAGCAACAGCCAGCGCAGCATAATTTATTCGCATTACTTTTTTAAACGACCATCGCACACAACTTGAAAAAAGAAATGGCTGTATCTTGGTCAGTCGACGAGGTGGCGCCGCAACTATAATGATCAGTCTATAATCCCACCCACATTGAAGCGGTACTAACTGCAGTGGAAAAACAAACCGAGTCAAAAGCAAGCTGGGCCAAGATGTACCACGCAGTGGAAAAGTGCAATAAGCGACTTCTTTCAAAAACATAAAAAAATCGTAACGACCCCAAACTTTTGAACAGTAGTGTATACAGCTGTTGATCGGACACATTACCTTTCTTCTTCACTTGACACTTCACATCAGGATGATCGATGATTTCACACAAGGCAACGCAGCTGATCAGAGGCCCGAGGACGCTTTCCCTCCATCCGTTACCGTGAGGACTGTAAAGGATGGCCATGCTGAGGTCACTGGTCAGGTATGTGCCCTCCCCAAACAGTGAGGTCTGAAATATCAAATCATAATCAATAATTAAATGGCTTCCTGTGTTACCAATGAGCAGATAACACTGTAGTTATAATTATCATCTTCACACATTATCTAAACATGAACTGATAAGGCACAGTCAATCCCATCTGTCGGGCATAATTATTTGTAGTCCTCTATGATAATCAAAGAACGATTGCCTGGAGAGCATCCAAAACGGGTATGAACGAGCATAATCCTCCAGCGCACATCGTCCACATGCTGACCTTGTTCAGATGGCAGTGTAATCCGTTGTGTATGATGGAGTGGAAGTTCTCCAGTCTGCTGCCGTGGAATGCATAGATGAGGTCTCGTCCAGCCCGCGTCCTCTCAAACTTGGAGTTGAGCAAGTCACAGTACTGCAATTCAAAGAGGAAGTCTGGGGCTGGAGCTGACATCCCCTCACTTTGCGTCAGCTGGCTCAGTCGGGCAAACTGATGGAGTGAGAATGAACACCAGTGAACATTTATATTAACTAGTGAAGCAGGGAAGTGCAAAACTAAACAGACTGGTCTATGGGTTGTCTGAATGACTAGTCCAGAATACCAGAGCCGAAATGTTTTGTTTTGTTTAATAATTTACATTATTCCGCTGATGAAAATTGAAAACAGTACTAAAATGACTCTTATGAATCTTATTAGTGAATCAAACAACCAATAAAGCATGCAGTGCAACCAATGAAGTCATACACAGTGTGACTGTGACCAGTCATTGCAGTCCGGACTAATGATTCTTATGAACCGATTCCTTTTGTGAATTAGAAACACTGAGCGCTACAAGTGTTTTTTCCTTCTTCAAATGAATAATTATTATGAGCTGGTTCTTTTTAGTGATTTTCCAAACATATGGCGTGACCAGTGTAGTCTGAACTAATGATTCCTATGAGCAGATTCTTTTTAGTGAATCAGAAACACAGTGCTTCTAGGGTTGATCCATCCTGAACAAATTACTCTTATGAACCAAATCTTTTTCTGAATCAGAAACATGGAGTGCTACAATGTTGCTCCATTACCAAACAAATTATTCTTATGAGTTGGCTCTTTGAAGTGAATCACAAAGATAGTGCGCTTCTAGGGTTGATCCATCCCAAACAATTTACTCTTTTGAACTGGTTCTTTTTAATGAACAGAAACACAGAGTGCTTCTAGGGTTGATCCATCCTGAACAAATGACTCTTATGAACCAGATCTTTTTCTGAACCAGAAACATGGAGTGCTACCAATGTTGTTCCATTACCAAACAAATGATTCTGATGAACTGGTTCTTTTTAGTGAATCAGAAACACAGAGTGCTTCTTGTGTTGCTACATCCCCAAACAAATGAATCTTATATGAGCAGTGTTTTTTTACTGAATCATAAATATACAGTGTGACCAGTGCAGTCCAAACTAATGACTCTTATGAACCAGTTCTTTTTTTGTGGATCAGAAACATGGAGTGCTACCAACGTTTTTAACTTCCTCCAATTAATAGTTATTATGAGCTGGTTATTTCTAGTGATTCACAAACATATGGAGTGACCAGTGTAGTCTGAACTAATGATTCTTATGAACAGATTATTTTTAGTGAATCAGAAAAATAAAGCTCCATCCCAAAACAATTGACTCTTATCAACTGGTTCTTTTTAGTGAATCACAAAGATTGAGTGCTTCTAGGGTTGATCCATTCTGAACAATTGACTCTTCTGAACTGGTTCTTTTTTCTGAATCATAAATATGGAGTGCTACCAATGTTGCTCCATTCCCAAACAATGATTCTTATGAGCCGGCTCTTTGACAAGAATCACAAAGATGGATAGGGTTGATCCATTCTGAACAAATGACTCCCATGAGCCGTTTTTTTATTACTGAATCATAAACATACACAGTGACCAGTGCAGTCTGAACAACGACTCTTATGAACCAGTTATTTTTTGTGAGCCAGAAACAGTGTTTTTTACTTCCTCCAATTAATTGTTGTTGTGAGCTATTTTTTTTGTGATTCACAAACATATGGAGTGACCAGTGTAGTCTGAACTAATGATTCTTATAAGCCAGTGAATCCCAAAATTTGAGTGCTTCTAGGATTGATCCATCCTGAACAAATGACTCTTCTGAACAACTTTTTCTGAATCACAAACATAGTGGCTCTTCGGTTGTTCCTTCCATGAACAAATGATTATAATGAGTTGGTTCTTTAGCTTTAGTGAATCAAAAACATGACCAGTGCAGTATGAACAAATTACTTAGAAGGAACCAGTTCTTTTTATTGGTGTAATAAGTGTTTTATTTAATTAAAAAAAAATATTTAGTAAATAATTGTGTTGCTACTGTACAATATTTTCTTTTTGTGCTTTGTTGGATCTGTTCAGTTGAAATCTGAACAAATACATATAGTGCATTTCTTTCTCAAAAGTATTAAAATATCTCTTTAAAGAATCATTAAGCGGAATCAGAATCAGATTCGTCTGCCAAGTGCAAAGATCTAGCAATACCTCCTCTTTCTGCAGGGTCTTCACAGCAAAACTCTTGGAGGACAGAACCCAGTGCACAAGAGCCAGATGATGATCTCCATCACCATGTCCCAGGCGCACCAGATCCCTCACGTTTGGCAAAGTATCCACATCTTTTTGCTGTGAGGAACATAGTAGAATCAAAACATATAACATACGTTTATTTGGGAAAGCCAACAACATGGAGAGCTCAATTTCTTCAAACATCTTACCAGGTCTTCAAAGTCCTTGATCTCTCCTCTAAGGTAGCGAGGAGGGAAGGGTCTGAGCACCGAATCGTGTTTGTAGCTCTGGACGGCGGCCACGAAGAGACTGCAGCGCAGGTCCGCCGCTACTGGGTCTCGATGCAGACAGGAGCAAACCAGCTCTCTGACCGCAGCTGTCGGGAGAGGCGGCTGCATTCCCAACTCTACAACACATTTATCAGGCCAATAAACTATAAGAAGAGATTTTCATCCAGGCAAAACATTTCAATTGTAAATCTTTTAGTGTCAAAGCGAGTTTAGCTGATACCATACCCGTCAAAAGTTTGGAAATATTACTATTTTTTATGTTTTGTACAAGCATTTAAAGGAAATGTATAATTATTATTGTATAATATAAAATATAATTATATATAGTACTTTTAATATAAAAACTATATGAATATATAGCTCATCTGCAGTTATAATATTTATAATATTATATATAAATATGTAACATTAAAAAATATCTCTCTATTTAGATATTATTATTTTTACTTTTACTTTTTACTTATATTAGTATTTTTAATGTTTTTGAAAGAACTCTCTTATGCTTATGAAGTCTGAACTTATTTGATAAAAAAATATAGAAAAAAACAGTAATATTGTAAAATATTTATTATTTAACATACTTTAAAATATAATTGATATCTGTGATGCAAAGCTGAATTTACTCCAGTCTTCAGTGTCACACGATCCTTCAGAAATCATTCTAATATGATTTATTATCAATGTTGGAAACAGTTGTGCTGCTTAATATATTTTTTAATAACCTGTGATACTTTTTTCAGGATTCTTTGATTAATAAAAAGTTTAAAAGATTTATTTATTAAAGAACATTTATTTAAAATAGAAATATTTTGTAACATTATACACTACCGTACAAAAGTTTTTATTTTTTTTGAAAGAAATTAACACTTTTTATTCAGCAAGGATGTGTTAAATTGATAAAAAAAATAATAGTAAAGATGTATATGGTCAGAAAATAATTATATTTTGAATGAATGCTGTTTAACTTTTGATTAATCAAAGAATCCTGAAAAAGTATCACTTTTTTTAATATATATATTTTTATAATAAGCAGTACAACTGAACAACATTGATAATACATCATCATCATATTAGAAATATAAATCACAGAAATAAATTATATTTTAAAGTATATTAAAACAGAAAAGATTATTTTAAATTGTAACAATATTTCACATTTCAAATATATGCAGCCTTGGTGAGCATAAGAGGTTTCTTTCAAAAACATTAAAAATACTAATGTACTCAATAAAAAAATAGTAATATCTAAAAATGTTTTTTGATGTTACATATTTATATTTAATATTATAAATATTTCAATAGCAGATAAGCTATATATTCGTATAGTTTTTATATTAAAAGTACTATATATAATTATACTTATAAATTCATCGTAATAATTATATAATAATAATAATTATACATTTCCTTTAAATGTTTGTATAGTTACCACCATCTTGATTCTAAAAAATAAAGTTTCAACAATGTGAACAATTACATGAATTAAATGAATGCATAATTTAAAAAAGAATAACTATTTTTTCAGTGGAACTGATAGCTCAGCCAGCAGATTAGATGCTATTAGTTAATATAGTAAAAAGTCAAACCACAATACACACGCATCTATTATTTGCTATTGTACTTCTAATGCTCGAAAGTGTGGCTGTTTTAATCTAATAGTTCGTTTAATAATCTCTGCTGACTTTGTTTATATGTTGAGCATGTTAGCTGGTTAGCACAGCTTATCATCATCTCATTACTGGAGAAATTCACTCAAGCTTCAAGACACAAACGATTACTCACCGGGTACTCAGCACTCTTTTGAATACATTAAAAATATCACACATTTGCCATGGGTGTATGTATCTCAGATTCTCACCTTATGTGCCTGAAGCTCAGGCATCTGACAGCCACCGGAAGCTAAACGTGTCCAAGTCGGTCCGCAGCGACTGACTCTACCGGCAGGGGGCGCCATACACTGAAAGCCACTGGAAAACACCCTCTTCTTCTCGTTCAATGGCGATCCGCTCTTTATAGCATTGTCGCCATCTACTGTACTGGATAGAAGCAAACGGTATTTCTCCAATGGGTGATGATTCAAATATGTATGGATGTTTCCCAGTCATATCATTATAACTTAGCTGTTAACTCTTAAATTGCGGAACATATATCCCTATTCTAACCTCGTGACTGACAGGTTCTTGAGAACCATCCGTAAACATCTGTCAATTGAATACATTTTGTTAAGAGTCAAATCAGATCTTACTGTCCTTAGCCCATGCACACTCTACTCTTAATATTCAATATGAATATGAATATATCCCAGCAGTACTCCAATACTTTGCGATATGATGATTATTCGCTGTTCCTTGAAGATTTACCCAGTTTTTCCCTAGGCATCTCTCCCATTTCTATCCCAATTGTGTCTGCAGGGCAAATGCTGAACATCTGATGGAGTGAACTATGAATACTGTAAGCACACATATTCTCCCCATTAAATCAATATATAAGTTTTTGGGCTTTTAGTATGAATATTTTAGCCTCACTGTCATCTATAAGCTAGTGTGCTCCAAAACAATGACACAATTTCACATTTAGAAGATATAAGCATTCAAAACGTACAGTCTCTCACTTCCGCTAAAATGGATCAATGATTTTGATGACATCAGATTTTCTGTCCAATCAAGCGCTCTCTAGAATCTGAAGCATCACGCCCCCAAATAGACGCTGGAAGCTGTGCTAAAATCGGTCACTTGTTCACACACTTACTATGTTCTAATGGCACATAGTGCACTATATAGGGGACAGGGAACGATTCAGACAGTGTAAATGTGTTTCCATTGGGGCGAATGAAGTCTGGTTTCACGTTAGTGTCGTGCGAAACGCCATAGCGTGCGCAGTCCGCTCTGGTCCAGAGACACGAGGCACAGAGTGGATCATATGATCGAGTCAGCGCAGACCAGAAAACGTATCGGATCCATTTGAATTCTGCACACACATACTGTATTTTAAAGCGATATGGAGGAGAAACTGTTAGAGATGAGGAGGAAAGTGTGGCTTTATCGAGCTCAGCGGCTCTGGCGAGCTGTGATATAAACGAAACGCTATTGGCTATTTTTAAAAAGGGGAGGAGCTGTTTGATATGTCACGCCCTGCCTTCCTGTTTATTACGTCAACACATTGAATAATGCTGCGCGTTTCAAGGCACTTCAGCGGGCCTTTAAGTACAATCAACTTGGATGTTTAAGTCATTTCAACTGACTTAAAAAATTGAGTTGAATCTTGTATAACTTGTAATGAAAATGGCTTATTTTGATGAGTTAAAGCAATGTAAAAACATGTTGTCATAATGTATTGATCATACAATTTTTACAGTGAACCCTCCTCAATATAAATATATTCAAACAATATTTAATGTTATCTCTGTGATAATTAAATGCGGATCTATTGTCTTACTTTGATCTGAAATCTGTCTTTCTCTTTTGCTATCAAGAAATTCCAGATACAACATTGATTTCAAGTAGCTATAGCCTATGTAGATACTAGATACTTTAGATGAAGTGAGAAGCATTTTAGGGCATACATTGTGTTACCAGAAGTGTTGTTCTCATTTCATTGTAACGTTACAGAGCGCTGAATATTATTGCCAGAGGAATCTTGGAGATCAATTATGTATGAAAAAATCAGGTCAGCATTTTGCTGAGGGATAGGCTTCTGAAAAAAGGCCAAATATAATTGGCTTACAATCTACAACAAACGATGCGATTTGCTCAACAGTTATAAGGTGAAACTATGTTGTATTATGTATATATACACTCACCTAAAGGATTATTAGGAACACCATACTAATGCTGTGTTTGACCCCCTTTCGCCTTCAGAACTGCCTTAATTCTTCGTGGCATTGATTCAACAAGGTGCTGAAAGCATTCTTTAGAAATGTTGGCTCATATTGATAGGATAGCATCTTGCAGTTGATGGAGATTTGTGGGATGCACATCCAGGGCACGAAGCTCCCGTTCCACCACATCCCAAAGATGCTCTATTGGGTTGAGATCTGGTGACTGTGGGGGCCATTTTAGAACAGTGAACTCATAGTCATGTTCAAGAAACCAATTTGAAATGATTTGAGCTTTGTGACATGGTGCATTATCCTGCTGGAAGTAGCCATCAGAGGATGGGTACATGGTGGTCATAAAGGGATGGACATGGTCAGAAACAATGCTCAGGTAGGCCGTGGCATTTAAACGATGCCCAATTGGCACTAAGGGGCCTAAAGTGTGCCAAGAAAACATCCCCCACACCATTACACCACCACCACCAGCCTGCACAGTGGTAACAAGGCATGATGGATCCATGTTCTCATTCTGTTTACGCCAAATTCTGACTCTATCATCTGAATGTCTTAACAGAAATCGAGACTCATCAGACCAGGCAACATTTTTCCAGTCTTCAACTGTCCAATTTTGGTGAGCTTGTGCAAATTGTAGCCTCTTTTTCCTATTTGTAGTGGAGATGAGTGGTATCCGGTGGGGTCTTCTGCTGTTGTAGCCCATCCGCCTCAAGGTTGTGCATGTTGTGGCTAGGGCTGGGAAAAAAATCGATTTGATTTAAAAATCGAGTTGGTAGGTCAAATCGATTCATATTTTCCAAAAATCGATTTTTTTGATTTTTTTCTCCCCCTCTGCAGTATAGCGCAATACATACATTTTGCATTCGCCAAATCTTCCTTCAGGGTTTCCGTAGCACACTCAACGGGCGGCGCAGCCCTCTGCCCCTCCCCTCTCTCGAGGGCAGCGCATGCATACACAAACAATATGGCAGAAACAGCCGGCGAAAGAGAGCAGCTCCTTCCAAAAAAATGTTCTTCGACTTTAGTCGTGTGGAATTGGTTTGGATTTACGGCATCTGATGAGGAACAGACAACACCTCGATGCAAACTATGTTTTAAGGCTGTTGTTGCTTGCAGCAGTACGACAAATCTGTTTCAGCATTTAAAGCGAAGACATGCGGCTGAGTGGGTTAAGTGTTGCCTTCTTCGAAAAGAAAACCACTCTAGTGGCGTTAGTGCTAGCACTAGGGTGACCACCTGTCCCGCACAGCATTTTCACCCCTTGTCCCGCATGTCGCATATTGAGAAAATGTCCCGCATTTTCACCAGTCTGTTGACTTTTAATGATCATATTGAGAAAACATGCATGCGTTCTTTTGCCTTTTTAAGAAAGCATTTTATTTATTATTTTTGCGGCATCGTTTTTCACCTATATTTAACAGCGCTTCGTCAGAAGTAACATCCCGCCTTACACAAATACAAAAGCCATTTTTTAAACCATATCCAATGGTTGAAAAGAAAGGAGTAAACACGGTCACTGGTAGGTTGTGACGGCTGTCAATCAAAATGTGGAGCGGTGAATTTGTTCTATGTGTTCCCTGTCAGAAAACGAATGGATAGTTCTGTATATAAATGAATATATATATATATAAATAAATGCAGTTCTGTATAATTTTATATATATATATATATATATATATATATATATATATATATATATATATATATATATATATATATATATATATATATATATATATATATATTAATATATAAGATTAACTAATTTAATGTTGTTTTATTTGTTTCATTATTTATTTAGTTGGATTTTAGTTGCACTTGGTCAGAACTGTTTCAAAAGTAGTTATCTGCATGATGCCTGCTGCCTTTGGGCTCAGTGATGTTGAATTTAAGATTATACAACAATTTCAGGTTATGTTTTAGTGTTGGTAACATGTCCCACATTGTCCCACACAAACTTAGTAATCGTCCCACATTTGGTTTGTTTGATGGTGGTCACCCTAGCTAGCACCCCGTTTGCAAAGCAAACAACTCTTCAACAACCGAGCTTGCCTCAAGCCTGCTGTTGTTGATAGGCTCATTTTCCTTGTAAAGAATGTTTAAAATGCAATTACATTTTTTATGGCGAATGGTGTTACTGTTTACATGTTCAATTAACTAAGAGTTACCTCAGCATTTTTTGTTGTTTATTAGCTCAACCCAAATACAGTATAAATAATTTGGATGTTTAACAATCTTTGTTGCACACTGCACAGTGACTTTTCAGTTAGATAAAGGGTTTGCCATTGCAATTTTATATTGATGCACTTTAATTAAATATAATAAATATATATTTTTAAAATATATGTACAGTTTGCAATTATTTTGTTTTAAATGGGGGGCGGGTGAAAAAAATCGAATCGAATCGTAAATCGAGTTTTTTATAAAAACTCGCCCAGCCCTAGTTGTGGCTTCACAAATGCTTTGCTGCATACCTCGGTTGTAACGAGTGGTTATTTCAGTTAAAGTTGCTCTTCTATCAGCTTGAATCAGTCGGCCCATTCTCCTCTGACCTCTAGCATCAACAAGATATTTTCACCCATAGGACTGCCGCATACTAGATGTTTTTCCCTTTTCACACCACTCTTTGTAAACCCTAGAAATGGTTGTGCGTGAAAATCCCAGTAACTGAGCAGATTGTGAAATACTCAGACCGGCCCGTCTGGCACCAACAACCATGCCATGCTCAAAATTGCTTAAATCACCTTTCTTTCCCATTCTGACATTCAGTTTGGAGTTCAGGAGATTGTCTTGACCAGGACCACACCCCTAAATGCATTGAAGCAACTGCCATGTGATTGGTTGATTAGATATTGCATTAATGAGAAATTGAACAGGTGTTCCTAATAATCCTTTAGGTAACTGCATATATATATATGTATATGTGTGTGTGTGTGTGTGTGTCTGTGTGTGTGTGTGTGTGTGTGTGTGTGTGTGTGTGTGTGTGTGTGTGTGTGTGTGTGTGTGTGTGTGTGTGTGTGTGTGTGTGTGTGTGTGTGTGTGTGTGTGTGTGTGTGTGTGTGTGTAAGTGTGTGTGTAAGTGTGTGTGTCACAAACACCGGTGAAGACTCCACCATCGGCCACCGGAGGTCTCACTCACCTGAATACTAATTCATTTTCGGACTCCATTTCCAAAGCACCCACAGTCTAGGGGTGCGTCTCAATCAGCTCCCTAATTCAGTAGTCAGGGCCCTGATCAGGGAGTCAGCCCATTGACTTATGTCCTGATCAGTGCCCTGACTACTGGACGAGGGAGCTGATTGAGACGCACCCTAGGACTGATCACTGCACACCTGATCCCAATTACACTCTGACTATATATTCACTTATCTCACACAAACACACTCATTGCGAATTCTTGTTTCCCCCGGCTGCATTTCTGAGTGTTTATCCCCTGTTATTGATCTGTCTGTGTTTCGACTCTGCCTTGGACCATCGTTTCTGACCCTGTGCTGCCTGCCCTATGATCTGTGTTTGCCTGGACTTTGTACATCGACTGTTTGCTGTCTGCCCCGACCTTTGCCTGTTATGACCACGTTTTCTGCTCTGCCTTTGATATTGCTGGTTTACCGACCCACGCCTTTGAGTTCTTTTAATAAACTGCACATGGATCCCAATCTACCTGTGTGTGTAAACTGTCAGTAATAAACCCCAGTTTACAAATTACTGTAGGTAATACAGTTTTTCTCAAATGCTAAAACACAAAAACCAATCCTCTAAATCAAATGACCAGTTGTCTAAACACATTTACTAAATCTAGCCATCATTTTCCAATATCATAAACACATTTCACATAAAGACACAATTCACAAAACACAATCCTCCGTTCTCATAAAGCTTAACACATTTTTCCTTGCTAAAACACAAGTTGCAAAAGAACTCTGCTCATATTCTTAAATGAAAGCTCATGTGATGCGAAATGCTTGCCACAGTCAGCAATATTTGAACACAATGAACACACCTGGCGTCATTCATTACACACAACGACTCAAAATTGAAGACACTTGTTGCTAATGCTGTGACCACATGTATAAAAGCAAGTTCAGAGTGCACAGTTTGCTGAAGATTCCAAACAAACACAATGGATGAAGGCAGAGTCAGGGGAAGAGGAATTTGAGTCAGAGGAGGGAGAAGAGCAAGAGCTGATGGAATATTACTCTTTGTGCGGCCATGGGTTTGGAGGGGCTTGTCCACCGGCATGCTGTCCTTGGGTCTTACAACACCCAACGTCTCCTCACCTTCCTAGAGGAGCTAAAAGACATCCTCCTGGGCCCGCACATCACATTTATGTAATCATTTGGGACAATGTACGCTTCCACAGAACAAACCAAAGAGTGGTTCACCACCAACAGTAACCACTTTTTAAACGTCTGTCTGCCACCCTACTCCCCTTTCCTGAACCCTATAGAGGAGTTCTTCTCATCTTGGAGATGGAAGGTTTATGACAGACAACCATACACTAGAGAGAACCTCCTAAGGGCAATGGAGCTGGCCTGTGTTGACATCCCAGTGGAGGCCTTCCAAGGATGGATTCGCCATTCCAGGGCATTTTTCCCGCAGTGCCTGGCAAGAGACAATATAGCCTGCGACGTGGATGAGGTGATGTGGCCGGATGCAGCTCAGCGACATGATGCCGCACAGTGATCGTGGTGTGAATAAAGTAAATAAAAAAACTTCACACCCTGATCATGTTTTCAAGACTACTGTTGTGTGCAATAGATTCTGTTTTTGCATTGAGTGTGTTACAGTAGTGTACATGCAGAATTTACTATAGATTTATACTCTTCATATGAAACTCACAAATCTAAATGCCTAATCCTCTGCAGAGATCTAAGAAGATCCATTACTGTAAAGTTTCTAAAAAATGCATTGGCAGTTATGAAACAAAGAACCTTCTCACAAATTGAGCATTGTGTTCCCTTTCAAAAGCTACACTCAATGCTGCATAAGCTTATGCAAATGGGGATGTCTTTGACATAACCAGCTGTGAAAATAGTGTGAAAACACGTCAATGAAATTGACCCGGGAGGTATTTATAGCCTCGGCTGATGACGTCATAGGCGCACCTGCTGCACGAGGCTATAAATAGATGAGCTTCAGCTGGAGCAAACCAGGTCTTTTTGTTTTCAGACCAACTCTGTGTTATGGTGTGTTTCAAAGTCTCTGAATAAAAAAAAAATTCTCTCTCTCTCTTTGTTAGGAGTTAGTTTTCAACATGGCAGTGTGCAGATTTCTCTCTCTTTCTCATCTCTGTTACAAAGAAACATTAGTGGAAAGAGTTCTAGTTAAATCTGATCAGTTGGAAACGAGTCAGCAGAGTAAATCGCTGTATATCCATGTTCTCTTTCAAATAACAGAACTGGATGCGCACGTTAATTGCTGTGTGTGTTTGGGGAAGAGCATGCGGTTCGCTGCATTGAGTCAGATGAGTGCGAGCATTGCAAGCCTTTACAGTTAGAATGCTTTATGCTCGTCTGGGCTACTTTCAGTCCGCACCAGTTTTCGGAGCTCTCGAATGGGTTTGTTGACGAGCAAGAGACGGGTCCGTCCCTTTCGCTTGCTCGCTCACCAAATGCATGTTTCCCCGCGTGATCCCGAAGCGCGCTCCGGCGTTTCTTCGGCTCGCGCGGCGCGGGGAATGATGATGAATCTCTGGGTACGCGGACCTCGAGCAGCCGCCTGCGATCGTTCCTCACATGATGGTGAATCCATACGAGGAATTTATCGAGGTGGTTGTTCGCGCGGTGGCCAGGGCAGTTTGTCTGGTACCGTGAATGAGAGATCCCCGAGCGCAGTGAGCTTGAGGTTTCTGTCTAGAAAGCATATACTTCACATGTTTTTGTACCCTTGACTTCGACATTTTCGACTATCATGGGTGCGAAATCGCGTGGATATGTGAGAATACCCCAGGTGGGAGACGCTCACGAGCTATCTCTCCTGGGTCTGCATTTTCATTAAAGAGACATACCTCCCCATAAAGCCATGTAGAAAATAAACGTCGGCTGTCATGGGCAAAGCTTATATATATGAATTATATATTGTATATTATTTTATATGGAATATATATATATATATATATATATATATATATATATATATATATATATATATATATATATATATATATATATATATATATATAATATATTATTTTATATGGAATATATATTGTATATGATTTATATAAGAATAATAAATATAAAGGGACAGTCTAATCTCAGATCTTCGAGTCTTAAACCGTGAAGCAGTTAAAGTACTCAAGGTCAAGATGTTACAGTGAAGGCGGTCGTGTCGCATATTCAACATTGTGATTGGATTCGGCACGATTGATCCGAAGGACGCATGTATTCGCATATAAAGTCTGCCACAACACAGGAAGTTCCTGAGGTTCGCTCTTGGGGGCAAAAGCTTACCAATTTCGGGTCTTCCATTTGGCTAGCCTTGTAACCGCACATAAACAAAATGTATGGATGTATTACCGGCTCCATTGGGATTCCGGGGCATTCAAATTTTGAATTACAAAGGCGATTGCTAAAATTAGCACAATCACATGAGATGGTGCTTCAACACAGTGTGTTGGCTCATCTAGTTTCTCTAGGGTTGAGACTCAACACCAAGAAAAGTGTTCTTTCTCCTGCCCAGAGAACGACTTATCTAGGGTTTGTTCGGTTTTTGGTCACAAGGTGGGCACAATGGTTTCCCGCTTGAATCAAGACCATTCAGTATTCCCTGAGCAAAGTCAGGCTAGACCAAGATCTTACTGATCATCAGCACCAGAGTGTTAGGTCTAATGGCATCAGCATCCACAGGTTTCCCTTTGGGTTGTTGCACATAAGACCGTTTCAGTTGTGGCTCAAAGCCAGAGGACTTAGGGCCAATCCTCAGGCAAATAAAGTGGCGCGCCATGTGGCTTCGTACACTAACTATGTGGTTCAGACCCCGGTTTTTGCCTTGGGTCCCACTCTAGGCGTACCTTGTCGTCGCAAGTTGCTAACGACGGACGCTTCCCTGACGGGCTGGGGTGCGGTCTTAAGTGGTCGTCCAGCCCAACGGGAATGGGAGGGTCATCAACTCAGTTGGCACATCAACTGGCTCGAGTTGACGGCTGTATTTCTGGCCCTGAAATACTTTCTCCCCCAATTGAGGGGCTGTCATGTCCTAGTGCGGGTGGACAGTACAGCTTAATATCTTGTATATAATCACCAGGGGGGTCTGTGCTCACGCTATCAGAATAGCGAGACAGATTTTTCTCTGGGCTCAGAACAAGTTCCTGTCACTCGAGCAGTGTACATTCAAGGGCGGTTGAATGTGGGAGCAGATTTACTGTCCAGACAGAGTTACAGATGGGGGGGTGGAAACTCCATCCAGAAGTACTCAAGCAGATCTGGATCAGATTTTACAGAGCTGACCACAGGGAGTGGACCTCTTCGCCTCTTCTCAGACAGCGCAATGTCCCTGCTTCTCTCTGTCACCCAGCCCCGCTGGGTCTGGATGTGATGGTTCATACATGGCCCAAAATGTGTCTGTATGCCCTCCTTCCAGTCGCTCTGCTCCTGGGAGTTCTAGCCGGGGTTCGCCAACAAGGGTCTTGCTTCTTATCGATAGCGCTGCGTTGGTCGAACAGGGTTTGGTTCTCGGAGATAGTGTCTCTCCTCAACGGCTCACCTTGGGCGATTCCGGCGAGGAGGGACCTTCTGTCTCAGGCAGAGGGCACGATATTCCATTCCAGGCCCGACCTGTGGAACCTTCATGTTTGGCCCCTGAAGGGCACCAACTGCGGGACACGGGGCTTTCGCCTGCAGTTATTGAGACCACCCTATGTGCTAGAGCTTCCTCTACTCGGAAAGTTTATGCTAATAAATGGGGTGTCTTTGAAAGGTGGTGTACGACACAATGTAGATTCAGTCAACTGCCAGGTAACTTCAGTTCTGGATTTTCTGCAAGAAAAGTTGTCATCAGGCACCTGCCCCTTCACTCTCAGGGTTCATGTGGCCGCTCTTTCGGCTTGCCACGCCTTGGTGGATGGGGTGCCGCTTGGGAGACATCCTCTACTCGCTCGCTTCATTCATGGGGTAGGCGGTTGAGGCCACCTGTTAGAACCAAGATCCCTTCATGGGACTTAGCTTTAGTCCTCGAGGGTCTGGTTGAGACCCCCTTTGAAACATTAGCTTGCCCCTCCACTCTCAGGGTTTATGTGGCCGCTCTTTTGGCTTGCCATGCCCTGGTGGATGGGGTGCCGCTTGGGAGGCATCTTCTGCCTGCTCACTTTGTTGTGCCAGGCAGTTGTGGCCTCCATTAAGAGCCAAGATCCCTTCATGGGACTTAGTTTTAGCCCTCGAGGGTCTGGTTGAGACCCCCTTTGAACCTCTAGAATCAGCGTCTGACGAACTTCTGACTCTAAAGATGTTTTTTCTTATGGCTATAACTTCTCTGAAAAGAATTGGGGACATGCAGGCTCTGTCAATATCGCCATCCTGCTTAGACTTTGCCCCAGGTTTGGTGAAAGTGATTTTGCATCCCCACCCTGTCTACCTGCCTAAGGTTCCTTTGTCGACTGTACATCCTGTCACTCTTGAAACCTTCTGCCCTCTGCCGTTCACAACGCCGGATCAGGAGAAACTTCATAGACTGTGTCCAGTCCATGCTCTTCAGGCCTACGTCCACCGCACTAGCCAGTGGCGTAAGTCAGAGCAACTGTTTGTTTGCCATGGGGGCCGTAACAGAGGTTCTGCCACCATCAAACAATGTCACATTGGGTCAGGGATGCTACTGCTCTTGCCTATGAGGTGCGCGGTCAAGCTTCACCTATAGGATTAAGGGCTCACTCCACCAGGGGAGTCGCCTCTTCTACTGCGTTAGCAAGGGGTGCTCCCTTACAAAGTGTTTGTGATGCGGCAGGTTGGTCCTCTCCACACACATTCTTAAGACTTTATAGCTTGGATGCTCATGCCACTCTGGGCTCTCATGTCCTTGAGTCAACATCACAGGCTAATGCCGAGGCTTCTTGCGTTCTTGTGCACACCTACACAACCGTAAGGGGTCCAGGCACCATCAAGCACGGCGGCGTGGGTATTCTCGTTCCCATTTGCATAAGCTTATGCAGCATTGAGTGTAGCTTTTGAAAGGGAACACTTGGGGTTACTTGACTGTAACCCTGTTCCCTGATAAAGCGGAACGAGATGCTGCATTGCTAGGCCGTGCTGATGATGCTTCAGGACCAGAGATGTATAAAGTACTAGAGACACATACTTGAGTAAAAGTACAAGTTCCTTATCAAAAAAGTGACTTGAGTAGAAGTTGAAGTGCTCTTTAAGCACCACACTTAAGTAGAAGTACTAAAGTATTCAACATTTTTTGTACTTAAGTATTGCAAGTAGTTTATTTTAAAATGTACTACTCAAGTACTGAAAGTAAAAGTACAAGTATTGTGTTATGTAGTTATTAAAGGTCCCCTTCTTCGCGATTCCATTGTTCAAACTTTAGTTAGTGTGTAATGTTGCTGTTAGAGCATAAATAATACCTGTAAAATTATAAAGCTCAAAGTTCAATGCCAAGCGAGATATTTTAAGAAGTTATTATATACTTCTATATATTATATAGTTATTATATATTTTAGAAGTTCCCTTTCAAAGCCTACAGCGAACGGCTGGCTTGGACTACATCCTGGTACTTCCTTCTTTAATTACGTCAGTAGAGCAGTAGAACAGACTAACCTCCGCCCACAAAGAAACGCGAAAAAGGGGGCGCGGTCTTGTTGCTGTCCCACGTGGAGAAGCGGACGGTTGCGTGGAGAAAAGGAACTGTTGCGTTGAGTGTGTTTATCGCCATGTCATCGAGACGCTGTTATTTTCATCCAGGAGTCAAATCACCTTTGTTTGGCTTTCCCAGGGACGCTGTAGAGATTATTGAACGCATACATCTCTCCGTTAAGAGGCGTGACCTTTCCAACGTGCGCTAAGTTGCTGTCGAATCACAACACAGGAACCGCTTTCACGTGCGCTAAGCTGCTGTCGAATCACAGCACGGGAACCGCTTGCACAATCAGAACTCGTTACGTGTTTCTGAAGGAGGGACTTTATAGAACAAGGAAATCACCAGCCGTTTTTAGGACGGTGAGAACAGCAGTATACAGATAAGTAAATAGTGTGAAAAATACTGTGTTTTTTTACACGCGAAACATGAACACATGTTATATTGCACACTGTAAACACAATCAAAGCTTCAAAAAAACACGAAGAACGGGACCTTTAAAGAAAGTAGTCAAAAGTTTGAACATCATATTGTTTTTATTATTTCAAATGATTAAGCTAAAGGACAATCACAATGTTGGTAGGTAATTTTTCTACATATTGTCATATAAAAAACCTGAAAATACTGTAGTTCATTAAGATTAAATCTTACTATAACCACTCTTACTAAAAAAAATGGGGTAAGCACACTTATATTCTCATTTCAAGAGGTGTTCTGAGTAAATGATTTGTTTGTAACACTTTACAATATGGTTTGATTTGTTAACATTACATTAGTTAATGTATTAGACTAATAACTAACATGAACTAACCAAGATCAATACATTTGTTACTGTATTTATTAATCTTTGTTAATCTTAGTTAATAAAAATACAGCTGTTCATTGTTTGTATATGCTACTTCACAGTGCACATTAACTATGTAAACAAATAGAGAGCAATTTGAGCGCAAGACGCTCGTGTTGTTTTAAAGACAGTCAATGCGCGCTCGCGACGCGGGGCTCTCTCGCGCGCTCTCTCTCTCGCGCTCTCTCTCTCGCACTCTCGCGCGCGCTCTCTCTCTCTCATGCGCGGTAATGTGGGTTTGGAATGGAATGATTCGTAACATTTTTATAATTGTAACGAGTAACGATGCAGCACATAAAAAATATCGGAGTAAAAGTATTAAACTCATCGAAAATATGTACTGAAGTAAAAGTGGAAGTAGGAGAAAAAAATAATACTCTAGTAAAGTACAGATACTGCCTTTTAGTACTTAAGTACAGTAGTGAAGTAGTTCTACTTCGTTACTATACATCTCTGTTCAGGACTGGTCTTCAAACAAAGAAGATCTGGTTTGCTCCAGCTGAAGCTCATCTTTTTATAGCCTCGTGCAGCAGGTGCGCCTATGACGTCACCAGCCGAGGCTATAAATACCTCCCGGGTCAATTTCATTGACGTGTTTTCACACTATTTTCACAGCTGGTTATGTCAAAGACATCTCCATTTGCATAAGCTTATGCAGCATCTCGTTCCGCTTTATCAGGGAACAGGGTTACAGTCAAGTAACCCCAAGTGTTTTCAATTGTTTTGCTGTAGTGTGTAATGATGTGTATAGTGTTTACATTTTTGAAAGCTTCGAGCTGCTCTTTTGGTGTGAAAGTTTGAGTTTTGAAGTGAGAAGGTGTGGTTGTGTTTATGTAGCTTTAGAAAAGGGTGTTGTGTTTAGACATTGGGGAACATGGAGGAAACGTTTGTGAAATGTGTATTAGCATTTGAGAAAAACTGTAATAACATAAAATATTATATAAGTGTATATGAATTTGTTTAAATTTACTTTCGTCAAAATATTCTGTTTAAGAATTAAATTTTATTTTCTTAATGAATTCACTCCTATAAATGTGGTTACATTTTCATTTATTTAATCATCATAGACACTCATTTTATTTGTAATATCATGTATTCCTTTTTAATACTCTTGTATGTGTTCATTTATCATCCTTTTACTTATTATTTTTAGTTTATACTGTTGTGTTTTGTTCTTTTGTGTGTTGGAGAAGGGAGGGCGTTCACCCTGTTTTTCTTAGAATTGACTCTTTGGTATTCAAGAGAAACAGACTGCATATCGATGATTTCTGCAGACATACGATAATGCATGATCTTCAGAATTCACTTTACCACAATAGCTTATCTGCTCCTGCCTACTACAAACTTGGCCAGATCGCCATGACTTTTAGAGGTGGCATGGCCTGATAAAAGCTAATCTGTGCAGAAAGGACCTTAAGGGACTCTATACCTTACAATCTATAAAAAAAAGGTTCTTAATGACACCAAAAATGGTTCTTCGTCGTAATCATAGAGGAACCACTTTTGGTGCTATATAGCACCATATCTTAACATGTTCTGTATATGGTAGCGGTGCTATATAGCACCTTAGTTAGCGGTGCTATATAGCACCTTAGTCAAAGAACCGCTGAAGAACCACTGAAGCACCAAAATTGGTGCTATATAGCACTTAAAAAGGTTCTCCTATGATTACGAGCTGGGAACCATTTTCTTATAGAGTGTATCTATCTTAAAGATAGAGATGTATTCTATAAAATGTTATGTACCCGACGGGTGACCCGCGAATATTACTGAAACGGGTGAAAAACCTCCTTCTGTGTCGGATACGGGTGCGGGTCGGGTCGGACAAGGGAGAACACGGGTCTAAACACGGGTTTTAAACAGTCACGTGCAAACGAATATAGGCCTATATATAAAACATATATGCATGTATATCGTAGATGTGTTCCTAAAAATATGCATATACAAAAATATGCCTTGCCTGTATTTCAAGTTGATAAAATAATTTCAAATCCATATCAGGTTATTTGTGGCCGCGCGGCGCGCGCGTGCCCTCCCAGGAGAATCACAACCGCGCGCGCGCGCGCTCTGCCTGCACTCGTCACGATGGCTCATGAGGAGTTGAAGAAAAGATAGCCGCAAATGTGGAAGTTCATCGCTGAGGAAGCACGCAGATAACCGTGGTAACAAAACCAAGCACACGCAGTTCAATCGAACAGTATTTTTGTTATGGTTCCTGAGTTTAGTCTCTTAATAACACTGTCTTAGTAGCCTACATTAAGCCCCGTTAAGCGTTTTCTTATAATGGTTTTCTATGGGAGGAAAACGCTTAACGTGTAATTAAACGCGTTGCGTTCCAATTTTGGGCTCATTTGATTTTTTGTACATAGTATACGTTATTAGTAGGCTATTATGTTTACTGAGTTTGGTCTCTTAATAACGGTGTCTTACCTACATTAATGCTGCCTTCACGTGCTATCGAACATTTGATAATTCCGATTTCTGATGTCGTGATTACGAGCTCATTGCATTCAAATTTCAAAATGTGAGGGCGTTCATGTGCAATTTTTACCTCAGAAACTCGTACTTACGATAATTCCGATGGCACGTGAAGGCAGCATAAGCCACGTTAAGCGTTTTAGAATTTCCCGAAGTTGTCCTTAAAGGTGGGGTAGGTAAGTCTGATCTAAAACACTTTTGTCCAAATTTGTTTAAACTGTCTTTATATGTCAATACATAATTAAAATGTAAGTACTCTGAAAAAGAGAGTATAAAAATCGAGTGACTCTAGACTTTTTAATCTGCAATAAACACCGCTCATTATTTTCGTTCGGGCTGAATCAAGTGATTGGCTTGGGTGACTGTCACTCTCTCTCGCTACCATGGCTACCGCCGCTTTTGCTCCAGGATACTGTTGCCAAGTCGGGCTACTTCAACACTGGGTTGAAGCGACCCCAATTATGTGATCTTTTGCCCCGGGATTTGCGAATTTTAGCAGGCAGCCCTACCAAAAAGACACATATTTTACCCCCCAAATGCGATTTTTACCAGAGATTGGGCTTGTTTAGGGCTAGTTTTGAGTAGCAATTGGACGGATTTTGTTGTGAAAACCTGGCAACCCTGGCGCACCCGTTTGAGTTCAAGAGGCTGTATTTCTGCTGGACAGGTAATCTTTCATTTTGATTATACATTTTTTTGGTTTATGTTTTCATGAAGCATGTCTCACTAGCACACGTAGCTGCCTAATATAGCTAACATAACATTACTTAGCATAAAGTTACAATGTTATACACTTAGCGAGCCATTAGTAGAGATGATAAATACTCAATATGCTTAGCTCAAGTTTATCGCTATCGTGTTGAATTTCGCAAAATGTAACTTTAGATAACAAAATGCATGTGTAAAAGCTAGTACACCGCATCCAGGAACTTTTTTTAGAACTAAGTTAGCTTTAGCTACTACCCTCTGGCTAAACTCTTTTACCATGTTCACCGGGAACTTTACCTGCACGTTTATTTCGGCCCTTGGTTTGTTTTTATATACTCGACCAATGTTTTTATCTTGTATCTGTGTGTGTCGTAGACACTGTGTTGTGTGTGTATTTTGAACTTTACCAGTATCGTTATTCTAGCTTGAGAGTGTGTACTAAAAGACAAATTATTTGTTTATATTCATAATGATAAAGTTAGATTTTTTATTACATGTGATTCTGACATAATGTCACTACATGCACTCGGCTCCTTCTTCTCCGCTCGTCTCAGGTAAATAATGCGTCTTTTCATGCACGTTCATGTGTTTTGGGGGCGTGGCTTTGGAAAGAGCCCAGAAGGGAGAAGGTGGAGTGAATGGAAATAATGAGCTGTCTTTAAAACAGTCGTGAGAGGTCTACAGACACTCAATTTTCATACTTTCTTTTTCAGAGTACTTACATTTGAATTATGTATTGATATATAAAGAAAGTTTAAACAAATTTGGAAAAAAAGTTTTTTAACCAAATCCTACCTACCCTACATTTAAGTTAATGGTCGTGTAATAACTTATGTATGCTGGCAATAAACATTTTGTAAGTGTGTCTATAATGTAATATGCTAAACTGATTTTATTGCGGGTGCGGGTCGGGTGTCGGTTCTATTTTAAGCGGGTCGGCTCGGGTGCGGATTTTATTTAGTGCTGTTGCAGGTGTCCTGACATTTCATCCTACCCGTCAGATTGTCCTACCAAGGCTTACTGCACATGCCCACATCAATATTTTTTATTTTTATATTTACATTTTAAGGGTAGGTTTAGGGTAGGGATAGGGGTAGGTGTGGATATTAATGGATAATAGTTTTTTCTGATTGCTTAAGCACATTTTTTGTAATTATTGGCTATTTTTGCAAAACTCTACACACAAATAAGAAAACCTTTCACCCAATTATCAAAACATTGTAGTTCTCTTGCAAAAGCGAACACAGCTAGATTAACTCTTCACACCTTCGTAAAAAGGGTGTTTTTGTGTCAAACAGTAAACACAAGCCATCATCTACTAAGCACACAATGTGCCAACTACACACTGATGGTATGAATACAAAACACATCTGGCTTTTGCTTTCTCTGTGTACAGATGTCAATTTGAGGTCATACTTTTGTCATAGTGTCATGTAAACATACAAGGATCCAAACTTCAAGTATTGGTGTTTATTCACACTCATCAAAACCAAGACAAAGTCAGAACACAAAATAGTAATTTCACAAAAAACAAAAAACGGAACAAAATTTCGTCCACATCGCATGCGATATCCTCCAGTCCAAGGCACCGGGGAAAATATCTCCTTGAATGCCGTATCCAGGCCTGACATGATGCCTGGTCAATATCTCCACATGCCTCCTCCATTGCTTGTAAAAGGGCTACCTGTTGATGAGGATGACGGTCGTACACTTTCCAGCGCCAGGCAGAGAAGAACTCCTCGATGGGATTTAAGAATGGAGAGTATGGAGGGAGGTTGAGTGCCATGAAGAATGGGTGGTCTGTAAACCAGTTGCGGACCAAAGCAGCCCTATGGAAACTAACATTGTCCCATATGATGACATATCGGGTATGCTCTGGTCTCTGAACAGTGAGCATGTCATGTAAGGTGTCCAGGAATGCAATAATGTGTGCAGTGTTGTATGGGCCTATGGTTGCATGATGGTGAACAACACCATTTTGGCTTATAGCTGCACACATGGTTATGTTACCACCACGTTGTCCTGGGACATTGATGATGGCACGGTGTCCAATAATGTTCCTGCCACGTCTCCTGGTTTTACTGAGGTTAAAACCGGCCTCATCTACAAAAAGTAGCTCATGTCCCATGGCATCTGCTTCTAGTTCCATCACTCTCTGGACAAGACAAAACAAATGCAACACATCAGGCCCATGCACAGCACTACAGTATGCACTTCCAAATTCAGAACCAATGACACTATAGCTTACCTGCACATAGTCATATCGCAGTTGCTTTACACGTTCTGTGTTTCTCTCGAAAGGAACTCTGTAAATTTGCTTCATTCTTATTCTGTGGCGCGCAAGTACACGACTTAGTGCAGAAATGCTTACACTGTGTATATTTTGAAAGATGGTGTCATTATCAATTATGCGCTGCTGTATTTCGCGCAGTCTTATTGCATTATTGGCAATCACCATGTTCACTATATGGGTCTCTTGCTCTGGAGTGAACATTCTTCCTCTGCCCCCAACATCTGGACGTCTTGCAATTCTTTAAAGTAACAATTTAATGTATTTCTGCATGTATGGTACTGTTGTGTTTCTCATTAGAGTATGGCAGTGCTACAAAGTACTTACCGATTCTCATTTCGAAATGTCCTAATGATGCTTGCCACAGTGTAGCGGCTCAAATTAGGCTGAACCCGTTGGCCAGCTTCCCTCAGGGTCATCCCATGGTTGATGACATGGTCCACTATTGTAGCTCTGATGTCATCAGTTATTCTATTTCTTACTCTTCTTACCCTTCCTCTTTCCCCTCCTCGTCCTCTTCTTGCTCCTCCTTGTCCTCTTCCTCTAACTTCCTCTAAACCTCTCGCTTCTTCAACTCCATGTCCTCTTCCTCCTCTTCCCCCTACTTCTTCACCTCCACGTCCTCTTCCTCCTCTTCCTCCTACTTCTTCACCTCCACGTCCTCTTCCTCCTCTTCCTCCTACTTCTTCACCTCCACGTCCTCTTCCTCCTCTTCCTCCTACTTCTTCACCTCCACGTCCTCTTCCTCCTACTTCTTCACCTCCACGTCCTCTTCCTCCTCTTCCTCCTACTTCTTCACCTCCACGTCCTCTTCCTCCTACTTCTTCACCTCCACGTCCTCTTCCTCCTCTTCCTCCTACTTCTTCACCTCCACGTCCTCTTCCTCCTCTTCCTCCTACTTCTTCACCTCCACGTCCTCTTCCTCCTCTTCCTCCTACTTCTTCACCTCCACGTCCTCTTCCTCCTCTTCCTCCTACTTCTTCACCTCCACGTCCTCTTCCTCCTCTTCCTCCTACTTCTTCACCTCCACGTCCTCTTCCTCCTCTTCCTCCTACTTCTTCACCTCCACGTCCTCTTCCTCCTACTTCTTCACCTCCACGTCCTCTTCCTCCTCTTCCTCCTACTTCTTCACCTCCACGTCCTCTTCCTCCTCTTCCTCCTACTTCTTCACCTCCACGTCCTCTTCCTCCTACTTCTTCAACTCCATGTCCTCTTCCTCCTCTTCCCCCTACTTCTTCCCCTCCACGTCCTCTTCCTCCTCTTCCTCCTACTTCTTCACCTCCACGTCCTCTTCCTCCTCTTCCCCCTACTTCTTCACCTCCACGTCCTCTTCCTCCTCTTCCTCCTACTTCTTCACCTCCACGTCCTCTTCCTCCTACTACTTCACCTCCACGTCCTCTTCCTCCTACTTCTTCAACTCCATGTCCTCTTCCTCCTCTTCCTCCTACTTCTTCCCCTCCACGTCCTCTTCCTCCTCTTCCTCCTACTTCTTCACCTCCACGTCCTCTTCCTCCTCTTCCCCCTACTTCTTCACCTCCACGTCCTCTTCCTCCTCTTCCTCCTACTTCTTCACCTCCACGTCCTCTTCCTCCTACTACTTCACCTCCACGTCCTCTTCCTCCTACTTCTTCAACTCCACGTCCTCTTCCTCCTACTTCTTCAACTCCATGTCCTCTTCCCCCTACTTCTTCACCTCCACGTCCTCTTCCTCCTACTTCTTCACCTCCACGTCCTCTTCCTCCTACTTCTTCACCTCCACGTCCTCTTCCTCCTACTTCTTCACCTCCACGTCCTCTTCCTCCTCTTCCTCCTACTTCTTCACCTCCACGTCCTCCTCTTCCTCCTACTTCTTCACCTCCACGTCCTCTTCCTCCTCTTCCTCCTACTTCTTCACCTCCACGTCCTCTTCCTCCTACTTCTTCACCTCCACGTCCTCTTCCTCCTACTTCTTCACCTCCATGTCCTCTTCCTCCTCTTCCTCCTACTTCTTCACCTCCACGTCCTCTTCCTCCTACTTCTTCACCTCCACTTCCTCTTCCTCCTCTTCCTCCTACTTCTTCACCTCCACGTCCTCTTCCTCCTCTTCCTCCTACTTCACCTCCACGTCCTCTTCCTCCTACTACTTCACCTCCACGTCCTCTTCCTCCTCTTGTTCCTACTTCTTCACCTCCACGTCCTCTTCCTCCTACTTCTTCACCTCCACTTCCTCTTCCTCCTCTTCCTCCTACTTCTTCACCTCCACATCCTCTTCCTCCTCTTCCTCCTACTTCTTCACCTCCACGTCCTCTTCCTCCTACTACTTCACCTCCACGTCCTCCTCTTCCTCCTACTTCTTCACCTCCACGTCCTCTTCCTCCTACTTCTTCACCTCCACTTCCTCTTCCTCCTCTTCCTCCTACTTCTTCACCTCCACATCCTCTTCCTCCTCTTCCTCCTACTTCTTCACCTCCACGTCCTCTTCCTCCTCTTCCTCCTACTTCTTCACCTCCACGTCCTCTTCCTCCTACTACTTCACCTCCACTTCCTCTTCCTCCTCTTCCTCCTACTTCTTCACCTCCACGTCCTCTTCCTCCTACTTCTTCACCTCCACGTCCTCTTCCTCCTCTTCCTCCTACTTCTTCACCTCCACGTCCTCTTCCTCCTCTTCCTCCTACTTCTTCACCGCCACGTCCTCTTCCTCCTCTTCCTCCTACTTCTTCACCTCCACGTCCTCTTCCTCCTACTACTTCACCTCCACGTCCTCTTCCTCCTCTTCCTCCTACTTCTTCACCTCCACTTCCTCTTCCTCCTCTTCCTCCTACTTCTTCACCTCCACGTCCTCTTCCTCCTCTTCCTCCTACTTCTTCACCTCCACGTCCTCTTCCTCCTACTACTTCACCTCCACGTCCTCCTCTTCCTCCTACTTCTTCACCTCCACGTCCTCTTCCTCCTACTTCTTCACCTCCACTTCCTCTTCCTCCTCTTCCTCCTACTTCTTCACCTCCACGTCCTCTTCCTCCTCTTCCTCCTACTTCTTCACCTCCACGTCCTCTTCCTCCTCTTCCTCCTACTTCTTCACCTCCACGTCCTCTTCCTCCTACTTCTTCACCTCCACGTCCTCTTCCTCCTCTTCCTCCTACTTCTTCACCTCCACGTCCTCTTCCTCCTCTTCCTCCTACTTCTTCACCTCCACGTCCTCTTCCTCCTCTTCCTCCTACTTCTTCACCTCCACGTCCTCTTCCTCCTACTACTTCACCTCCACGTCCTCTTCCTCCTCTTCCTCCTACTTCTTCACCTCCACTTCCTCTTCCTCCTCTTCCTCCTACTTCTTCACCTCCACGTCCTCTTCCTCCTCTTCCTCCTACTTCTTCACCTCCACGTCCTCTTCCTCCTACTACTTCACCTCCACTTCCTCTTCCTCCTCTTCCTCCTACTTCTTCACCTCCACGTCCTCTTCCTCCTCCTCTTCCTCCTACTTCTTCACCTCCGCGTCCTCTTCCTCCTCTTCCTCGTCTTTCTTCACCTCCACTTCCTCTCCCTCGGCCTCCTCGGCCTCCTCTGATTCTCACTCTTACTGCTCCTTCCATTGTACTCCACACAGACAGCTTACCTGTGGCTTACAGTTTTTCTCGATTGCTAAGACACATTTCTTGAAAGCTGCTCTCCTTTTCTCTAAACTGTGAACACAAAACCCAATTTTCAAGCTACATTCACAAAACCTCAGACTCTTCTTTCAAAACCAAACTTTCACCTCAAAACAGTTCAATCTGTGCTCAAAACTGAACTATGTTGTCAAATCGTGCCCCGCGTCAATCAAAATTAAAAACACTACTGAACAGTCACTAAACACTACGTAGAAAAATAGAAAACACAATGCTCAGGACATGAAGCTGGAGAAATAAATGTTTATTGTTCACTGTAGGCTAAATGCATGTTGCAAAAAAAAAAAACCTGTTCATTTAGCACTTGTACAAAAAGACAAAACAGAAATCTTATGCATTTGCCACTTGTGTACAGTAAGCCCATGTGAAAATAAAGTACAAAAATATACATGGAATACTTGGCCTACGAACAGTTAGACCAACCCTCCATTACAATACTACAGTATATTGGTACAGTGATGTACTGAAACATATATTTACTTACAGTATACTGTGGTACAGTATATAGTATGTCATACAGTAATTGCTGTCAACATTTACATACTGTACTATAATGTCAAAAAAAGGTAATTACCTATTCTCTTCTCTAAATCTTCGGATTATGGTGGACACAGTGAATCTACTGATGTTTGGTTGTACCCTCGACCACCTCGACCACCTCGACCACCTCGACCACCTCGACCACCTCGACCACCTCGACCACCTCGACCACCTCTCACACGAACTCTTCCTCTCAGATTTCTATCCATTGTAAGACCTCACAAACCAGTGCTCTCTGAACTGGCTTATATGTTCCCTCACATCATTAGCCACAAGTGTGATCAATTTTGAGTTGTTGTGTTCAACTGGTGACACCTGTGCTTTCATTGTGTTTGACTTTTGTCACTTGTGCTCACCATTCTGCAGCACAGGTGCATCACAATGAAAATGTGTTGACAAGTTGTGTCTAAACAGGTGAAAAGTGCTTATGGTTTTGCCAAAAGAGTGATTGATTCAATCATTGGGTTCAGGCAACTGAGCATTTGGTTCAAACAATAGGGTTTAGTGTTTTAGCAATTGAGAAAAACTGTATTTATAGTGCTTAGGCTGATTGCAAAGTGAACTAATTATCTAAAACAGTTTTCACATGTGAAAGTGTGCCAGACAGTTGGCAAAATAGTGTTAATGATAGCCATACATGTGTATAATTTTGCTAGGAGTGTGTTAGGAAATTTGGTAATTGAGTGTAAGCAGTGAGTTGTGTTTAAAGTTCTGCAAAAAGAGTGTTGTGCAGTGAATTGTGCCTACAGTTTTGCAAAGTGTGTGTTACAAAATTGCAAACTGAGTGCAAAGCAGTGTTTGTGCTTTTAGTTTTGCAAACTCAGTGAGTGGTTTTGCTATACGTATTAATAGTTTTAGAAATTGTGCTACAAGAATCACGATTAGCGCTTAAGCATTCAGAAAAAACTGTAATAAAGCAAATCACATTAATATGATTCTTGTAGCACAATCTGATAGGTAGCATTTTACATCCATATTTAATATGTATTTATTTAAAATATTTACATAGTTTTAAGGGTAGGTTCAGGGTAGGGGTAGGTATGGATATTAATAAAGCCTCAAATCAGATGAATATGATGCTGGTAGCACAATCTGATAGGCAGCATTTTTTGCTGTCGAATTGTGCTACCTACTGTTTTAATGGGAGGTAGCAAAATCTGACAAGGTAGGACAAATCGTCAGAACACCGGAAAATGGGTCAGATGCGGTTTTAAGCACTGCGGGTACGGGTGGGTGCGGGTTTACAAAATCGGACCCGTGCAGGACTCTGGTTCAGATCGACCGATCAGTTTGTATTCTCGTTTTATTTACACTCTTCAGTTTGTAGGTATATTTGGTGTATATTTGAATTAAATCTTTTGATTTTAATATTACTTTTTAATTGTCGTGCTGTAATATCGGCACCAAGCCGTTAGCAGCAGATCCTTTAAGTCCTGTAAGTTGCGAGGTGGGGCCTCCATGGATCGGACTTATTTGTTCAGCACATCCCACAGATGCTCGATTGGATTGAGATCTGGGGAATTTGGAGGCCAAGTCAACACCTCAAACTCGTTGTTGTGCTCCTCAAACCATTCCTGAACCATTTTTGCTTTGTGTCAGGCGCATTATCCTGTGAAAGAGCCACAGCCACCAGGGAATACCGTTTCCATGAAAGGTTGAACATGGTCTGCAACAATGCTTAGGTAGGTGTTATGTGTCAAAGTAACATCCACATAGATGCCAGGACCCAAGGTTTCCCAGCAGAACATTGCCCAAAGCATCACACTGCCTCCACCGGCTTGCCTTTTACCCATAGTGCATCCTGGTGCCATGTGTTCCCCAGGTAAGCGAAGCACCCGGCCATCCACGTGATGTAGAAGAAAACGTGATTCATCTTCTTCCATTCTTCCACAACAAACTGCGATGCACTGTGTATTCTGACACCTTTCTATCTGAACCAGCATTAACTTCTTGAGCAATTTGAGCTATAGTAGCTCGTCTGTTTGATCGGACCACACGTGCATCAATGAGCCTTGGCCGCCCATGACCCTGTCGCCGGTTCACCACTGTTTCTTTCTTGGACCACTTTTGACAGATACTAACCACTGCAGACCGGGAACACCCCACAAGAGCTGCAGTTTTGAAGATGCTCTGACCCATTCGTCTAGCCATCACAATTTGGCCCTTGTCAAACTCGCTCAAATCCTTACGCTTGCCCATTTTTCCTGCTTCTAACATAACTTTGAGGACAAAATGTTCACTTGCTGCCTAATATATTCCACCCACTAACAGATACCACGATGAGATAATCAGTGTTATTCACTTCACCTGTCAGTGGTCATAATTTTATGCCTGATCGTGTATATCCATCCACATCCACAAAGGGCAACACCAGATACTGAACAAGCGAAACACAATAAGTACTTAAATACAGACAGGAATGAAGGGTGAACAAGCATAAAAAGAAGCGCCTGGGAACAATCAATGAAACGAATCAAGAAAGAAAACTACAAAATGACTACAAGCTAAACAGGAAACGGGAACAAAACAGAAGCACAAAATAAGAGTCCCAATCGGGGGTTGTGACCAGCCAATGGTGGGTACTTTTTCAAAGTGGCGGGTGACTTTGCCTTGTATACCAGCCACAGTGGCGGGTGGATTGAAAAACATATTTTATTGGTTACTACTTAAAACATTCATTGTGACGGATTGGACAGCTTTTTGTCAAAGAATGCTGTTGCTAGTAACAATAATGCACTTTTATCGAGTAACTCATTTCATTGGTTTTTCAGCGCTGAGCTGAGGTACAGACGAAAAGAAAATATTGGGGATAAAAATTTGGACATAGTCCCGGTATTAAGGCCCGCCGCGGAGTCAGCATCTTACTCTTGCTGCTCACTTTTCATAATCAACATATGAAATTAAACAAATAATATTATAGGCTAATATTTAAACAGCCTTACTATGAAACTAAACAGGCTATGGTTTCTTTAACCCTCTGTCCGACGAAAGTGCGGGCGCATTCTGATGGATTTTTTCCTTTATGACAGCGGAAACAACTCACAATACTCCATCATTTTTAGTCATACAGATTTTGTTCATTAAACGCAAAGTTTTTAATTTTAAAAGCATTTCTAAATTCAGTTCATATTTCCAACAAACGAAATTCCAAGCCAAAATAACGAAATGGTAAAAAAAATTACCACCATGCAAAACATTTCGCTCTTTTAATTTGAAGTAATGCTTGAATAACACTCCTATCTCCTTCCATTAAAAATAATGGCTAGTGCGGTGGCTGGGATATACATAAATCTACCGACATCTAGGCTATATTGATTATTAAAAAGGCAAAGATCCGCAATAGTGTGTCAGAAATGATTTTGACCACTTCATTAAGTTTTTTTTGTAGAAAGTCTTTCTTTAAAGTGAATTTCGTTTTGTATCTTAATTTTGTTTCATCAGCCAATTGCCTGGATTTAATAAATAAGAAGCAAATAGTCTATAGCAGACAATAATCGTGACATGGAGGCGCGGGAGCGATCACTTTCATTGCACATGAACTGGAGCGTGTCTCATAAATAAACCGAAACACAGTGTATAGGCTACTTCTCACAGACATGAGAGAGATGTGAAATGAGAAAGCTTGAAATGTCCTCTTTTAAACGATTACGAAACAATTCGGAACGAAAAGAAAGCAAAGCGCACTGTTGTGTTCATGTCACGTGAGCAGCTCATGACTGGCGGTTCTGTTCAGATGCTGTGAGCTCCATCACTGCGTGTGCTGTGAGTTTAACCTGCATTTTTAGACTAATCCTGACTACAGAGTATTTCATTTAAGCTGCATACATTTTGTTCTTGCTCTGATGTTAAATGTGTAGCCATATATGCTATATTTGAGGATTGTGTGTATCAGATAGTTTGCAAAATCAAATGATTCTGACAGTTTTTGCCATTGAAATGACTGGGGGAAAAAGTGTCCCAATCAACCTGAATTCACCCCATACTATGCTAGTGCACTTTCTTTTATAAATTTGAATTTCCGGAAAAAGTGGCTGGTAAAAAATATAAGTGGCTGGTAAAATTTCCCACCCTGGTTGTGACAATAACATCTGTATGTGCAAATGTAGTACATATATTATATGTTTATATGTATACAGTATGTGTGTGTGTGTGTGTGTTCGCGTGTATCATATACTTTATACATTTATCACCGTTGGTTTACTCATAACGAATGTTATTACTTAGGCTATGTAATATGTATAGGCTTACTGTATAAATTTACTTTGCTTCAGTACCGTGGAGAGCGGCCACACTTTTGAAGAGCGAGTGAAGGAATGAAGTATCGCGAGTGTAGATACTTCTCACACACACACACACGAGCTGATGTATTCAGCATCACACACACTCATCCCTCGCGGAACGGATGCTCGTCGACGTGCGTGCGTGTGAGTGTAGGAGTACCGTGACGTGATTGTTTTCACTCCCATATTCCTAATATCATCTCAAAATATAACGGATTTGGAAAACGTCACCATCACAAGTGCATCGACCACTGAACGGAAAGCGGTTGAATAGATGCAACTGAGCGCGTGCTTAGGCAACATATTCTTGGGTGAACGCGCGAGAAGGTAGGAAGAAGAGAACGGTTTCCACCGATGCTTTTCGCTTTCTTACCCTTGTTCTGAACATCTATGTACTCCGAGCAGATGTATATGTCTTACGTGCCAGGGAAAAGCAGAAAAGGGTGCAGTCTTAGCTTGCACTGTTGAATAAAACACCTCCCCGCGCAGCTCCATCTTTTCCCTTGAAGGGCGCTGTGCTCGACCTCTTTACCGCTCTGAAATGAATGAAAAGGTTTTTGCAAAATATTCACTTGCTCTGGTTTTCTCCTTCAATTCTTTGCTTGCGTTTTATAACAACACTTCCCATTTGGATTTTTGAAATATAACGTTAGGACGTCGTTTCATATCTGTGTACCACCCCCGCGACATGCCCTTCACTTTGCAACCGGGTTTGGCATGAATCGAGCGAGAAAAGCTACCAGTGTTTGGTTGATAATAATCGCTACAAATATGATATGATGATAATAATAGCTACGAATAAATGGTACACAATGATCTCGAATATTAGGTTCAAAATAAAGTCGCTACAACGTTTGTTGACATTCGCTACAAATACGGCGTATTATAATAAGCGCTACGAAACGATTCTTTTATGTTCGAATCGTTCTACTACCTCTAATCCTGTCTTCTTGACAGCTGTATGGAGTCAGATAAAGGATGATTCAGTTAGCAGGCCTCATAAACCTAGCCTGGGAAAACCCAGACAACTTCCGGCAAATTTAGATTTGCTCTGCAAGTAGTCTGGCAAAGAGCCCATTCAAACCCATTTCTTATGCTGCCTTCACGTGCTATTAGAAATGTCCTAATTCCCACTTTAGAAGTCGTGATTACGAGCTTGTTGCATTCAAGTGCTTTGTTGTCGGAGTGAACAGGAATCATGGTGGACACCAGGTTATTCTTGCCTATTTATTGGGAAAGTCTTATTAAAACCATCATCATTTGTAGTCTCCATGCACCGACAACCATAAACATTCCACATAGTCCGCTTTCTGCTGATTCTGTAATTTCAGTCAAATGCAGGCTATTTTCGCTGTGTACCAAACATACAATACACTTCATATGATTACTCACATGTAAATATGTACTACGTTAATGTCAAGACAAGATGACCAAGCTGTTTTGGACCTGCCACAGCAGTCCAGTTCTCCCCGCCACCATGTTTAAAGCTTATGACACGCCCATCTGGGGAATTGGGGTATCAAAATTATTTCCGAATTTCCCAGTGGTAAACACATCAGAGGGCGTTCATGTGCAATTTTTACCTAGGAAACTCGTATTTACGATAATTCCGATAGCACGTGAAGGCAGCATAAAAGCCCCAGAAATCGAGGCACCAATCAGAAACGTTGAGGCGGGCTTTACACGATGACGACAGCGCAGCGACAATGAAGCAGATTCTGTACACTGACTACAAAGATGGATGCAGCAGTGGAACATCACTATCAGCTATCGCGGCTGTTTTAAGCGATTTAAACTTTTCCATTCCGTTAAAACCAGAGCAAAGAACAACACAAGAAGCCTTCATATCTAAAAAAGATGTTATCGCTGTCTTACCGACTGGACTCGGCAAAAGTCTGCTTGTCTTAGCGAGAGCCCTCTGGTAGTGTTAATGTTTCACAAAATATAGTTTTAAGTCCTTTTCAGGCGAGAATGTAGTTGTTTTTAAAGCCAAAATCTGTGGTTTATTTATAAAGAGAGCGCCTTTTTGAAAATTTGATCTGCCGTTTTTGGAGTTGTGAGCTCCAGTGGACCAGCGGCGCTCAATTGCTCAACCCCACCGAGAGGCGCCTTTCCTCGGCCATTCCTTCTGCCGTCTGCCGCTGGCTCTGATGTGAAGATATGATTCGTCTTGTGTAGATCTAACGGCTGATCTTTGCTCTCATTAATCTATAATGTGTTCCCTGACAGATCGTTTTGTCTGAGGGCAAAGTGAAGTTTCAAAACTTTATATTTGTAAGCTATTAAACTTTACCGTTGTAGTCTCCTAGCGCTGACTTTCTTTGACTGAATTGCTTTATGTATTGTATAGCTTCTAATACCTTTTACTTATACTTTTAAAATGGATATTGATCACGCATTAAACTAACATTTAACAAAAAGAGACTGGGTTTTGTCATATCTCATTGTATTACAGTGATAATCATAGGCGGTAACACTTTACAATAACAGTACATGAATAATCATGTATTAATACATGAATTAATAGTTTATTAAATATGAACTCATGATTAGTGAAGATATGAACTAATCATGAACAGATGAGGAGCTATCATGAACTAAGACAGGAGTCATAATGATTCATGCATGAATAACAGCAGCATTAATACATGTTAGTACATGTTTGATAATTAATGCATGAATTAACATGTATGGTTAAACTAAATCAAACAGGCTCCTTAAGAATAAATAAGAAGTACTCTGACTTTGAATTAAACATGTGATTTAATACTGTCATAATTTAAACTGTAATAGCCTATTATAATCTGCCATCTGCAGCTTTGTGATTTTTAGCCATTTTTGTGAGCAATTAAATACACACATTTGTCTAATCAAACGTGGAAAATAGACTAATAACTATCACTAATTATTTTAATTTGATATAAACCGTTTTCAGATTTTTATAGTTCAATTAGGCTACGTTTAGTCACAGCTAGTTTTCTTCCCGGAACTACAGTATGTAGGGTTTGTTTCTGGTGGGACACTCATTAGTGGCGCTCTCGGTGCTCCTAGCGCGTTAGTTGTGTTCCCTCGGTATTGCTGGTATTTTCATCAAATAATATATGTCGACTGCTTTGGTTAACCGAAATAATAATTTAAGACATGTTTGTATGATTGTTGTATAGGGATATTTCTGGAGGTGCGTACTTTAATTAACTGTATTTTTTAATTGTTTAAATGTAACTTATATGCTTCGATTAGCATTAGCCGGTGGATGTGCCCTGTTTTACATGTAAACATGCCTTATGCGTGTCTTTACAGGTATGTTTGGGCTTTCTTTTAAGTCCATATATGTTTAATTATATAAATATAAGTAAAATAACTAGCCTACAAATACTTTTTATCTTTGTTGTTTTTTTGTACCAAGGGTGTAAAGGAATAAGGATTCTTAGTGTATATGTTTATTCATTTTGTAATGAATGAATTGTTAGTGCATCATTGTGTCATGACTTTACTTGAGGGGGCACATCATGATTAATTCATTATTAGCTAACCATACACTAACATCAACTCATGGCTTGTTAATGTATGACTATGTCATGACTTTACTTGAGGAGGCACATCATGATTAATTCATTATTAACTAACCATACACTAACATCAACTCATGGCTTGTTAATGCATCATTGTGTCATGACTTTACTTGAGGGGGCACATCATGATTCATTCACTGTTAACTACTTCAAAATTAAAACTTATCAAAACTTATCAAATTCAGCTCATGATTTATCATAAACTTACTATCAAATACACATGTAACTAGTATTCAGCCCAGTTAAGAGAATGGAGGTACAGTATCATCACAGCCTGTGTCTGGGTGGAGAGAGAACTGTACGGATCCCAGCAGACGATCCCTCACTTCACTGCATGTTTCCTGTTTGGTTATTTTTTGGTAACTGATTTCTCAGGAACTGTTATAAGTCACGATAGGTTTAGTTTGAAGGGAAAGAGAATATCACAAAACAGACTGAGACCTTTTGAGATAAAATATAGCAGATTTAGTATTTTCTATGTTTGATAAGTACTAACATGTATTAATGCTGCTGTTATTCATGCATGAATCATTATGACTCCTGTCTTAGTTCATGATAGCTCCTCATCTGTTCATGATTAGTTCATATCTTCACTAATCATGAGTTCATGTTGAATTAACTATTAATTCATGTATTAATACATGATTATTCATGTACTGTTATTGTAAAGTGTTACCATCATAAGCTATATTATGCACACATGATATTACATGTTTTTATGTTTTAATGTAAACGAAAAGAGGCCGGGTTTTTTAAATATTTCGTTTTGTTATATACATGCATTGAAGATAATATGCATTGCCTTCACTACATTTGTGTGGCTATAATATGTTTAATATTAACTATCACCGTCATCGGGAGTTCATTCTCCGGAGTCAAACTTGGTAAGTCACGGACGCAAGTTAGAAGTTCGCGTACAAAATATGTCATAAAACACCACTGCCTCATTTCATAAAAAAAAACAAAACTTAAACATATTAGCCACACACATGTGGTTCAGGCAACGGGTAGTTAGGCCTACGTTCATTATCTTATATATTTATAATAAAACGAAGTATAAAACACCCTGCCTCTTTTCGTTTACATTTTAAAAATATTTAAACATTAATATGTGGTTTAGGTAAGGTGACCAGATTTCTGAAATGGAAACCGGGGACATTTCCTATTTGAGAACACAAGTACAGACAAGAACGCATATTGAGAAACGGCCAGATGTTTCTCCGTCGCTCTGCATACGTCATCTCCCTCATCGCTCTGATTGGTTTTGAGCGACGCTCGTTGGTGACGCCCCTTTGGAAATGATTTGTCTATGAAGCTTTGCCAGACCACAACTCAGTTACTACTGAGAATGGTCTGGTTTTAACCAGGCTATCATAAACCTGTATTCCCGATCTCTTCCAAAGATTAAATCAGAGTTCATTTTAATAACAATCAACAGCTACAATGTGACAATCACTATGTATGTTCGGAAAAACATCTGACATTACTCAGAATTTAACAATATTACACATTTATTTTAGCTTCATGTGAATAATATTTTTTTTTTTTATATCAATCAGAATTTGGAATATTAATTGTATTTGTAATCAAGCTATTCAGTCGCCATGACATCAGTTTGTCAGGGATTTTTTTTTTTAGGATTTGGAAAATAATTTGTGTTGTCAACACTAAGAGATATTTACATTTTGTTGAACAAACACAAAGTAATTAGCTTGACGTCGTCATACTCAATTCTAGTCAGAATATGAGTCTGAGACCGCTCCGTTGGGCTGTGATTATGGGGCGTGTTTCAACCGAACCAGGAAAGACCTCAATTGGATAGACCTACAACCAATCAGAGCAACGGAGCGACGCATAACATTAGTTGTCAAATGTCAACAGAACTCAACTGCACTGTGTTGCCATGTCCGCGGGTTGAAGCGACCCCAATTATGTGATATACAGACCCAGGAATGCGATTTTTAGCTGCCAGCCCTGCCAAAATAACACATATTTTACCCCCCAAATGCCTTTTTTTTCCCGGAGAACCCCCCCTAGAAAGCTATTGGGCTTGTTTTTGGCTAGTTTTGAGGAACGTTAGCAATTGGGCGGGTTTTGTTGTAAAAACTTGGCAACCCTGTCTGCACGCACGCTGGAATAAGTAGCCTAACGTTAGAAGAACAAGATTAGTGTAAACGATCTTTGCCGGTGTTGTAAAAAAATAATTTAAGGATACACAGAGTACTTACCAACACGATCATCATTTCTGAGAGAAATAGTAAAGGTGAAAGCATACGAACAAGTTCTCCATTTAGGATTAGAACAAATTCAACCCATGCGCCTTTGATGACGTAGATGATTACGTTACTGTTGATCATCTGTCCATCATCGTCTAAAGCCCGCCCTGACAATTTCATTGGTCCGAACAGTTTCTGTTCGGGTATAATTACTTCTCTACCGATCAATTCCAGACCGAACTGCCCGAGTAAAAATGTTGTGGGCGGGGCTAAGTTCGGCTGGCATCCAGGCTACAAAGTAATACCTCAAAAATAATTTTGAAGCCGCTGTGTTTTTTAAAAGCATAACTTATTAACAAGTTGCTGTATTATAGAAAATGGACTTTAATCTGAAATTAATGTGCATGTAAACATGGTCAGTGTTACAGGCTGCTTAAAGGGATAGTCACCCAAAAATGAAAATGACCCCATGATTTACTCACCCTCAAGCCATCCTAGGTGTATATGACATTCTTCTTTCAGACGAACACAATCGGAGTTATTTTAAGTAATGTCCTGGCTCTTCCGAGCTTTATAATGGAAGTGAATGGGGGTCGAGATTTTGAAGCCCAAAAAAGTGCATCTATCCATCATAAAAGTAATTTACACAGCTCCAGGGGGGATTCTCAAGTGAATCGATGCGTTTGTGTAAGAAAAATATCCATATTTAAAACTTTTATAAACTAAAATAAATAACTAGCCTCTGACAGACGGCCGTACGCATCGGTTTACGGCGAAAGAGTGACCTCTGACCTGACACGTGACGTATTGATGAACGCAGAAGCGCAGAGGATAGAGCTGAACAAGACAACGGTCACGAATTAGTCTAAAACGAGAATTTTTAAAGAGAAATGAGCTGCGGACAGCACGGATGCAGACTACTTGTATTTATACTACTGAAAGTGTATGCTGGGGTCTGCCCGGCGGACGACATGTTCCACACATGCGCAGTAGATCGGCTCAAACAGTAAACAAACATGGCACGTCTGGCTGTCTTTATATTGTTTTAACGATGGATCGTAGAGGTGCGGGTAGCGTCGGACTTCACACAGCCTCTCTTCAAATTTGACGTCCATGTTGTCCACTAAATGTAAACGTTGTCCATTGACGTCCATGTTGTCCACTAAATGTAAACGTTGTCCACTGACGTCCACGTTGTCCACTACTAAACGTTGTCCACTGACGTCCATGTTGTCCACTAAACGTCGTCCGCTGACGTCCATGTTGTCCACTAAACGTTGTCCGCTGACGTCCATGTTGTCCACTAAACGTTGTCCACTGACGTCCACGTTGTCCGCTAAACGTTGTCCACTGACGTCCATGTTGTCCACTAAACGTTGTCCACTAAACGTTGTTCACTGACGTCCATGTTGTCCACTAAACGTTGTCCGCTGACGTCCATGTTGTCCACTACTAAACGTTGTCCACTGACGTCCATGTTGTCCACTAAACGTCGTCCGCTGACGTCCATGTTGTCCACTAAACGTTGTCCGCTGACGTCCATGTTGTCCACTAAACGTTGTCCACTGACGTCCACGTTGTCCACTACTAAACGTTGTCCACTGACGTCCATGTTGTCCACTAAACGTCGTCCGCTGACGTCCATGTTGTCCACTAAACGTTGTCCGCTGACGTCCATGTTGTCCACTAAACGTTGTCCACTGACGTCCACGTTGTCCACTACTAAACGTTGTCCACTGACGTCCATGTTGTCCACTAAACGTCGTCCGCTGACGTCCATGTTGTCCACTAAACGTCGTCCGCTGACGTCCATGTTGTCCACTAAACGTTGTCCGCTGACGTCCATGTTGTCCACTAAACGTTGTCCACTGACGTCCACGTTGTCCGCTAAACGTTGTCCACTGACGTCCATGTTGTCCACTAAACGTTGTTCACTGACGTCCATGTTGTCCACTAAACGTTGTCCGCTGACGTCCATGTTGTCCACTACTAAACGTTGTCCACTGACGTCCATGTTGTCCACTAAACGTCGTCCGCTGACGTCCATGTTGTCCACTAAACGTTGTCCGCTGACGTCCATGTTGTCCACTAAACGTTGTCCACTGACGTCCACGTTGTCCACTACTAAACGTTGTCCACTGACGTCCATGTTGTCCACTAAACGTCGTCCGCTGACGTCCATGTTGTCCACTAAACGTTGTCCGCTGACGTCCATGTTGTCCACTAAACGTTGTCCACTGACGTCCACGTTGTCCACTACTAAACGTTGTCCACTGACGTCCATGTTGTCCACTAAACGTCGTCCGCTGACGTCCATGTTGTCCACTAAACGTTGTCCGCTGACGTCCATGTTGTCCACTAAACGTTGTCCACTGACGTCCACGTTGTCCGCTAAACGTTGTCCACTGACGTCCATGTTGTCCACTAAACGTTGTCCACTAAACGTTGTTCACTGACGTCCATGTTGTCCACTAAACGTTGTCCGCTGACGTCCATGTTGTCCACTTTACGTTGTTCACTGACGTCCATGTTGTCCACTAAACGTTGTCCACTAAACGTTGTCCACTGATGTCCATTGTGGCGAGGTGGACGAGCGAGAGACATGGGAGGAGCGAGCGAGACCGGTGTGCCTCGCAGGTGACGCTCATTCTCAATCACGCACACCGATCTTGTTCGCTCCTCCCATGTCTCTCGCTCGTCCACCTCGACACATCCATGTTGTCCACTAAATGTTGTCCACTGACGTCCATGCTGTCCACTCCATGGCAGGTGGGAGCTTTTAAGCTTTAAACTTTCCAGCGCCTGCGCAGTTGGTGCTTTTGTAGCCTAAAAAATGGGAGGCACACGGATATCCACAAAGAGCTTCCGCGTACAACCTCCGATGATTTTTACGTCATGTGGAATGCGGAAAGTATAACACTAGCTTCAGTCACCTTCCGTCTGCCGGAAGCTAGTTATTTTCTGTTGATAAAGTTTTAAATATGGATATTTTCCTTACAAAAACGCACCACTTCGCTTTAGAAGGCCATTATTAACCCCCCCGTTAGCCATGTGGAGCACTTTTATGATGAATGGATGCACTTTTTTGGGCTTCAAAATCTCGACCCCCATTCACTCCCATTATAAAGTTGGGAAGAGCAATGACCTTTTTTAATATAACCCTGATTGTGTTCGTCTGAAAGAATGTCATATACACCTAGGATGGTTTGAGGGTGAGTAAATCATGGGGTAATTTTCATTTTTGGGTGAACTATCCCTTTAAGGTTTATAGGTTTCATGTTTGTAATCCTGAATGAAATCATTCCTTGTTTACTAAAGTAATTCCATTTCTTTCTGGTGGTTTGTTTTTATTGTGCATAAAATTTTGATAAATATCAAAGAACAAGCTTTGCTTATACTGGAAAATGAGGTAGCAGCGTGTTGTATTATATATAAACGCTTCTTAAAGTAACGTGTGCATCTGTTGTGTCTGTAATGTGTGTTTTTACAGGTTTTTAGAAATTCAAATTTGACGTTGGTGCTCTGAAAGAAAACCAGAATCTCCATGGCAGGTGAGAGCTTTTAACTTTCTTAAACCAAACTGAATTGTTATCATATTCAAGTATTTACATGGTAGTGTAAGGCAGTTCAAAGAATAGCATGGTCCTACCAAAGCACATAGTACTGAACCAGGACTTAAGTTTTAAGCTTTAAATTGTTTTTTTCCCCCCACAGAAAACAATTTCCCTCCTCTTCCACGGTTCATTCCACTGAAACCATGTTTTTACCAAGACTTCAACGAGATCCCAGACCAGTGGCGATCAATGTGCAAACGAATGTATTACCTATGGATATGTACGTTCTTGTATTACTGCATATATTTTTGGAGTATCCTCTCTGCATGTATTTTTTTTTTGTTCATTACGGTGTGTGTACTGAGTAGATTGCAATCATGTGGCTTTATTTGCCATTACAATGTCTTTTGTTTTCACTGTAAACACTGAGAAACACCAGACACACGAAAACTTGTAGAGACTGGTTTTGTATTTTGATCTATCGGTCCACGGGTAAAAGCGTGGCGTGTCATATTACTCATGTTATTGTACAGTTTACCAGATAATCATATAGTATCACAAGCATTAGATTTGCTTTTGCCATGTAGGATGTTCACAAACTCCTTTTTTCATTAGCACACTAAATTGGAACTATTTTGAAATGTGTCTGGGAGTTAAGAAAGTAAGTGTTTGTTGAAATGCACATTTGTATTAGTATCTTAGTATTGTTAGCTTTGAACTTGGTTTACTTAGATATCAAATTTGAGTCATTGTGTGTCATAAATGTGCTCGGTTTTCTGGTATCTCCCCCGTTCCAATAGATGAAATTTTAGTTTTCCTTGTACTGTAGTCACCTACAACCCTAAAGTCAAATGCAGTATTATGTGTACATGATATACATTAGATGCACTTTGTAAGAGAATGCGATCATTTTTATTTTAAATGTAATTTTTAACTTTTAATTTAATTATATATGAAATTAACTTTTTCATTTGATTAATTTTTAAATATTAAATGGGCGATATAAGCTTGAGTTGTAGGGTCTTTCATCACATTTTTTAAGCCAATATTAAATTAACTTTTTTTCACTCGCAGTGAATAGTGCCACTCTAGCAGCAAACCTGATTGGCTGTCTAGCATGGATGTGCGGAGGGGGCGGGGCAACCAATTTTGGCCTGGCCATTCTGTGGCTGATACTGTTCACCCCGTGCTCATACGTGTGCTGGTTCAGGCCCATCTACAAAGCCTTCAAGTGAGTTCAGCTAATGTTTAAAGATGTTTTAAAGTAGTCTTTGAATTGTAATCATTGTGCATGACCCTAATGCAGTTCACTCTTTCTTTTGCAGGACAGACAGTTCTTTCAACTTCATGATGTTCTTTTTCGTCTTCATGGCGCAGGTGGTGATTAGTATCATTCAGGCTGTCGGAATCCCAGGATGGGGAGTTTGGTAAGAACAGCTCAAATGTAATCAGATAGATAGATCGAGGGCCCTATCATACACCCGGCGCAAAGTTGTTTTTTGCTAGTTTCAGCCTGAAGCAGTTCTCATTTTCACGTCCAACGCCATGTTGTTTAAAGTGCTATTTTAAAGTTTCCTAATTTAGTTGTGGAGGTCTCCAACAACAGGTTTACATGCATCAAAGGTCAAAAAACGGTTTCATTTTCTCATAATATTCATATGCACATCGCATTTTTCAATGATTCTTAAACGACTCGATGGATGGATCAGTCTCTTTAAATCCCTCCTTTCCATGAGCTACTCTGCTCTGATTGGTCAGAAGGCCCAGTCTATTGTGATTTGTCTACCGTGTACAGCTCAACTAGTTATTCAACCCGAACCTTGAGCAAGACGTGAGTTGGCCTGTTGCAATAATCAATATATCGATAAATCGCACAATATATGTACATGACCTCAATCCTTTTTGGTGATGCAATATATCGCCCGTTATGTTTACATGATAATGAATGTCACCAACATTTTACTCGATTGTGCTGTCATCTTGTATGTTTTCCGTGACGGAGGCGAAAGTGGTTCTCAGCCAGTTCCTTCATACACAGAGCGTTATCGACAGGTGAAAAAAAGCCGCCATTTTAGGCGTTATAGTGTTTTCCTGACAACTACTGACAGTTTGGAAGAAGCCCAAATGGACTCGATTTCAAAGCCGGAATCCCCTGTTCCGGGAAGCCGTTTCACAAGGGAAAATGTTTATTTACTATTTATTCAATTTTTTTATTTTTTTTGTTTAGGATAATATTTTTTTTACCCTTAATTTCCATGATCTAAAGAATTAAAAGGTTGTCATTTGAAAGTGTGTAGTCTACTGTCTACTGTTATATATTAGGATTATATATTCAGTGGCATAAAATACTCTTAAAATGACAATAATATTGTTAATCGCAATTATTTCTGGGACGATATATCGCGACACAAAAAGTAGTTATCGTGACAGGCCTAGACGTGAGACGTTTCTCAGTGATGCTACTTGAGGTACATTATGAGATGTTTCAACTGTAATTCTTTACCATCAGCATTAAAGGGATAGTTCACCCAAAAATGTCATCATTTACTCAAGTTGTTCCAAACCTGTATGAGTTTCTTTGTTCTGCTGAACACAAAAGAAGATATTTTGAAGAATGTTTGTAAAAAAGCAGATAGAGCAACCATTGACTACCATAATATTTTTTCCCTACTATGGTAGTCAATGGTTGCTTGGATCTGCTTGGTTACAAAGAGTGGACATACTGCTAACGCTTTTTCATTTCTTCTTCGCTGCTCTAAACAGTGGTTGCTTGTGGCAACACAGCACAACTTCCTGTGTTTGCAATGCAATCTGAGCAGCGAAGAAGAACTGCGCTGTGGTTAGGCAAAGCTCACGGTCATAACTAGGTCTTGTTTAAGAAAATGGTATTGGATCGGTACATGGGTTCAAGTACTCGCCGATACTGATGCCAGAAATTGTTTCTGGTATCTGTGATATTTCCGATACTAGTATCGGAATCGGAACAACTCTAGTTTTAGGTAATACTGCAGCCCACAGCTGATTTACAGTAGTATTTCAGTAAGACAGTAATAACATGAGTTAGCCGGTTAGCCAGACACCTACACAATATAAAACACAGTAAACACATTGTAGAGCACAGCGTCTTCTCGATAGGATGCTATCCAGTATCCGCTGCAGTGTTCGAGGCAATATGCTAATGTTTCGTCTTGACGCCACAACAAAATGGCTTGCGATTCGTTTGAAAAACGATTAATTTAATTGACTCAGTTGACTCTATTACTTTTGAGAGACAATAACTTTATATACGGTGCAATTTCAGATTTAAAACTTTGCAGGATGTTTTAATTCACTTAGAACTATGTTACACACTACATGACAGTACATTTTCAAAAAACCATAATAGGGCCACTTTAAATAGCAAATGGACTCGTGCCCATCTGTTCACCAATGGGCGTGCTGGTCTGAAAACGAGGTGTGTTCAGGCGCATTGATGGCGCGTTGCAATTTTGAGGAAATTAAAAACGACTGCGCCATTGACCAACAAAAACCTGGTCTAAAGTCAATATCGCAGTATTTTTTGTGTTATTTAAAGGGCGCATTGGTAATATGCGCACAACACGAGTACACTCTGATTATTACACACACAGGTGTACAGCAGCACACAAACATTGTTAAATATGAAAAATGAAAGGATTCCTCTCTGGAGAAGTGTTCAGTCTTTCAACTCGCAAATTCCACCATGTAAATAGTGAATCTGCCATGCCTGCCATGCAACTGGCTTTTAAAGGGAATGGGAGATGAGACTCTGATTGGTTTATTGAACGTTATGCCCAAAACACACCCATGACTCATTAAGATACTAGGCACAACCCTTTTGGACCATGTGCCTGGTGTGCCGACCATTTTTTCCATCATTAACCTAACAAAAGTACACCTAGACCATGCGCTTCAGACCATGCCCACAGATCGCAAATAGACAGACAGACAGACAGACAGACAGATGAATAGATAGACAAACAGACACATATACAGTGAGGAAAATAAGTATTTGAACACCCTGCTATTTTGCAAGTTCTCCCACTTCGAAATCATGGAGGGGTCTGAAATTGTCATCGTAGGTGCATGTCCACTGTGAGAGACATAATCAAAAAAAAAAAATTCCAGAAATCACAATATATGATTTTTTTTACTATTTATTTGTATGATACAGCTGCAAATAAGTATTTGAACACCTGAGAAAATCAATGTTAATATTTGGTACAGTAGCCTTTGTTTGCAATTACAGAGGTCAAACGTTTCCTGTAGTTTTTCACCAGGTTTGCACACACTGCAGGAGGGATTTTGGCCCACTCCTCCACACAGATCTTCTCTAGATCAGTCAGGTTTCTGGCCTGTTGCTGAGAAACACAGAGTTTGAGCTCCCTCCAAAGATTCTCTATTGGGTTTAGGTTTGGAGACTGGCTAGGCCACGCCAGAACCTTGATATGCTTCTTACAGAGCCACTCCTTGGTTATCCTGGCTGTGTGCTTCGGGTCATTGTCATGTTGGAAGACCCAGCCTCGACCCATCTTCAATGCTCTAACTGAGGGAAGGAGGTTGTTCCCCAAAATCTCGCAATACATGGCCCCGGTCATCCTCTCCTTAATACAGTGCAGTCGCCCTGTCCCATGTGCAGAAAAACACCCACAAAGCATGATGCTACCACCCCCATGCTTCACAGTAGGGATGGTGTTCTTGGGATGGTATTCATCATTCTTTTTCCTCCAAACACGTTTAGTGGAATTATGACCAAAAAGTTCTATTTTGGTCTCATCTGACCACATGACATTCTCCCATGACTCCTCTGGATCATCCAAATGGTCATTGGCAAACTTAAGACGGGCCTGGACATGTGCTGGTTTAAGCAGGGGAACCTTCCGTGCCATGCATGATTTCAAACCATGACGTCTTAGTGTATTACCAACAGTAACCTTGGAAACGGTGGTCCCAGCTCTTTTCAGGTCATTGACCAGCTCCTCCCGTGTAGTTCTGGGCTGATTTCTCACCTTTCTTAGGATCATTGAGACCCCACGAGGTGAGATCTTGCATGGAGCCCCAGTCCGAGGGAGATTGACAGTCATGTTTAACTTCTTCCATTTTCTAATGATTGCTCCAACAGTGGACCTTTTTTCACCAAGCTGCTTGGCAATTTCCCCGTAGCCCTTTCCAGCCTTGTAGAGGTGTACAATTTTGTCTCTAGTGTCTTTGGACAGCTCTTTGGTCTTGGCCATGTTAGTAGTTGGATTCTTACTGATTGTATGGGGTGGACAGGTGTCTTTATGCAGCTAACGACCTCAAACAGGTGCGTCTAATTTAGGATAATAAATGGAGTGGAGGTGGACTTTTTAAAGGCAGACTAACAGGTCTTTGAGGGTCAGAATTCTAGCTGATAGACAGGTGTTCAAATACTTATTTGCAGCTGTATCATACAAATAAATAGTTAAAAAATCATACATTGTGATTTCAGGAATTTTTTTTTTTTGATTATGTCTCACAGTGGACATGCACCTACGATGACAATTTCAGACCCCTCCATGATTTCTAAGTGGGAGAACTTGCAAAATAGCAGGGTGTTCAAATACTTATTTTCCTCACTGTATATACACATATATTTGTAGATAGAAAGAAAGAAAGAAAGAAAGAAAGAAAGAAAGAAAGAAAGAAAGAAAGAAAGAAAGAAAGAAAGAAAGAAAGAAAGAAAGAAAGAAAGAAAGAAAGAAAGAAAGCTGGGTCAGTTCCAGTTGAGTTACCCTATAGAAACTCAAATGACTCATATATACTCTTGCGTCATGTATTATTTTTAGCACACATATAGTATGGTCTGTTTAGAGTATATCAGGATGTTATGTAATATTCTGAATTTATACAATCTTTTCATGTACTGCACTTTCTAAGAAGCATGTTAATGAGGAGAATATCTCTTCTTTCTTTTACAGTGGCTGGCTGGCCACCATCACGTTTTTCAGCACTAATATCGGCTCTGCTGTTGTCATGCTGATTCCGACCATAATGTTCACTGTCGTGGCTGTTTTCTCCTTCATCGCCCTCACCAAGGTACCCGTTATTGTTCCTTCATCATTATTGTTTTGAATATAAAGAGATCTCATGATATTTCCTAAAGTTCAAGCAACTATTAAGTTATGCTGTGTGATGTCTTAACAATGTTAACAATATTGTTGTTTAATATAATTTTTTTTATCCTGCACAGAAGTTACTGCACTACACACCTAATTATCTTTTTTCTCCTGAGCAAAAACCCTCAGTAATCTCACCTTTTCTATTGAGTTTCTGAAGAGATGTGCTTTAATCTTTAAAAACATTAATTTAATAACAGTTTTCTTTAACAATTCTTGAAATTAATATCCATTTATACTGAATTTATAATATTGTGATGCCTAAATTCACTAAAACATTTTAAACATTTGATTTTAGTGTTTTATTTAATTATTTTAGACAAAATATTATAGAATAATATTTTTATTTTGTTATTAATATGTTTAATAAAATATCTGATATCTGCTTACTGGTTCAAAAAATAATTATTATTGGCTCACATAATTGATATGTTTAAAAACACTAATCATTTTGTAACAGTAATCTGTACAGTTTGTGAAATTAATATCCATTTTTTTTATACTGTACATTATAATATTGTGATGCTTAAATTAACTTTAAAACATTAAAAACCTCAGATTTTAGTGTTTTTTTTAAACTACTTAAGACAAATATTTTAAATATTTTCATGTATTATTATTATTATTTTTTTAAATATCTGCCCTTTATTGATTATTGGTTCTATGAAAATAATTGTTAGCTTGCATCACTACAATTTTAATATACCTAATTTTATAGCTCTATCCTCTGTACGCCTACTATTGTCTATTTTTTATTTATTTATTTTTTTACCTTTTTTTTTTTTAATGAATTTTAGGAAAGATTCTTAAGCAAAGTATATAGTTTGTAGCAAAGGGTTAAATCGAAGCAAGACTGTATATTAAACATCAAATATGTTCTGATTTGACTTTCACTTTTATGTATGACACACAAATAATTTTTCAAAAAACTTACACAATATCTGCGATTTACTTAAACCTACTAACATCCGTTGCCATGATTTTTGGAATGACTTATCGGGAGAGGAAAATCACGTTTAGTCGCATAACTTTGGTTAATGGAAACACGTTATTTCGCAATAGTTTTTTATCGACATTTAAAAAATATTGCTAAAGTTTTGCGCAAATCTGTAATGAATGCCCAGACTTTGGCCTGATCGCACCGCAGGAACTAGGAACAATTTTAGTTTTAGGAATGCCTTTTGGGGAACTAATTTAGCTCCTACTTCAGAGTAGGGTCTAACCCAGCACAATAGGAGCTACCAGTGACGTAAATGTGTACGCTGATTGGCCGAACACACATCAAATACCAGCACACAGTTTATAGCCTTTATATTTACTACAGAAACTCTACGCACATGGTAAACAGTGATAGATGGACCTCTCAACCTTCACGCTAAGTAGAAAATCTAAAGCAACTATGGACCAAGTGAAACATGATTATGTATTTCTGCTCAGCTAGCGACATTGGACATTAACCACACGGCAAACACTAATTTTTTCATATACTGTCTACTTTCTTTGTATAAAAGTTGTATCTAATAGACAGGGCTGTTAAACAGATCGTAACCTAATGAAGATGGAGAGTTCTCAGTGCCGTCAAAATAAAGGTCTGCCACGCTGTCAAAATAAAAGTCCCAAGAACAAGCACGCCTTACGTCACTTCAGAGTTGCGAATGCAACCAGGAAAACGTCCCTAGGGGAAGTTTTAGTTCTTGGCGTTCCTATAACTAACCTGTGCGAAAGCCCCTATCGTTTTATGTAGCCTATATGACAGACTTGTGCTACACAACTGTATTTTCCTTTTGAGCATATATCCCTAGTTCTGAGCTATAAAAGATCAACCTTCGAGCACTACAATTTTCTTCTGTCTTAGGTTCACAACTTCTACCGTGGCAGCGGAGGCAGCATGAGCAAGGCTCAGGAAGAATGGACCACCGGTGCTTGGAAGAACCCTCATGTCCAACAGGCAGCACAGCAGGCAGCCATGGGCGCTGCACAGGGGGCCATGCCGGGCCAACAACAGTACTCCGCTGCACCAACCTACAACTATGACGACCCAATGTAGATCCTTTTCAGCCAGAATGGGGGGAGGGGACAGAAACAGGATATTTAGGGAGTGCGTTCCAAAGGGATAAAGTCAGCGACTAGTTTGGGGGAGGGAGACAGGAAAGATACTACTGACCAATTTGAATTCAAACAGGTTCCCACCAGTACAACAATACATAAGCTTTTGCTTAAACTGTTTTAAAAGTGTGTGATAGTTTAAGGAGTTGCTTTTGGTATTTAGACCCCATAAATAGGATCGTATCAGTCTAGCCATGTGGTATTATGGCAGATTTAATTAACGGTTATGTAGTGTTTCTTCACTTAACGTATTTTAAACACTAGAGCACTAATAAGGAAACATTCCAAAACTCACTGTTTCTATAGTAAATAGATTCTCAGATGGTTGTCGGATTCGTCTGTGGTATTTGCAAGCCAGTTATATATTTTGGTGGGCTGTTAGTATTCAAAAACACATTTTGACTATGTAGTAGACACATCTTTACTCTCACGTCTTACGAATAAACGTAGGTTTTATGCACAGAGAGACGAAAAGATCAGCTTTCGTAAAATAAATTGACTGGTATTTACTTGATCTCACAGATGAAAAGCTATAAAGCTTATAAACATTACATTGTTTCTGTTGAGCGCTTTACATCAAGTGCAAGTACAAAGAGAGCTCGTTTTGTTTTGTCAAATCGTTTGTTTCATTTTCTTTGAAGGTGCAAAGGAAAGCCATATGTTTACGTTGTTTTAGTTGTTGAGTATTTTTTTTTTTTTAATATGTGCAGTTTTGTTTTACCTCAGGATTTAATCGTCTCATTTTTATGCTGATGTACTATAGGCGAGGTTCGACTAACGAAATCGATTGGGCGAAATATTTGTACATACACATGTTGTATGTCTGTACATTAGTTCAATTGAAATGCTCTCGAATAGATTAAATGTTTAATTTACTCTTAGCCACAGGCTTGTTATACAGTTCAATCCATTATGATCTAAATCTGATGCAGCGGCCGTTATCATTGATATCACAGAAATCATAACTGTTGTTTTGCAAATAATCCGAGACTGAATTTCAGTCATTTCTGGCTTCTTGGTGGTTTATTGTCCACTGGGTTAAAATCATCAACTAAAGCACATTATGAAGTAATATTGTCACAAGTACAATATGTTGTATCATATTAATTATTGATTACTCTTACAGGTTAAGTGATGTACAGTAGTACTTTGCATCTCCCCAAAATGATGTCCATTTGTGATGATTTTTCTTGACATTTCCTGAAAATATTTGCTCTATTACGCATCGACAAGCAATTTCTGTGTGAAATTCCTGATTTACATAAATTTAGTAGTGCTTTCAAAATGATTAATTGCATCTAACGTAAAAGTTTGTTTATATATATATATATATATATATAAACAAATTATATATACACCGATCAGGCATAACATTATGACCGTTATCACAGAGGAAGTGAATAACACTGATTATCGCATGCCAGTGGGTGAAATGGGGGAATAGAGATGGAAAGGATACACACACATATATATATATATACACATACACCAATCAGGGATAACATTATGAAGTGAATAACACTGATTATTGATGCACGTGGGGAGCGAAGGCCGAAAAACAGACGAGCTACTGTAGCTCAAATTTCTCAAGAAGTTAATGCTGGTTCTTCTAGAAAGGTGTCAGAATACACAGTGCATCGCAGTTTGTTGCGTATTGGCCTGCGTAGCCGCAGACCAGTCGGGGTGCCCATGCTGACCCCTGTCCATCGCCGAAAGCGCCAACAGTGGGCACATGAGCATCAGAACTGGACCACAGAGCAATGGAAGCTTCTTGAGCAATTTGAGCTACAGTAGTTCGTCTGTTTGATCGGACCACACAGGCCACCCCTTGGCCACCTAGGACCCTGTCACCGGATCACTGTTCCTTCCTTGGAAAGATAATATATAAATGTATATACATGCACAAACATATATTTGCAAACATTTATGTTAGTTTTATGTTAGATGCGATTGTGATTAATCGATTTGACAGCACTACAATTTAGAGATTGTTTAAAATCTTTCATACCTGAAATATTGTGGATTTATAATATATAGTAGAACATTTAGTTAGATTTGTTGTTCCAATTCCGAATTTACAGTCTGTCTATCTATGAGGAGCTGGTTAGTGATGTACATGGTTGACTGTATAACTGGGTCATAGTTTAAGGAGTATAAAGAAAAGAAAGAATGATGAAAATAATAGTGTACAGTATATGTAATATGTCTTCTCAATGTCTCTATCAAGGCTTGTAAAATACTTTTAATCATTTCATGAACTGTGAAACACAATACGCCCATGCCATGTGTGATATTATTAATGTATGTTTGGGGAGTTTTTCTATGTACTCTTTTGTTTATGTAAAGAAATTTTCGTTAATGTGTGTATTTGAGTGTTTTAAGCGTAACTGTTCCACTGTGTGATGCTTAGTACACAGTTGTGGGCCTTTTGGAAAGACAGGACTTCCTGTGCGACGCTTGGCTGATGTTTGTCCCTGATTGAAATCAATAGTCCTGTTGCGCCCTCTGGTGGACTGGATGTATATAACTTTACCTGTTTGTTTTCCGACAGTCACCTAAGAAAACATTGACAGGAGCAATATCGATATATGTCATGCATGATTTGATTACATCAACAAGAATGCTATTTTTCAGCCGCACCAGCAAAAGCTACAGTCACTGTCCTTTCCAAGACCCGCCATGTTCTTTTGTGCCCTGATCTTCATAGCTATGTATTCCAACAGTAGATAAAGCCTTGTTCATACTGTAAAGTTAAGTGAGTGGAAAGATGCCAGTAGTAACATAAAACAGATAGTTGTCTTTGTACAGTGAGTTGTGTGTGGTGCTTGGTCAATTTGTGAATTCAACCAAACCTCGTGCCATGTGTGTGTGTGTAGATGTTAATTATTTTGTCAAGCCTAAAGTGGAATGTATTGTTGACTTGGAGAGAAGAACTACAGTCTGGTACATTTTACAGGTTTCCATTTTTATTTTCTTATCTTTTTTATTTCCCCCCCTGAGTTTTAATGGTCAAACATTAAAATGATTTTGTATTAATATCAATTTAGCCATATTTTCTCCCTCAGCCACTATGTTTAGTGTACTTAATCTTAATTTGTATCGAATGCTATGCTAAACACCACATGTTAGCTTTCCTGAGAAAAACTATACTTACAAATCAAACAATCATGCAAACATGAAGCTCAATAGTTGTGATTTCTGAAGGTGGTTGTTTTTGAAGTTTGAGATGAATTTTTTATTTTTATTTTGGTTCAGTTTGTATTACTTTTATATTATTTTGTCTCTCCCTGATGGATAATAAACAGATGATGTTTATTCTGTGTCCGTCCAAGTTATTATAGTCAACTAAAAATAAAACCATTTTTATGCATCATTTCTCATTTTCATTTAGTTAAAACTGATGTACTGAAATAACTAAAAATATTGAAATAAAAAAGAATTAAAAATATAAACTATAATTTTATAATTTTATCTCAATAATAGTAAAATAACACTGAACCCTTAAAGGCCAACTGTGGGTGAGAGGAAGTGGAGGAAATGAGTGAAAAGTCTATAAAAAATTGGCCCGCCTCAAAAACACTTTGACTGTCTGCTTGTTTAGTTTTTTTTTGCTTTGGCAAAATGGTACTCTAACCAGTCATTTTGACTTGGGTTTTCTAAGTAACGAAGGCATAGCATGCAAATAGTTCAGATTACTTCATTGTTTTAAGTAAATTCAACAAATTATTGGACATTAGGTATAAGTTTACTAAAAAGTCTTAGTAAGGACAACTGTTGGATTTTACAGTGAAGACAGGCCGGGACATATGGAACAGTTCCTCCCCTTTTTTAATCAGCCAATAGCATTTTGTTTAAATCACAGCTCAGCCAGTCTGTAAAGCCACAGTTTCCTCCTAATCTCTAACCGTTTATCATCATAATCTCCTCCATATCGCACATGTGATCCGCTCTGTGCTATATCAAGTAGACTGTGTGCGCACTGCGGTGGTTCACATGACACTAACGTGAAACCAGACTTCATTCGCCCCAATGAACAGCATATTTACTGAATAATTTCCATTCCCTATATAGTGCACTATGTGCCATTCACCATGTAGAAAATAGTAAATGTGTGAAAAGTGACCGATTTCAGCCACAGCTTCAGCGTCTATTTATAATGTAGGGGCCGTGATGCTTCAGATTCTAGAGAGTGCTTGATTGGACAGAAAATGTGATGAGAAGCTGAAGTGCAGAATGAAGTCATCAAAATCATTGATCCATATTGGTGAAAGTGAGAGACTGTAAGTTTTGAATGCTTATATCTTCTAAATGTGATTTTTGTCATTGTTTTGGAGCACACTAGCTTATAGATAACAGTAAGCAGGGCTCGACATAAGCAATGGCCCGATGGCCCGGGGCGGGCCAGTGATTGGCCATCCGCAAAGGCAAAACAACGAGCCAACAATGACACAATCCAGCGTATGGTGAAGTTAATAAACACTGCTTACAATATCGTGAAGAGTGAGCTCCCCTTTACTGCCGAGAGAACGGTCGCTCTTCTCAAGAAGAATGGCGAAGACCGATGTAACGTTAACAGTTAGCATGTCGAAGGTAAGTTACTCAACTAGCTAGCTAATATATCACCGTAACTTTGCTAATAAATGATAGATCCAAAGTGTGAGTGCTTGACTTGTGTCATGAGTGAATTTGCACGCGCTCCGAAACAGACCGAGACGAGTAAATTATACTTTCGGTTTCATGTGCACATCAGGGATGGCTGACGCAAAACTGTAGTTCCGAAGCTTTGCGCGATCCGAAGCGCAGATGTTTCGAGACGAACGATCCGAAGCGGGATTCAAAACACCTATGTCACGTGACTACAGCTAAATGAAGCCAAACATATCTTATATAATGTGTATCTTTGTTAAAGCTACACTATGTAACTTTTCTGTCCACTAGAGGTCGCCTGTTCAAAACAAAGGCGTAGTTTGATGACGGCACGTTTGAGCGCAGAATCTCGGGACCTGTGGTCTTCACCTCACAGCCGGTGGAAAACAGTCAGGATAGTCATGTTCATGGATGCGATTATTAACATTACTGTAGTGAAGCAGAGCAGGAGCGAGTGTTGTGGAGCTGAGCAAGGCCGCAGGAGCGATTGAAGAGCGGGACTGTTATTATGGCATAGTCGCTGGCGGGACTTTTATTATGACACGGTCGTCTGCGCAACTTCCTCTTTTCCAGTCATGAGTTTGAGGTAACGCAGCTCTGTTTATCATATTAGATATATCTGAGTGTGTTGAAAAGGAAGTTATGACGTTCGCTCGGCGGCTGCTATGACACTTGTTCACACTGCAGTGAGAGTAAAGTGTTTCACTGAATAAAACCGGAGACCGAGGGTGACGCAGATATGACGCAATCGACAGGCGACTCCCTCACACGCATGGCTCACACGTCCCGGTTCCTCGGTTAAAATAGCAATTTTCTCATGATTTACAAATAGTTGAAAACATTTGGGATATACGAAGTACTCAACTGAACAAAATATATAACACTGGCCTAGTGGTTTCTGGATATTTTACTGCAAAAATCTTACATAGTTCACCTTTAATTGTTTATCTTTTGTTTTTTACATATATATATATATATTGTTTATTTTTAGTTTTCTCTATGTTATTTATAGAGAGCTGTGGGAGGGCTGTGTTGCAGAAATTAAATAGTTTCTATACATTTTTATATTTATTTTTCTGATGCTTTTCTTTGTCATATATAACAATAACTTGCATATAATTGGATATGACTGTTGGTTGGACAAATATATATATATATATACTGCAATAAAAAAAATCATAGTAACAATGACAATTTGGTTATTTTTGCATGTCTCCAGGGACTCTCTAGCTCTTAATTCATGTAATCCATTTGCTGTATTGATTAATCCTAATGTATACAATACATACAGCTTAATGGAAAAGTTTTCCCTATATTTCTTTCAGGGCCAATAAAAATATAGAAGGGGCCAGCAAAACTCTGATCTACTGGCCCCAGGGGCCAGTGGGAATTTTTTTTTATGTTGAGCCCTGCAGGAAGACTCATATTCATACTAAAAGCCCAAAAAGTTCTGATTTCATGGGGACTTTAAACCCATTTTTGCGGTATGTAATATTGACAGCTTGTGGTTTTAATGGGTACTGCGGTCCAAATAAAAAACATTTCTCTCGCCACCTCAGACTCAATGCTCACGCAGGTTGCCAGATTGAGGACACATAATAGGAGCAACGCAATTGACAATTTTTTTTAAAAGTTTGATTTAACCGCATTTTTATATGCACCCATTAATAGATGCCAAGGCTTTTTAGCTTTTTTTTCCTGGCTTCCATGGCAACAGTACGCTGTGTTTTTTGCCAACTGACAAATCGGTGTGTTGAAATACTATTGGGTAAATTGGCAGTGGGCGGTATCACACAGACCAAAACAAAAAGTCCCGACATGGAACGCGCATTTCAAAGTAAAATAACTGGCTGTAGCATTGTTTGTCAGAGACAAAATGTGAACGTAGCATGTTTCCTAAATATCTGCAACATATTATGGTGTGTTTATGCTTTAGTACAGTCAAAACATTTACATACAGCACCTTTAATAGATAGGCCTATAGGTATTGCAAACATTTTTTTTTAAACAATCATACTATACAATGTTTTGCATAAGTCTGCAATGTTTGGCCAATGTGTTCCTAAGGTTTAAAAACTACATTTGAAGGAACGTCAAAAGAGACTAGTGCTGAGTGTGCTTACATGTCATTATAGTCACACATTATTCATGAGAGGTAAACCAATCTAAGAGAGCGGTTTTGGTGCAAAACCAATTCAACAACAAATATAGCTGCAAGCAGCAATACCGGGGCCAAGCGCAAAGAAGAAGACAAGACATGCCAAAATGGCTGGCAGTGTCAGATCAACTGGAGCAATAAGCAATTAATCACGTTTTAAGATGATTTTAGGCAAAATGGCTGATATATTATATAAAGATTCACTGATAATATAAGTTAATGGTTTATCACTTTTGACCAATAGGTGGCACAGATACGAAATTGATGTGGTGTGGTCAGAATAAGCGAACAATGACACATGCAAAGTTTGATGCCAATATGTCAAAGCATTGCAGAGATACAGCCTCAAGAGTCACTTTGGCATCATGCCTCAACTTCGTCGCTGCGGTTTACAAAAACGGTTTCATCTATTGATGCAAAATCCCTAACTTTTTGTTGACACTGTCTGAAGATGATACGATTCGATTTTGGTGGAAATTGGACAAACGGTCTAGGATGAGTTTGAAAAAGTAGATTTTGATCAAATAAGAACATTGAGGACAGTATGTTTGACCAAATATGGCAAAATTAGTATCTATATTCTTGGCATGAGCCAATAAATGTATTTTGACCCGTTTCATTAAACTAGGCTAATTTAATCAAAAGTTATTAGCATTTTTGTAAATTTTGTTATAACCTTTGACCACAAGGTGGCACTACCCCAAAACTTTTTGAGTTCCTTCAAAGCATGGTGCGGAAGACCCATACCAAGTTTCGTAACGATAGACTAATGTGTTTGTAAAATATAGTATTTTAGCACATAATTCAAAATGGCCGAGAGCCAAAATGGCTGATATGGTAAAATTGAATATCAGACAACTCTGAATACCGTCCTGAATCTAACGAGACAACTTTTATGATTTTTAGACAAACGGTTCAAAAGTTATAAGCAAAAATAGCAATTTTTCATATCTCCGGACCAGTAGGTGGCGCTGCGCCGAAACACTGCATGTTGCCTCAAGTCATGCTTGTGATGACATATACCAAGTTTGGATTGAACACGATAAAGCGTTGCGGAGATATAGCCTTATGAGTGTTTTTGCAACCGCTACGTAAAATTTGTGTGCACATCTATCAAAAACGATTTGACGAATCAACTTGATTTGCAAGATTTTTTGTCAGCATGGTCTGAAGATGATCTGGTTCAATTTTCGTGCAAATCGGACAAACCGTCTAGGACGAGTTCGCAAAAGTAGGTTTTTTGGAAAATTAAATATGGCGGGGAAATTGTCATGACCGAAAATGACGTCATAGGGTGCAATTGAATCGGCATGAGCCAATGAATGTATTATGACCAGTTTCATTATACTAAGCTAATTAAATCAAAAGTTATTAGCATTTTTTTCAAGTTTGTTATAACTTTTGACCACAAGGTGGCACTGCTCCAAAACTTTTTGAGTACCTTCAGGGCATGGAGTGGAAGTCACATACCAAGTTTAGTAACAATACACTAATGCATTTGTAAAATATAGCATTTTAGCACATAATTCAAAATGGCCGACAGCCAAAATGACTGATATGGTAAAATTGAATATCAGACGACTCGGCATGCCGTCCTGAATGTAACGAGACCACTTTTATGATTTTTGGACAAACGGTTCAAAAGTTATAAGCAAAAACAGCCATTTTTTGTATCTCCGGACCAGTAGGTGGCGCTGCGCCGAAACACTGCATGTTGCCTCAAGTCATGCTTGTGATGACAAGTACCAAGTTTGGTTTGAATACGATAAAGCGTTGTGGAGATATTGCCTTAAGAGTGCTTTTGCAACCGCTACGTAAAATTTGTTTGCGCGTTTATCGCAAATGATTTGACGAATCAACTTGATTTGCAAGATTTTTTGTCAGCATGGTCTGAAGATGATCTGGTTCAATTTTCGTGCAAATCGGATGAACCGTCTAGGACGAGTTCGCAAAAGTAGGTTTTTCGGAAAATTAAAAATGGCGGGAAAATATTTATGACGGAAAATGACGTCATAGGGTGCAATCGATTCGTCTTGAGCCAAGGAATCAGAGGAAAAAAGAATTTCGTTTCTAGCCCTTATGGTTCAAAAGTTATTAGCATAAACATGAGTCAAATTTTGGACTGATGGTGGCGCTAGAGGGATTGAGTTTGAGACTCCAAATTTGCTACGGTGACATTTCAGACTGTCCTCTATTAGTGTGCCAAATTTCACAACTTTTTATCATACGGTTCTATGGGCTGCCATAGACTTCGTGGCGGAAGAAGAAGAAGAAGAAGAAGATGAATAATAAATATAGCTGCAAGCAGCAATACCGGGGCCAAGCGCAAAGAAGAAGACAATACATGCCAAAATGGCTGGCAGTGTCAGATCAACTGGAGCAATGAGCAATTAATCACGTTTTAAGATGATTTTAAGCAAAAGGCCGAAAATGCATTGTAGTCTGAGAGTGTCAGACCAACTGCAACAATTAACAATTATACAGTTTAAGAAGATTAGGCAAAATGGCTGAAATATCATATATTGAGTCACTGATAATGTAAGTTAATGGTTTATCACTTTTGACCAATAGGTGGCACAGATACGAAATTGACGTGGTGTGGTCAGAATAAGGGAACAATGACACATGCAAAGTTTGATGCCAATATGTCAAAGCATTGCAGAGATACAGCCTCAAGAGTAATTTTGGCATAATGGCTCAACTTCGTCGCTGCGGTTTACAAAAACGGTTTCATCTATTGATGCAAAATCCCTAACTTTTTGTTGACACAGTCTGAAGATGATACGATTCGATTTTGGTTGAAATTGGACAAACGGTCTAGGATGAGTTTGAAAAAGTAGGTTTTGATCAAATAAGAACATTGAGGACAGGATGTTTGACCAAATATGGAAAAATTAGTATCTCTGTTCTCGGCATGAGCCAATGACTGTATTATGACCAGTTTCATTAAACTAGGCTAATTTAATCAAAAGTTATTAGCATGTTTGTAAATTTTGTTATAACCTCTAACCACAAGGTGGCACTGCCCCAAAACGTTTTGAGTACCTTCAAAGCATGGTGCGGAAGACATGATTTTTGGACAAACAGTTCAAAAGTTATAAGCAAAAATAGCCATTTTTTGTATCTCCGGACCAGTAGGTGGCGCTGCGCCGAAACGCTGCATGTTGCTTCAGGTCATGCCTGTGATGACATATACCAAGATTGGTTTGAATACGATAAAGCGTTGTGGAGATATAGGCTTATGAGTGTTTTTGCAACCGCTACGCAAAATTTGTGTGCGCGTTTATCGAAAACGATTTGACAAATCAACTTGATTTGCAAGATTTTTTGTCAGCATGGTCTGAAGATGATCTGGTTAAATTTTCGTGCAAATCGAACAAACCGTCTAGGACGAGTTCGTAAAAGTAGGTTTTTTGGAAAATTAAAAATGGCGGGGAAATTATCATGACCGAAAATGACATCATAGGTTGCAATTGAATCGGCATTAGCCAATGACTCTATTATGACCAGTTTCAATATACTAGGCTAATTTAATCAAAAGTTATTAGCATTTTTGTCAAGTTTGTTATATCTTTTGACCACAAGGTGGCACTGCCCTAAAACTTTTTGAGTACCTTCAGGGCATAGCAAGGAAGTCACATACCGAGTTTAGTAACAATATACTAATGCATTTGTAAAATATAGCATTTTTTGACAAAATTCAAAATGGCCGACAGCCAAAATGGCCGATATGGTAAAATTGAATATCAGACGACTCGGCATGCCGTCCTAAATGTAACGAGACCACTTTTATGATTTTTGGACAAACAGTTCAGAAGTTATAAGCAAAAATTGCAATTTTTCGTATCTCCGGACCAGTAGGTGGCGCTGCGCCGAAACGCTGTATGTTGCCTCAAGTCATGCTTGTGATGACATGTACCAAGTTTGGTTTGAATACGATAAAGCGTTGCGGAGATATTGCCTTAAGAGTGTTTTTGCAACCGCTACGTAAAATTTGTTTGCGCGTTTATCGCAAATGATTTGACGAATCAACTTGATTTGCAAGATTTTTTGTCAGCATGGTCTGAAGATGATCTGGTTCAATTTTCGTGCAAATCGGATGAACCGTCTAGGACGAGTTCGTAAAAGTAGGTTTTTCGGAAAATTCAAAATGGCGGGAAATTTTTTATGACGGAAAATGACGTCATAGGGTGCAATGGAATCGTCTTGAGCCAAGGAATCAGAGGAAAAAAGAATTTTGTTTCTAGCCCTTATGGTTCAAAAGTTATTAGCATAAACATGAGTCAAATTTTGGACTGATGGTGGCGCTAGAGGGATTGAGTTTGAGACTCCAAATTTGCTACGGTGACATTTCAGACTATCCTCTATTAGTGTGCCAAATTTCACAACTTTTTACCATACGGTTCTATGGGCTGCCATTGACTTCGTGGCGGAAGAAGAAGAAGAAGAAGATGAAATATAGCTGCAAGCAGCAATACCGGGGCCAAGCGCAAAGAAGAAGACAAGACATGCCAAAATGGCTGGCAGTGTCAGATCAACTGGAGCAATGAGCAATTAATCACGTTTTAAGATGATTTTAGGCAAAAGGCTGAAAAATGCATTGTAGTCTGAGAGTGTCAGACCAACTGCAACAATTAACAATTATACAGTTTAAGAAGATTAGGCAAAATGGCTGAAATATCATTTATAGAGTCACTGATAATATAAGTTAATGGTTTATCACTTTTGACCAATAGGTGGCACAGTTACGAAATTGATGTGGTGTAGTCAGAATAAGGGAACAATGACACATGCAAAGTTTGATGCCAATATGTCAAAGCATTGCAGAGATACAGCCTCAAGAGTCATTTTGGTATCATGGCTCAACTTCGTCACTGCGGTTTACAAAAACGGTTTCATCTATTGATGCAAAATCCCTAACTTTTTGTTGACATAGTCTGAAGATGATACGATTCGATTTTGGTGGAAATTGGCCAAACAGTCTAGGATGAGTTTGAAAAAGTAGGTTTTGATCAAATAAGAACATTGAGGACAGGATGTTTGACCAAATATGGCAAAATTAGTATCTATGTTCTCGGCATGAGCCAATAAATGTATTATGACCAGTTTCATTAAACTAGGCTAATTTAATCAAAAGTTATTAGCATGTTTGTAAATTTTGTTATAACCTCTGACCACAAGGTGGCACTGCCCCAAAACTTTTTGAGTACCTTCAAAGCATGGTGCGGAAGACCCATACCAAGTTTCGTAACGATTGACTAATGCGTTTGTAAAATATAGTATTTTAGCACATAATTCAAAATGGCCGAGAGCCAAAATGGCCGATATGGTAAAATTGAATATCAGACAACTCTGAATACCGTCCTGAATCTAACGAGACAACTTTTATGATTTTTGGACAAACAGTTCAAAAGTTATAAGCAAAAATAGCCATTTTTTGTATCTCCGGACCAGTAGGTGGCGCTGCGCAGAAACGCTGCAAGTTGCCTCAAGTCATGCTTGTGATGACATGTACCAAGTTTGGATTGAACACGATAAAGCGTTGTGGAGATATAGCCTTATGAGTGTTTTTGCAACCGCTACGTAAAATTTGTGTGCACGTTTATCAAAAACGATTTGACGAATCAACTTGATTTGCAAGACTTTTTGTCAGCATGGTCTGAAGATGATCTGGTTCAATTTTCGTGCAAATCGGACAAACCGTCTAGGACGAGTTCGCAAAAGTAGGTTTTTTGGAAAATTAAATATGGCGGGGAAATTATCATGACCGAAAATGACGTCATAGGATGCAATTGAATCGGCATGAGCCAATGAATGTATTATGACCAGTTTCATTATACTAAGCTAATTAAATCAAAAGTTATTAGCATTTTTGTCAAGTTTGTTATAACTTTTGACCACAAGGTGGCACTGCCCCAAAACTTTTTGAGTACCTTCAGGGCATGGAGTGGAAGTCACATACCGAGTTTAGTAACAATACACTAATGCATTTGTAAAATATAGCATTTTAGCACATAATTCAAAATGGCCGACAGCCAAAATGGCCGATATGGAAAAATTGAATATCAGACAACTCTGAATACCGTCCTGAATCTAACGAGACAACTTTTATGATTTTTGGACAAACAGTTCAAAAGTTATAAGCAAAAATAGCCATTTTTTGTATCTCCGGACCAGTAGGTGGCGCTGCGCCGAAACGCTGTATGTTGCCTCAAGTCATGCTTGTGATGAGATGTACCAAGTTTGGTTTGAACAAGATAAAGCGTTGCGGAGATATTGCCTTAAGAGTGTTTTTGCAACCGCTACGTAAAATTTGTTTGCGCGTTTATCGCAAATGATTTGACGAATCAACTTGATTTGCAAGATTTTTTGTCAGCATGGTCTGAAGATGATCTGGTTCAATTTTCATGCAAATCGGATGAACCGTCTAGGACGAGTTCGTAAAAGTAGGTTTTTTGGTTAATTAAAAATGGCGGGAAAATTATCATGGCGGAAAATGACGTCATAGGGTGCAATCGAATTGTCTTAAGCCAAGGAATCAGAGGAAAAAAGAATTTTGTTTCTAGCCCTTATGGTTCAAAAGTTATTAGCATAAACATGAGTCAAATTTTGGACTGATGGTGGCGCTAGAGGGATTGAGTTTGAGACTCCAAATTTGCTACGGTGACATTTCAGACTGTCCTCTATTAGTGTGCCAAATTTCACAACTTTTTACCATACGGTTCTATGGGCTGCCATAGACTTCGTGGCGGAAGAAGAAGAAGAAGAAGATGAATAATAAATATAGCTGCAAGCAGCAATACCGGGGCCAAGCGCAAAGAAGAAGACAAGACATGCCAAAATGGCTGGCAGTGTCAGATCAACTGGAGCAATGAGCAATTAATCACGTTTTAAGATGATTTTAGGCAAAAGGCTGAAAAATGCATTGTAGTCTAAGAGTGTCAGACCAACTGCAACAATTAACAATTATACAGTTTAAGAAGATTAGGCAAAATGGCTGAAATATCATATATAGAGTCACTGATAATATAAGTTAATGGTTTATCACTTTTGACCAATAGGTGGCACAGTTACGAAATTGATGTGGTGTAGTCAGAATAAGGGAACAATGACACATGCAAAGTTTGATGCCAATATGTCAAAGCATTGCAGAGATACAGCCTCAAGAGTCATTTTGGCATCATGGCTCAACTTCGTCACTGCGGTTTACAAAAACGGTTTCATCTATTGATGCAAAATCCCTAACTTTTTGTTGACATAGTCTGAAGATGATACGATTCGATTTTGGTGGAAATTGGACAAACGGTCTAGGATGAGTTTGAAAAAGTAGGTTTTGATCAAATAAGAACATTGAGGACAGGATGTTTGACCAAATATGGCAAAATTAGTATCTATGTTCTCGGCATGAGCCAATAAATGTATTATGACCAGTTTCATTAAACTAGGCTAATTTAATCAAAAGTTATTAGCATGTTTGTAAATTTTGTTATAACCTCTGACCACAAGGTGGCACTGCCCCAAAACTTTTTGAGTACCTTCAAAGCATGGTGCGGAAGACCCATACCAAGTTTCGTAACGATAGACTAATGCGTTTGTAAAATATAGTATTTTAGCACATAATTCAAAATGGCCGAGAGCCAAAATGGCCGATATGGTAAAATTGAATATCAGACAACTCTGAATACCGTCCTGAATCTAACGAGACAACTTTTATGATTTTTGGACAAACAGTTCAAAAGTTATAAGCAAAAATAGCCATTTTTTGTATCTCCGGACCAGTAGGTGGCGCTGCGCCGAAACGCTGCAAGTTGCCTCAAGTCATGCTTGTGATGACATGTACCAAGTTTGGATTGAACACGATAAAGCATTGTGGAGATATAGCCTTATGAGTGTTTTTGCAACCGCTACGTAAAATTTGTGTGCACGTTTATCAAAAACGATTTGACGAATCAACTTGATTTGCAAGATTTTTTGTCAGCATGGTCTGAAGATGATCTGGTTCAATTTTCGTGCAAATCGGACAAACCGTCTAGGACGAGTTCGCAAAAGTAGGTTTTTTGGAAAATTAAATATGGCGGGGAAATTATCATGACCGAAAATGACGTCATAGGATGCAATTGAATCGGCATGAGCCAATGAATGTATTATGACCAGTTTCATTATACCAAGCTAATTAAATCAAAAGTTATTAGCATTTTTGTCAAGTTTGTTATAACTTTTGACCACAAGGTGGCACTGCCCCAAAACTTTTTGAGTACCTTCAGGGCATGGAGTGGAAGTCACATACCGAGTTTAGTAACAATACACTAATGCATTTGTAAAATATAGCATTTTAGCACATAATTCAAAATGGCCGACAGCCAAAATGGCTGATATGGTAAAATTGAATATCAGACGACTTGGCATGCCGTCCTGAATCTAACGAGACCACTTTTATGATTTTTGGACAAACGGTTCAAAAGTTATAAGCAAAAACAGCCATTTTTTGTATCTCCGGACCAGCAGGTGGCGCTACGCCGAGACACTGCATGTTGCCTCAAGTCATGCTTGTGATGATATGTACCAAGTTTGGTTTGAATACGATAAAGCGTTGCGGAGATATTGCCTTAAGAGTGCTTTTGCAACCGCTACGTAAAATTTGTTTGCGCGTTTATCGCAAATGATTTGACGAATCAACTTGATTTGCAAGATTTTTTGTCAGCATGGTCTGAAGATGATCTGGTTCAATTTTCGTGCAAATCGGATGAACCGTCTAGGACGAGTTCGCAAAAGTAGGTTTTTCGGTTAATTAAAAATGGCGGGAAAATTATTATGACGGAAAATGACGTCATAGGGTGCAATCGAATTGTCTTGAGCCAAGGAATCAGAGGGAAAAAGAATTTCGTTTCTAGCCCTTATGGTTCAAAAGTTATTAGCATAAACATGAGTCTAATTTTGGACTGATGGTGGCGCTAGAGGGATTGAGTTAGAGACTCAAAATTTGCTATGGTGACATTTCAGACTGTCCTCTATTAGTGTGCCAAATTTCATAACTTTTTACCATACGGTTCTATGGGCTGCCATAGACTTCGTGGCGGAAGAAGAAGAAGATGAATAATAATAATAATAGGAACGGGAACGGTTTCAATAGGTGCCTTCGCACCTTCGGTGCTTGGCCCCTAATAATAAGAACGGGAACGGTTTCAATAGGTGCCTTCGCACCTTCGGTGCTTGGCCCCTAATAATAAATATAGCTGCAAGCAGCAATACCGGGGCCAAGCGCAAAGAAGAAGACAAGACATGCCAAAATGGCTGGCAGTGTCAGATCAACTGGAGCAATGAGCAATTAATCACGTTTTAAGATGATTTTAAGCCAAAGGCTGAAAATGCATTGTAGTCTGAGAGTGTCAGACCAACTGCAACAATTAACAATTATACAGTTTAAGAAGATTAGGCAAAATGGCTGAAATATCATATATTGAGTCACTGATAATGTAAGTTAATGGTTTATCACTTTTGACCAATAGGTGGCACAGATACGAAATTGATGTGGTGTGGTCAGAATAAGGGAACAATGACACATGCAAAGTTTGATGCCAATATGTCAAAGCATTGCAGAGATACAGCCTCAAGAGTAATTTTGGCATAATGGCTCAACTTCGTCGCTGCGGTTTACAAAAACGGTTTCATCTATTGATGCAAAATCCCTAACTTTTTGTTGACACAGTCTGAAGATGATACGATTCGATTTTGGTGGAAATTGGACAAACGGTCTAGGATGAGTTTGAAAAAGTAGGTTTTGATCAAATAAGAACATTGAGGACAGGATGTTTGACCAAATATGGAAAAATTAGTATCTCTGTTATCGGCATGAGCCAATGACTGTATTATGACCAGTATCATTAAACTAGGCTAATTTAATCAAAAGTTATTAGCATGTTTGTAAATTTTGTTAAAACCTCTGACCACAAGGTGGCACTGCCCCAAAACGTTTTGAGTACCTTCAAAGCATGGTGCGGAAGACATGATTTTTGGACAAACAGTTCAAAAGTTATAAGCAAAAACAGCCATTTTTTGTATCTCCGGACCAGTAGGTGGCGCTGCGCCGAAACACTGCATGTTGCCTCAAGTCATGCTTGTGATGACATGTACCAAGTTTGGATTGAATACGATAAAGCATTGTAGAGATATAGCCTTATGAGTGTTTTTGCAACCGCTACGTAAAATTTGTGTGCACGTTTATCAAAAACGATTTGACGAATCAACTTGATTTGCAAGATTTTTTGTCAGCATGGTCTGAAGATGATCTGGTTCAATTTTCGTGCAAATCGGACAAACCGTCTAGGACGAGTTCGCAAAAGTAGGTTTTTTGGAAAATTAAATATGGCGGGGAAATTATCATAACCGAAAATGACGTCATAGGATGCAATTGAATCGGCATGAGCCAATGAATGTATTATGACCAGTTTCATTATACTAAGCTAATTAAATCAAAAGTTATTAGCATTTTTGTCAAGTTTGTTATAACTTTTGACCACAAGGTGGCACTGCCCCAAAACTTTTTGAGTACCTTCAGGGCATGGAGTGGAAGTCACATACCGAGTTTAGTAACAATACACTAATGCATTTGTAAAATATAGCATTTTAGCACATAATTCAAAATGGCCGACAGCCAAAATGGGCGATATGGTAAAATTGAATATCAGACGACTCGGCATGTCGTCCTGAATCTAACGAGACCACTTTTATGATTTTTGGACAAACGGTTCAAAAGTTATAAGCAAAAACAGCCATTTTTTGTATCTCCGGACCAGTAGGTGGCGCTGCGCCGAAACACTGCATGTTGCCTCAAGTCATGCTTGTGATGACATGTACCAAGTTTGGTTTGAATACGATAAAGCGTTGCGGAGATATTGCCTTAAGAGTGCTTTTGCAACCGCTACATAAAATTTGTTTGCGCGTTTATCGCAAATGATTTGACGAATCAACTTGATTTGCAAGATTTTTTGTCAGCATGGTCTGAAGATGATCTGGTTCAATTTTCGTGCAAATCGGATGAACCGTCTAGGACGAGTTCGCAAAAGTAGGTTTTTCGGTTAATTAAAAATGGCGGGAAAATTATTATGACGGAAAATGACGTCATAGGGTGCAATCGAAATGTCTTGAGCCAAGGAATCAGAGGAAAAAAGAATTTCGTTTCTAGCCCTTATGGTTCAAAAGTTATTAGCATAAACATGAGTCTAATTTTGGACTGATGGTGGCGCTAGAGGGATTGAGTTAGAGACTCAAAATTTGCTATGGTGACATTTCAGACTGTCCTCTATTAGTGTGCCAAATTTCATAACTTTTTACCATACGGTTCTATGGGCTGCCATAGACTTCGTGGCGGAAGAAGAAGAAGATGAATAATAATAATAATAGGAACGGGAACGGTTTCAATAGGTGCCTTCGCACCTTCGGTGCTTGGCCCCTAAATATAGCTGCAAGCAGCAATACCGGGGCCAAGCGCAAAGAAGAAGACAAGACATGCCAAAATGGCTGGCAGTGTCAGATCAACTGGAGCAATGAGCAATTAATCACGTTTTAAGATGATTTTAAGCAAAAGGCTGAAAATGCATTGTAGTCTGAGAGTGTCAGACCAACTGCAACAATTAACAATTATACAGTTTAAGAAGATTAGGCAAAATGGCTGAAATATCATATATTGAGTCACTGATAATGTAAGTTAATGGTTTATCACTTTTGACCAATAGCTGGCACAGATACGAAATTGATGTGGTGTGGTCAGAATAAGGGAACAATGACACATGCAAAGTTTGATGCCAATATGTCAAAGCATTGCAGAGATACAGCCTCAAGAGTAATTTTGGCATAATGGCTCAACTTCGTCGCTGCGGTTTACAAAAACGGTTTCATCTATTGATGCAAAATCCCTAACTTTTTGTTGACACAGTCTGAAGATGATACGATTCGATTTTGGTGGAAATTGGACAAACGGTCTAGGATGAGTTTGAAAAAGTAGGTTTTGATCAAATAAGAACATTGAGGACAGGATGTTTGACCAAATATGGAAAAATTAGTATCTCTGTTCTCGGCATGAGCCAATGACTGTATTATGACCAGTTTCATTAAACTAGGCTAATTTAATCAAAAGTTATTAGCATGTTTGTAAATTTTGTTATAACCTCTGACCACAAGGTGGCACTGCCCCAAAACGTTTTGAGTACCTTCAAAGCATGGCGCGGAAGACATGATTTTTGGACAAACAGTTCAAAAGTTATAAGCAAAAATAGCCATTTTTTGTATCTCCGGACCAGTAGGTGGCGCTGCGCCGAAACGCTGCATGTTGCTTCAGGTCATGCTTGTGATGACATATACCAAGATTGGTTTGAATACGATAAAGCGTTGTGGAGATATAGGCTTATGAGTGTTTTTGCAACCGCTACGCAAAATTTGTGTGCGCGTTTATCGAAAACGATTTGACAAATCAACTTGATTTGCAAGATTTTTTGTCAGCATGGTCTGAAGATGATATGGTTCAATTTCTGTGCAAATCGGACAAACCGTCTAGGACGAGTTCGCAAAAGTAGGTTTTTTGGAAAATTAAAAATGGCGGGGAAATTATCATGACCGAAAATGACTTCATAGGTTGCAATTGAATCGGCATGAGCCAATGACTCTATTATGACCAGTTTCAATATACTAGGCTAATTTAATCAAAAGTTATTAGCATTTTTGTCAAGTTTGTTATATCTTTTGACCACAAGGTGGCACTGTCCTAAAACTTTTTGAGTACCTTCAGGGCATAGCATGGAAGTAACATACCGAGTTTAGTAACAATATACTAATGCATTTGTAAAATATAGCATTTTTTGACAAAATTCAAAATGGCCGACAGCCAAAATGGCCGATATCGTAAAATTGAATATCAGACGACTCGGCATGCCGTCCTGAATGTAACGAGACCACTTTTATGATTTTTGGACAAACAGTTCAGAAGTTATAAGCAAAAATAGCAATTTTTCGTATCTCCGGACCAGTAGGTGGCGCTGCGCCGAAACGCTGTATGTTGCCTCAAGTCCTGCTTGTGATGACATGTACCAAGTTTGGTTTGAATACGATAAAGTGTTGTGGAGATATTGCCTTAAGTGTGTTTTTGCAACCGCTACGTAAAATTTGTTTGCACGTTTATCGCAAAGGATTTGACGAATCAACTTGATTTGCAAGATTTTTTGTCAGCATGGTCTGAAGATGATCTGGTTCAATTTTCGTGCAAATCGGATGAACCGTCTAGGACGAGTTCGTAAAAGTAGGTTTTTCGGAAAATTCAAAATGGCGGGAAAATTTTTATGACGGAAAATGACGTCATAGGGTGCAATCGAATCGTCTTGAGCCAAGGAATCAGAGGAAAAATAATTTTGTTTCTAGCCCTTATGGTTCAAAAGTTATTAGCATAAACATGAGTCAAATTTTGGACTGATGGTGGCGCTAGAGGGATTGAGTTTGAGACTCCAAATTTGCTACGGTGATATTTCAGACTGTCCTCTATTAGTGTGCCAAATTTCACAACTTTTTACCATACGGTTCTATGGGCTGCCATAGACTTCGTGGCGGAAGAAGAAGAAGAAGAAGAAGAAGAAGAAGAAGATGAATAAATATAGCTGCAAGCAGCAATACCGGGGCCAAGCGCAAAGAAGAAGACAAGACATGCCAAAATGGCTGGCAGTGGCAGATCAACTGGAGCAATGAGCAATTAATCACGTTTTAAGATGATTTTAGGCAAAAGGCTGAAAAATGCATTCTAGTCTGAGAGTGTCAGACCAACTGCAACAATGAACAATTATACAGTTTAAGAAAATTAGGCAAAATGGCTGAAATATCATATATAGAGTCACTGATAATATAAGTTAATGGTTTATCACTTTTGACCAATAGTTGGCGCAGTTACGAAATTGATATGGTGTGGTCAGAATAAGAGAACAATGACACATGCAAAGTTTGATACCAATATGTCAAAGCATTGCAGAGATACAGCCTCAAGAGTCATTTTGGCATCATGCCTCAAATTCGTCGCTGCAGTTTACAAAAACGGTTTCATCTATTGATGCAAAATCCCTAACTTTTTGTTGACACAGTCTGAAGATGATACGATTCGATTTTGGTGGAAATCGGACAAACGGTCTAGGATGAGTTTGAAAATGTAGATTTTGATCAAATAAGAACATTGAGGACAGGATGTTTGACCAAATATGGCAAAATTAGTATCTATGTTCACGGCATGAGCCAATAAATGTATTATGACCAGTTTCATTAAACTAGGCTAATTTAATCAAAAGTTATTAGCATTTTTGTAAATTTTGTTATAACCTTTGACCACAAGGTGGCACTGCCCCAAAACTTTTTGAGTACCTTCAAAGCATGGTGCGGAAGACATACCACATTTCATAACGATAGACTAATGCGTTTGTATTTTAGCACATAATTCAAAATGGCCGACAGCCAAAATGGCCGATATGGTAAAATTAAATATCAGACGACTCGGCATGCAGTCCTGAATCTAACGAGACAACTTTTATGATTTTTGGACAAACGGTTAAAAAAATGATAAAAGCAAAAATATCCATTCTTTGTATCTCCGGACCAGTAGGTGGCACTGCGCTGAAACGCAGCATGTTGCCTCAGGTCATGCTTGTGATGACATGTACCAAGATTGGTTTGAATACGATAAAGGATTGCGGAGATATTGCCTTATGAGTGTTTTTGCAACCGCTACGCAAAATTTGTGTGCGCCTTTATCAAAAACGATTAGACAAATCAACTTGATTTGCAAGAGTTTTTGTCAGCATGGTCTGAAGATGATATGGTTCAATTTCTGTGCAAATCGGACAAACCGTCTAGGACGAGTTCGCAAAAGTAGGTTTTTTGGAAAATTAAAAATGGCGGGGAAATTGTCATGACCGAAAATGACGTCATAGGGTGCAATTGAATCGGTATGAGCCAATGAATGTATTATGACCAGTTCTATTAAACTAAGCTAATTTAATCAAAAGTTATTAGCATTTTTGTAAATTTTGTTATAACCTTTGACCACAAGGTGGCACTGCCCCAACACTTTTTGAATACCTTCAAAGCATGGTGCGGAAGACACATACCAAGTTTCATAACGATAGACTAATGAGTTTGTAAAATATAGCATTTTAGCACATAATTCAAAATGGCCGAGAGCCAAAATGGCCGATATGGTAAAATTGAATATCAAACGACACGGCATGCCGTCCTGAATCTAACGAGACTACTTTTATGATTTTTGGACAAACGGTTCAAAAGTTATAAGCAAAAATAGCCATTTTTTATATCTCCGGACCAGTAGGTGGCGCTGGGCCGAAACGCTGCATGTTGCCTCAGGTCATGCTTGTGATGACACGTACCAAGATTGGTTTGAATACGATAAAGCGTTTCGGAGATAGAGCCTTAAGTGGGTTTTTGCAACCGCTACGTAAAATTTGTGTGCGCGTTTATCAAAAACGATTTGACGAATCAACTTGATTTGCAAGATTTTTTGTCAGCATGGTCTGAAGATGATATGGTTCAATTTCTGTGCAAATCGGACAAACCGTCTAGGACGAGTTCGCAAAAGTAGGTTTTTTGGAAAATTAAAAATGGCGGGGAAATTATCATGACCGAAAATGACATCATAGGTTGCAATTGAATCGGCATGAGCCAATGACTCTATTATGACCAGTTTCAATATACTAGGCTAATTTAATCAAAAGTTATTAGCATTTTTGTCAAGTTTGTTATATCTTTTGACCACAAGGTGGCACTGCCCTAAAACTTTTTGAGTACCTTCAGGGCATAGCAAGGAAGTCACATACCGAGTTTAGTAACAATACACTAATGCATTTGTAAAATATAGCATTTTTTGACAAAATTCAAAATGGCCGACAGCCAAAATGGCCGATATGGTAAAATTGAATATCAGACGACTCGGCATGCCGTCCTGAATGTAACGAGACCACTTTTATGATTTTTGGACAAACAGTTCAGAAGTTATAAGCAAAAATAGCAATTTTTCGTATCTCCGGACCAGTAGGTGGCGCTGCGCCGAAACGCTGTATGTTGCCTCAAGTCATGCTTGTGATGACATGTACCAAGTTTGGTTTGAATACGATAAAGCGTTGCGGAGATATTGCCTTAAGTGTGTTTTTGCAACCGCTACGTAAAATTTGTTTGCGCGTTTATCGCAAATGATTTGACGAATCAACTTGATTTGCAAGATTTTTTGTCAGCATGGTCTGAAGATGATCTGGTTCAATTTTCGTGCAAATCGGATGAACCGTCTAGGACGAGTTCGTAAAAGTAGGTTTTTCGGAAAATTAAAAATGGCGGGAAAATTTTTATGACGGAAAATGACGTCATAGGGTGCAATCGAATTGTCTTGAGCCAACGAATCAGAGGAAAAAAGAATTTTGTTTCTAGCCCTTATGGTTCAAAAGTTATTAGCATAAACATGAGTCAAATTTTGGACTGATGGTGGCGCTAGAGGGATTGAGTTTGAGACTCCAAATTTGCTACGGTGACATTTCAGACTGTCCTCTATTAGTGTGCCAAATTTCACAACTTTTTACCATACGGTTCTATGGGCTGCCATAGACTTCGTGGCGGAAGAAGAAGAAGAAGAAGAAGATGAATAAATATAGCTGCAAGCAGCAATACCGGGGCCAAGCGCAAAGAAGAAGACAAGACATGCCAAAATGGCTGGCAGTGGCAGATCAACTGGAGCAATGAGCAATTAATCACGTTTTAAGATGATTTTAGGCAAAAGGCTGAAAAATGCATTGTAGTCTGAGAGTGTCAGACCAACTGCAACAATGAACAATTATACAGTTTAAGAAAATTAGGCAAAATGGCTGAAATATCATATATAGAGTCACTGATAATATAAGTTAATGGTTTATCACTTTTGACCAATAGTTGGCGCAGTTACGAAATTGATATGGTGTGGTCAGAATAAGAGAACAATGACACATGCAAAGTTTGATACCAATATGTCAAAGCATTGCAGAGATACAGCCTCAAGAGTCATTTTGGCATCATGCCTCAAATTCGTCGCTGCAGTTTACAAAAACGGTTTCATCTATTGATGCAAAATCCCTAACTTTTTGTTGACACAGTCTGAAGATGATACGATTCGATTTTGGTGGAAATCGGACAAACGGTCTAGGATGAGTTTGAAAATGTAGATTTTGATCAAATAAGAACATTGAGGACAGGATGTTTGACCAAATATGGCAAAATTAGTATCTATGTTCACGGCATGAGCCAATAAATGTATTATGACCAGTTTCATTAAACTAGGCTAATTTAATCAAAAGTTATTAGCATTTTTGTAAATTTTGTTATAACCTTTGACCACAAGGTGGCACTGCCCCAAAACTTTTTGAGTACCTTCAAAGCATGGTGCGGAAGACATATCACATTTCATAACGATAGACTAATGCGTTTGTATTTTAGCACATAATTCAAAATGGCCGACAGCCAAAATGGCCGATATGGTAAAATTAAATATCAGACGACTCGGCATGCAGTCCTGAATCTAACGAGACAACTTTTATGATTTTTGGACAAACGGTTAAAAAAATGATAAAAGCAAAAATATCCATTCTTTGTATCTCCGGACCAGTAGGTGGCACTGCGCTGAAACGCAGCATGTTGCCTCAGGTCATGCTTGTGATGACATGTACCAAGATTGGTTTGAATACGATAAAGGATTGCGGAGATATTGCCTTATGAGTGTTTTTGCAACCGCTACGCAAAATTTGTGTGCGCCTTTATCAAAAACGATTAGACAAATCAACTTGATTTGCAAGAGTTTTTGTCAGCATGGTCTGAAGATGATATGGTTCAATTTCTGTGCAAATCGGACAAACCGTCTAGGACGAGTTCGCAAAAGTAGGTTTTTTGGAAAATTAAAAATGGCGGGGAAATTGTCATGACCGAAAATGACGTCATAGGGTGCAATTGAATCGGTATGAGCCAATGAATGTATTATGACCAGTTCTATTAAACTAAGCTAATTTAATCAAAAGTTATTAGCATTTTTGTAAATTTTGTTATAACCTTTGACCACAAGGTGGCACTGCCCCAACACTTTTTGAATACCTTCAAAGCATGGTGCGGAAGACACATACCAAGTTTCATAACGATAGACTAATGAGTTTGTAAAATATAGCATTTTAGCACATAATTCAAAATGGCCGAGAGCCAAAATGGCCGATATGGTAAAATTGAATATCAAACGACACGGCATGCCGTCCTGAATCTAACGAGACTACTTTTATGATTTTTGGACAAACGGTTCAAAAGTTATAAGCAAAAATAGCCATTTTTTATATCTCCGGACCAGTAGGTGGCGCTGGGCCGAAACGCTGCATGTTGCCTCAGGTCATGCTTGTGATGACACGTACCAAGATTGGTTTGAATACGATAAAGCGTTTCGGAGATAGAGCCTTAAGTGGGTTTTTGCAACCGCTACGTAAAATTTGTGTGCGCGTTTATCAAAAACGATTTGACGAATCAACTTGATTTGCAAGATTTTTTGTCAGCATGGTCTGAAGATGATATGGTTCAATTTCTGTGCAAATCGGACAAACCGTCTAGGACGAGTTCGGAAAAGTAGGTTTTTTGGAAAATTAAAAATGGCGGGGAAATTATCATGACCGAAAATGACATCATAGGTTGCAATTGAATCGGCATGAGCCAATGACTCTATTATGACCAGTTTCAATATACTAGGCTAATTTAATCAAAAGTTATTAGCATTTTTGTCAAGTTTGTTATATCTTTTGACCACAAGGTGGCACTGCCCTAAAACTTTTTGAGTACCTTCAGGGCATAGCAAGGAAGTCACATACCGAGTTTAGTAACAATACACTAATGCATTTGTAAAATATAGCATTTTTTGACAAAATTCAAAATGGCCGACAGCCAAAATGGCCGATATGGTAAAATTGAATATCAGACGACTCGGCATGCCGTCCTGAATGTAACGAGACCACTTTTATGATTTTTGGACAAACAGTTCAGAAGTTATAAGCAAAAATAGCAATTTTTCGTATCTCCGGACCAGTAGGTGGCGCTGCGCCGAAACGCTGTATGTTGCCTCAAGTCATGCTTGTGATGACATGTACCAAGTTTGGTTTGAATACGATAAAGCGTTGCGGAGATATTGCCTTAAGTGTGTTTTTGCAACCGCTACGTAAAATTTGTTTGCGCGTTTATCGCAAATGATTTGACGAATCAACTTGATTTGCAAGATTTTTTGTCAGCATGGTCTGAAGATGATCTGGTTCAATTTTCGTGCAAATCGGATGAACCGTCTAGGACGAGTTCGTAAAAGTAGGTTTTTCGGAAAATTAAAAATGGCGGGAAAATTTTTATGACGGAAAATGACGTCATAGGGTGCAATCGAATTGTCTTGAGCCAACGAATCAGAGGAAAAAAGAATTTTGTTTCTAGCCCTTATGGTTCAAAAGTTATTAGCATAAACATGAGTCAAATTTTGGACTGATGGTGGCGCTAGAGGGATTGAGTTTGAGACTCCAAATTTGCTACGGTGACATTTCAGACTGTCCTCTATTAGTGTGCCAAATTTCACAACTTTTTACCATACGGTTCTATGGGCTGCCATAGACTTCGTGGCGGAAGAAGAAGAAGAAGAAGAAGATGAATAAATATAGCTGCAAGCAGCAATACCGGGGCCAAGCGCAAAGAAGAAGACAAGACATGCCAAAATGGCTGGCAGTGTCAGATCAACTGGAGCAATGAGCAATTAATCACATTTTAAGATGATTTTAGGCAAAAGGCTGAAAAACGCATTGTAGTCTGAGAGTGTCAGACCAACTGCAACAATTAACAATTATACAGTTTAAGAAGATTAGGCAAAATGGCTGAAATATCATATATTGAGTCACTGATAATGTAAGTTAATGGTTTATCACTTTTGACCAATAGGTGGCACAGACACGAAATTGATGTGGTGTGGTCAGAATAAGGGAACAATGACACATGCAAAGTTTGATGCCAATATGTCAAAGCATTGCAGAGATACAGCCTCAAGAGTAATTTTGGCATAATGGCTCAACTTCGTCGCTGCGGTTTACAAAAACGGTTTCATCTATTGATGCAAAATCCCTAACTTTTTGTTGACACAGTCTGAAGATGATACAATTCGATTTTGGTGGAAATTGGACAAACGGTCTAGGATGAGTTTGAAAAAGTAGGTTTTGATCAAATAAGAACATTGAGGACAGGATGTTTGACCAAATATGGAAAAATTTGTATCTCTGTTCTCGGCATGAGCCAATGACTGTATTATGACCAGTTTCATTAAACTAGGCTAATTTAATCAAAAGTTATTAGCATGTTTGTACATTTTGTTATAACCTCTGACCACAAGGTGGCACTGCCCCAAAACGTTTTGAGTACCTTCAAAGCATGGTGCGGAAGACATGATTTTTGGACAAACAGTTCAAAAGTTATAAGCAAAAATAGCCATTTTTTGTATCTCCGGACCAGTAGGTGGCGCTGCGCCGAAACGCTGCATGTTGCTTCAGGTCATGCTTGTGATGACATATACCAAGATTGGTTTGAATACGATAAAGCGTTGTGGAGATATAGGCTTATGAGTGTTTTTGCAACCGCTACGCAAAATTTGTGTGCGCGTTTATCGAAAACGATTTGACAAATCAACTTGATTTGCAAGATTTTTTGTCAGCATGGTCTGAAGATGATCTGGTTCAATTTTCGTGCAAATCGGACAAACCGTCTAGGACGAGTTCGTAAAAGTAGGTTTTTTGGAAAATTAAAAATGGCGGGGAAATTATCATGACCGAAAATGACATCATAGGTTGCAATTGAATCGGCATGAGCCAATGACTCTATTATGACCAGTTTCAATATACTAGGCTAATTTAATCAAAAGTTATTAGCATTTTTGTCAAGTTTGTTATATCTTTTGACCACAAGGTGGCACTGCCCTAAAACTTTTTGAGTACCTTCAGGGCATAGCAAGGAAGTCACATACCGAGTTTAGTAACAATATACTAATGCATTTGTAAAATATAGCATTTTTTGACAAAATTCAAAATGGCCGACAGCCAAAATGGCCGATATGGTAAAATTGAATATCAGACGACTCGGCATGCCGTCCTGAATGTAACGAGACCACTTTTATGATTTTTGGACAAACAGTTCAGAAGTTATAAGCAAAAATAGCAATTTTTCGTATCTCCGGACCAGTAGGTGGCGCTGCGCCGAAACGCTGTATGTTGCCTCAAGTCATGCTTGTGATGACAAGTACCAAGTTTGGTTTGAATACGATAAAGCGTTGCGGAGATATTGCCTTAAGTGTGTTTTTGCAACCGCTACGTAAAATTTGTTTGCGCGCTTATCTCAAATGATTTGACGAATCAACTTGATTTGCAAGATTTTTTGTCAGCATGGTCTGAAGATGATCTGGTTCAATTTTCGTGCAAATCGGATGAACCGTCTAGGACGAGTTCGTAAAAGTAGGTTTTTCGGAAAATTCAAAATGGCGGGAAAATTTTTATGACGGAAAATGACGTCATAGGGTGCAATCGAATCGTCTTGAGCAAAGGAATCAGAGGAAAAAAGAATTTTGTTTCTAGCCCTTATGGTTCAAAAGTTATTAGCATAAACATGAGTCACATTTTGGACTGATGGTGGCGCTAGAGGGATTGAGTTTGAGACTCCAAATTTGCTACGGTGTAATTTCAGACTGTCCTCTATTAGTGTGCCAAATTTCACAACTTTTTACCATACGGTTCTATGGGCTGCCATAGACTTCGTGGCGGAAGAAGAAGAAGAAGATGAAATATAGCTGCAAGCAGCAATACCGGGGCCAAGCGCAAAGAAGAAGACAAGACATGCCAAAATGGCTGGCAGTGTCAGATCAACTGGAGCAATGAGCAATTAATCACGTTTTAAGATGATTTTAAGCAAAAGGCTGAAAATGCATTGTAGTCTGAGAGTGTCAGACCAACTGCAACAATTAACAATTATACAGTTTAAGAAGATTAGGCAAAATGGCTGAAATATCATATATTGAGTCACTGATAATGTAAGTTAATGGTTTATCACTTTTGACCAATAGGTGGCACAGATACGAAATTGATGTGGTGTGGTCAGAATAAGGGAACAATGACACATGCAAAGTTTGATGCCAATATGTATAAGCATTGCAGAGATACAGCCTCAAGAGTAATTTTGGCATGATGGCTCAACTTCGTCGCTGCGGTTTACAAAAACGGTTTCATCTATTGATGCAAAATCCCTAACTTTTTGTTGACACTGTCTGAAGATGATACGATTCGATTTTGGTGGAAATTGGACAAACGGTCTAGGATGAGTTTGAAAAAGTAGGTTTTGATCAAATAAGAACATTGAGGACAGGATGTTTGACCAAATATGGAAAAATTAGTATCTCTGTTCTCGGCATGAGCCAATGACTGTATTATGACCAGTTTCATTAAACTAGGCTAATTTAATCAAAAGTTATTAGCATGTTTGTAAATTTTGTTATAACCTCTGACCACAAGGTGGCACTGCCCCAAAACGTTTTGAGTACCTTCAAAGCATGGTGCGGAAGACATGATTTTTGGACAAACAGTTCAAAAGTTATACGCAAAAATAGCCATTTTTTGTATCTCCGGACCAGTAGGTGGCGCTGCGCCGAAACGCTGCATGTTGCTTCAAGTCATGCTTTTGATGACATATACCAAGATTGGTTTGAATACGATAAAGCGTTGTGGAGATATAGGCTTATGAGTGTTTTTGCAACCGCTACGCAAAATTTGTGTGCGCGTTTATCGAAAACGATTTGACAAATCAACTTGATTTGCAAGATTTTTTGTCAGCATGGTCTGAAGATGATCTGGTTCAAATTTCGTGCAAATCGGACAAACCGTCTAGGACGAGTTCGTAAAAGTAGGTTTTTTGGAAAATTAAAAATGGCGGGGAAATTATCATGACCGAAAATGACATCATAGGTTGCAATTGAATCGGCATGAGCCAATGACTCTATTATGACCAGTTTCAATATACTAGGCTAATTTAATCAAAAGTTATTAGCATTTTTGTCAAGTTTGTTATATCTTTTGACCACAAGGTGGCACTGCCCTAAAACTTTTTGAGTACCTTCAGGGCATAGCAAGGAAGTCACATACCGAGTTTAGTAACAATATACTAATGCATTTGTAAAATATAGCATTTTTTGACAAAATTCAAAATGGCCGACAGCCAAAATGGCCGATATGGTAAAATTGAATATCAGACGACTCGGCATGCCGTCCTGAATGTAACGAGACCACTTTTATGATTTTTGGACAAACAGTTCAGAAGTTATAAGCAAAAATTGCAATTTTTCGTATCTCCGGACCAGTAGGTGGCACTGCGCCGAAACGCTGTATGTTGCCTCAAGTCATGCTTGTGATGACATGTACCAAGTTTGGTTTGAATACGATAAAGCGTTGCGGAGATATTGCCTTAAGAGTGTTTTTGCAACCGCTACGTAAAATTTGTTTGCGCGTTTATCGCAAATGATTTGACGAATCAACTTGATTTGCAAGATTTTTTGTCAGCATGGTCTGAAGATGATCTGGTTAAATTTTCGTGCAAATCGGATGAACCGTCTAGGACGAGTTCGTAAAAGTAGGTTTTTCGGTTAATTAAAAATGGCGGGAAAATTACCATGGCGGAAAATGACGTCATAGGTTGCAATCGAATCGTCTTGAGCCAAGGAATCAGAGGAAAAAAGAATTTTGTTTCTAGCCCTTATGGTTCAAAAGTTATTAGCATAAACATGAGTCAAATTTTGGACTGATGGTGGCGCTAGAGGGATTGAGTTTGAGACTCCAAATTTGCTACGGTGACATGCCAGACTGTCCTCTATTAGTGTGCCAAATTTCACAACTTTTTACCATACGGTTCTATGGGCTGCCATAGACTTCGTGGCGGAAGAAGAAGAAGAAGAAGAAGAAGAAGAAGAAGATGAATAATAATAATAAGAACGGGAACGGTTTCAATAGGTGCCTTCGCACCTTCGGTGCTTGGCCCCTAATAATAAATATAGCTGCAAGCAGCAATACCGGGGCCAAGCGCAAAGAAGAAGACAAGACATGCCAAAATGGCTGGCAGTGTCAGATCAACTGGAGCAATGAGAAATTAATCAAGTTTTAAGATGATTTTAAGCAAAAGGCTGAAAATGCATTGTAGTCTGAGAGTGTCAGACCAACTGCAACAATTAACAATTATACAGTTTAAGAAGATTAGGCAAAATGGCTGAAATATCATATATTGAGTCACTGATAATGTAAGTTAATGGTTTATCACTTTTGACCAATAGGTGGCACAGATACGAAATTGATGTGGTGTGGTCAGAATAAGGGAACAATGACACATGCAAAGTTTGATGCCAATATGTCAAGGCATTGCAGAGATACAGCCTCAAGAGTAATTTTGGCATAATGGCTCAACTTCGTCGCTGCGGTTTACAAAAACGGTTTCATCTATTGATGCAAAATCCCTAACTTTTTGTTGACACAGTCCGAAGATGATACGATTCGATTTTGGTGGAAATTGGACAAACGGTCTAGGATGAGTTTGAAAAAGTAGGTTTTGATCAAATAAGAACATTGAGGTCAGGATGTTTGACCAAATATGGAAAAATTTGTATCTCTGTTCTCGGCATGAGCCAATGACTGTATTATGACCAGTTTCATTAAACTAGGCTAATTTAATCAAAAGTTATTAGCATGTTTGTAAATGTTGTTATAACCTCTGACCACAAGGTGGCACTGCCCCAAAACGTTTTGAGTACCTTCAAAGCATGGTGCGGAAGACATGATTTTTGGACAAACAGTTCAAAAGTTATAAGCAAAAATAGCCATTTTTTGTATCTCCGGACCAGTAGGTGGCGCTGCGCCGAAACGCTGCATGTTGCTTCAGGTCATGCTTGTGATAACATATACCAAGATTGGTTTGAATATGATAAAGCTTTGTGGAGATATAGGCTTATGAGTGTTTTTGCAACCGCTACGCAAAATTTGTGTGCGCGTTTATCGAAAACGATTTGACAAATCAACTTGATTTGCAAGATTTTTTGTCAGCATGGTCTGAAGATGATCTGGTTCAATTTTCGTGCAAATCGGACAAACCGTCTAGGACGAGTTCGTAAAAGTAGGTTTTTTGGAAAATTAAAAATGGCGGGGAAATTATCATGACCGAAAATGACATCATAGGATGCAATTGAATCGGCATGAGCCAATGACTCTATTATGACCAGTTTCAATATACTAGGCTAATTTAATCAAAAGTTATTAGCATTTTTGTCAAGTTTTTTAAATCTTTTGACCACAAGGTGGCACTGCCCTAAAACTTTTTGAGTACCTTCAGGGCATAGCAAGGAGGTCACATACCGAGTTTAGGAACAATATACTAATGCATTTGTAAAATATAGCATTTTTTGACAAAATTCAAAATGGCCGACAGCCAAAATGGCCGATATGGTAAAATTGAATATCAGACGACTTGGCATGCCGTCCTGAATCTAACGAGACCACTTTTTAGATTTTTGGACAAACAGTTCAGAAGTTATAAGCAAAAATAGCAATTTTTCGTATCTCCGGACCAGTAGGTGGCGCTGCGCCGAAACGCTGTATGTTGCCTCAAGTCATGCTTGTGATGACATGTACCAAGTTTGATTTGAATACGATAAAGCGTTGCGGAGATATTGCCTTAAGAGTGTTTTTGCAACCGCTACGTAAAATTTGTTTGCGCGTTTATCGCAAATGATTTGACGAATCAACTTGATTTGCAAGATTTTTTGTCAGCATGGTCTGAAGATGATCTGGTTCAATTTTCGTGCAAATCGGATGAACCGTCTAGGACGAGTTCGTAAAAGTAGGTTTTTCGGAAAATTCAAAATGGCGGGAAAATTTTTATGACGGAAAATGACGTCATAGGGTGCAATCGAATCGTCTTGAGCCAAGGAATCAGAGGAAAAAATAATTTTGTTTCTAGCCCTTATGGTTCAAAAGTTATTAGCATAAACATGAGTCAAATTTTGGACTGATGGTGGCGCTAGAGGGATTGAGTTTGAGACTCCAAATTTGCTACGGTGACATTTCAGACTGTCCTCTATTAGTGTGCCAAATTTCACAAGTTTTTACCATACGGTTCTATGGGCTGCCATAGACTTCGTGGCGGAAGAAGAAGAAGAAGATGAAATATAGCTGCAAGCAGCAATACCGGGGCCAAGCGCAAAGAAGAAGACAAGACATGCCAAAATGGCTGGCAGTGTCAGATCAACTGGAGCAATGAGCAATTAATCACGTTTTAAGATTATTTTAGGCAAAAGGCTGAAAATGCATTGTAGTCTGAGAGTGTCAGACCAACTGCAACAATTAACAATTATACAGTTTACGAAGATTAGGCAAAATGGCTGAAATATCATATATTGAGTCACTGATAATGTAAGTTAATGGTTTATCACTTTTGACCAATAGGTGGCACAGATACGAAATTGATGTGGTGTGGTCAGAATAAGGGAACAATGACACATGCAAAGTTTGATGCCAATATGTCAAAGCATTGCAGAGATACAGCCTCAAGAGTAATTTTGGCATAATGGCTCAACTTCGTCGCTGCGGTTTACAAAAACGGTTTCATCTATTGATGCAAAATTCCTAACTTTTTGTTGACACAGTCTGAAGATGATACGATTCGATTTTGGTGGAAATTGGACAAACGGTCTAGGATGAGTTTGAAAAAGTAGGTTTTGATCAAATAAGAACATTGAGGACAGGATGTTTGACCAAATATGGAAAAATTAGTATCTCTGTTCTCGGCATGAGCCAATGACTGTATTATGACCAGTTTCATTAAACTAGGCTAATTTAATCAAAAGTTATTAGCATGTTTGTAAATTTTGTTATAACCTCTGACCACAAGGTGGCACTGCCCCAAAACGTTTTGAGTACCTTCAAAGCATGGTGCGGAAGACATGATTTTTGGACAAACAGTTCAAAAGTTATAAGCAAAAATAGCCATTTTTTGTATCTCCGGACCAGTAGGTGGCGCTGCCCCGAAACGCTGCATGTTGCTTCAGGTCATGCTTGTGATGACATATACCAAGATTGGTTTGAATACGATAAAGCGTTGTGGAGATAGAGGCTTATGAGTGTTTTTGCAACCGCTACGCAAAATTTGTGTGCGCGTTTATCGAAAAAGATTTGACAAATCAACTTGATTTGCAAGATTTTTTGTCAGCATGGTCTGAAGATGATCTGGTTCAATTTTCGTGCAAATCGGACAAACCGTCTAGGACGAGTTCGTAAAAGTAGGTTTTTTGGAAAATTAAAAATGGCGGGGAAATTATCATGACCGAAAATGACATCATAGGTTGCAATTGAATCGGCATGAGCCAATGACTCTATTATGACCAGTTTCAGTATACTAGGCTAATTTAATCAAAAGTTATTAGCATTTTTGTCAAGTTTGTTATATCTTTTGACCACAAGGTGGCACTGCCCTAAAACTTTTTGAGTACCTTCAGGGCATAGCAAGGAGGTCACATACCGAGTTTAGTAACAATATACTAATGCATTTGTAAAATATAGCATTTTTTGACAAAATTCAAAATGGCCGACAGCCAAAATGGCCGATATGGTAAAATTGAATATCAGACGACTCGGCATGCCGTCCTGAATGTAACGAGACCACTTTTATGATTTTTGGACAAACAGTTCAGAAGTTATAAGCAAAAATTGCAATTTTTCGTATCTCCGGACCAGTAGGTGGCGCTGCGCCGAAACGCTGTATGTTGCCTCAAGTCATGCTTGTGATGACATGTACCAAGTTTGGTTTGAATACGATAAAGCGTTGCGGAGATATTGCCTTAAGAGTGTTTTTGCAACCGCTACGTAAAATTTGTTTGCGCGTTTATCGCAAATGATTTGACGAATCAACTTGATTTGCAAGATTTTTTGTCAGCATGGTCTGAAGATGATCTGGTTCAATTTCTGTGAAAATCGGATGAACCGTCTAGGACGAGTTCGTAAAAGTAGGTTTTTCGGAAAATTCAAAATGGCGGGAAAATTTTTATGACGCAAAATGACGTCATAGGGTGCAATGGAATCGTCTTGAGCCAAGGAATCAGAGGAAAAAAGAATTTTGTTTCTAGCCCTTATGGTTCAAAAGTTATTAGCATAAACATGAGTCAAATTTTGGACTGATGGTGGCGCTAGAGGGATTGAGTTTGAGACTCCAAATTTGCTACGGTGACATTTCAGACTGTCCTCTATTAGTGTGCCAAATTTCACAACTTTTTACCATACGGTTCTATGGGCTGCCATAGACTTCGTGGCGGAAGAAGAAGAAGAAGAAGAAGAAGAAGAAGATGAATAATAATAATAAGAACGGGAACGGTTTCAATAGGTGCCTTCGCACCTTCGGTGCTTGGCCCCTAATAATAAGAACGGGAACGGTTTCAATAGGTGCCTTCGCACCTTCGGTGCTTGGCCCCTAATAAATATAGCTGCAAGCAGCAATACCGGGGCCAAGCGCAAAGAAGAAGACAAGACATGCCAAAATGGCTGGCAGTGTCAGATCAACTGGAGCAATAAGCAATTAATCACGTTTTAAGATGATTTTAGGCAAAATGGCTGATATATTATATAAAGATTCACTGATAATATAAGTTAATGGTTTATCACTTTTGACCAATAGGTGGCACAGTTACAAAATTGATGTGGTGTGGTCAGAATAAGGGAACAATGACACATGCAAAGTTTGATGCCAATATGTCAAAGCATTGCAGAGATACAGCCTCAAGAGTCATTTTGGTATCATGCCTCAACTTCGTCGCTGCGGTTTACAAAAACGGTTTCATCTATTGATGCAAAATCCCTAACTTTTTGTTGACATAGTCTGAAGATGATACGATTCGATTTTGGTGGAAATTGGACAAACAGTCTAGGATGAGTTTGAAAAAGTAGATTTTGATCAAATAAGAACATTGAGGACAGTATGTTTGACCAAATATGGCAAAATTAGTATCTATATTCTTGGCATGAGCCAATAAATGTATTTTGACCTGTTTCATTAAACTAGGCTAATTTAATCAAAAGTTATTAGCATTTTTGTCAAGTTTGTTATAACCTTTGACCACAAGGTGGCACTACCCCAAAACTTTTTGAGTACCTTCAAAGCATGGTGCGGAAGACCCAGAGCCATATAGAGAGAGAGTTGCGACAACTCCATAGACTCCAATGGAACGGTTTTTTTTACAGCAATGGCGGCTCACGGAGACTCTCAATAGTTCCCGGAAGTAGCAGCCGCGCCATAGAGTTACAGCAGAACAGACCGTTTGTGATGCACTTTTAAAAGGTAAGACGTTTAATCAGTAAGATTTTAAATGATCAGCACATTTTAATCAAAATAACTTGTACATTAAAGCCTGCTTGTGTAGATTATTCATCATTAAAAAAATATATATTTTAAAAACAACATCGCTGTAACTACATACTCATGCTACATACACAAGTCGATGTGTAATAAAATTATTGAAAATCAATGCATTTATTGACTATTAATTACCAAAAAGCGCAGTTCTGTCACTGTGACTATCAATTTGAATTGCCCGTCAAAGCACTTCCTGGAACTATTCGAGGTCTACATGAATCACGTGACTATCAAGCGTTTTGAACTTCCGTTGTCGCAACTCTCTCTCTCTATGGCTCTGGGAAGACCCATACCAAGTTTCGTAACGATAGACTAATACGTTTGTAAAATATAGTATTTTAGCACATAATTCAAAATAGCCGAGAGCCAAAATGGCCGATATGGTAAAATTGAAAATCAGACAACTCTGAATACCGTCCTGAATCTAACGAGACAACTTTTATTATTTTTGGACAAACGGTTCAAAAGTTATAAGCAAAAATAGACATTTGTTTGTATCTCCGGACCAGTAGGTGGCGCTGCGCCGAAACGCTGCAAGTTGCCTCAAGTCATGCTTGTGATGACATGTACCAAGTTTGGATTGAACACGATAAAGCGTTGCGGAGATATAGCCTTATGAGTGTTTTTGCAACCGCTACGTAAAATTTGTGTGCACGTTTATCAAAAACGATTTGACGAATCAACTTGATTTGCAAGATTTTTTGTCAGCATGGTCTGAAGATGATCTGGTTCAATTTTCGTGCAAATCGGACAAACCGTCTAGGACGAGTTCGCAAAAGTAGGTTTTTTGGAAAATTAAATATGGCGGGGAAATTATCATGACCAAAAATGACGTCATAGGGTGCAATTGAATCGGCATGAGCCAATTAATGTATTATGACCAGTGTCATTATACTAAGCTAATTAAATCAAAAGTTATTAGCATTTTTGTCAAGTTTGTTATAACTTTTGACCACAAGGTGGCACTGCCCCAAAACTTGTTGAGTACCTTCAAGGCATGGAGTGGAAGTCACATACCAAGTTTAGTAACAATACACTAATGCATTTGTAAAATATAGCATTTTAGCACATAATTCAAAATGGCCGACAGCCAAAATGGCCGATATGGTAAAATTGAATATCAGACAACTCGGCATGTCGTCCTGAATCTAACGAGACCACTTTTATGATTTTTGGACAAACGGTTCAGAAGTTATAAGCAAAAACAGCCATTTTTTGTATCTCCGGACCAGTAGGTGGCGCTGCGCCGAAACGCTGTATGTTGCCTCAAGTCATGCTTGTGATGACATGTACCAAGTTTGGTTTGAATACGATAAAGCGTTTCGGAGATATAGCCTTAAGTGGGTTTTTGCAACCGCTACGTAAAATTTGTGTGCGTGTTTATCAAAAACGATTTGACGAATCAACTTCATTTGCAAGATTTTTTGTCGGCATGGTCTGAAGATAATCTGGTTCAATTTTTGTACAAATCGAATGAACCGTCTAGGACGAGTTCGCAAAAGTAGGTTTTTCAGTTAATTAAAAATGGCGGGAAAATTATCATAGCGGAAAATGACGTCATAGGGTGCAATCGAATTGTCTTGAGCCAAGGAATCAGAGGAAAAAAGAATTTTGTTTCTAGCCCTTATGGTTCAAAAGTTATTAACATAAACATGAGTCCAATTTTGGACTGATGGTGGCGCTAGAGGGATTGAATTAGAGACTCCAAATTTGCTATGGAGACACTGCAGACCGTCCTCTATAAGTGTGCCAAATTTCATAACTTTTTACCATACGGTTCTATGGGCTGCCATAGACTTCGTGGCGGAAGAAGAAGAAGAAGAAGATGAATAATAATAATAATAGGAACGGGAACGGTTTCAATAGGTGCCTTCGCACCTTCGGTGCTTGGCCCCTAATAATAAGAACGGGAACGGTTTCAATAGGTGCCTTCGCACCTTCGGTGCTTGGCCCCTAATAATAATAATAAGAACGGGAACGGTTTCAATAGGTGCCTTCGCACCTTCGGTGCTTGGCCCCTAATAATAAGAACGGGAACGGTTTCAATAGGTGCCTTCGCACCTTCGGTGCTTGGCCCCTAATTACATAAAAGATTGTAGTTCATATAGCTTGAGCTTGTTTCATGTGTTTATTGACATATTGTCTTTGGCACTCCAAACATGAACCAGAAACTTTTAAGCATAGACCCTACATATTGCATTGCATGTTCCATAGCTATATCTCCAAGATGTTGAGAACTTCATCTGGAAAGCACCTGTTGTGTATACAAACATCTGATAAAAAGCATTGTTTTTGTAAATCATAAACATCTTATAGACATTTTCTAAATGTCTATTTAACATCGACTAGAAAAGTTTTAGAGACTGCCAGTTGCCCTGAAAATGTTAAATGTCAGTTTGTTGATATTTGTTAAGTATATTTTGTCAAAATTTATCTGATTTGTTCATACCCCCCTTTTGTCTGTTTCCATTTACATTTGAATGTAGATTTGAATATGTTGTGGGTTACCTAACCCATTTCCCCTCAACTATCCATCCTTTCCACAACCATTTTTTTAACCTTGAAAAAAAGTCAAAGATGTGAGACATCAGAGCTAAACTTGCACATCCTCCAGTAGATGGCACTAAAAGCCTGGGTGGATGTCATCTGGTCTCCACTTACTGAAAAAAAATGTATACCACCATAGCTGTTTTTCAGTTTGAATACTCACCATCATTTAAAAAGTGTGCATGAATAGAATACTGGATGACCTACTACATTTGCAAAAATGTGCAGTAAAATCACAATGCACTGGATACTGTATCCCACAATGCAATGCGCTCATCTTGACATGTAAGCACTTGTATTATCAACTGTCATTGTATCATCTGCACCTTGACTCATTATTCGACTAAACTGACAAAATGTAACACTTTTACACAAACTGGAAAAAATGCTAAATAACCATATTCTGAGAAGAGAACTAGATGGTTCTCAGTGAACTAAACATACAACATGGTAAGGTCATGTAGTGACAACTTAGCATTCTACAGTTTGAAACAATTTCCTTTCGTTTCCTTTTTTTTTTTTTTTTTTTTAACATAACTTATTGAACGAAAGACCCTGGGCCCTATTTTAACGATCTAAGCGCATAGTCTAAAATGCACGGCACAGGTGCACTTAGGGCGTGTCCGGATCCACTTTTGCTAGTTTAACGACGGGAAAAACAGTTGGCGTGCCAGGCGCAGGGTCCAAAAACGTTGTCCCTTCTCTCTTAAAGGGTAACTTCAGTGATTTAGCATTAAGCCTTGTATCAGTAGAAACCCGGTAGTATATTCGAATTATGGTACTTTCCCCCTCATATCCCCCTGAGACGAGAGAATTATGCATTTTATTTCTGGAAAAAAATCCTCCGATGACGCAAATCGTCATTTTGTGTCATCTGAGGATTTTTTGGCCAGAGGCTAAAGACTACAGCCACTAGATGGAGCTGTTCCGCATGTTATCAACCCGTCCATAGGGGAGAGATCTCACTCACAGAATGTAAATGCGCTCAGCTCGGGCATTCATAACGGAGCGGTGCAGAGAAAAGTGTGTGTTTCAACTTTTCAATGAATTCCTATGAAAGTTTAGCTTCCATATGCGATCTGAAAACGCACCAGACTGGACATGCATCATGAATGACTGCCGCGTTTACCTCAGTTCTGCTCAGCTCTTCGCGCGTGAGGAATGAAATTTGACTTCTGCTGCGTCTGTGACGACTTTCGTTCGGCTCACTCACACAGTTTTTAATTGTAGTGTCTATTCTCTAACTGAACAAAATTATTTTATTACTATGAAAATCAAAACGACGGTGGGGTGGGATCGCAAGAGATGTGTTCAAGAGATGTATCCAGTAGCGGTGGCTTGGAAGTGGACTCATTGGGCAGCGAAGCAAGTGCATTCTGGCAGTTGTTGTCTTTCATCCACATGAGACTAAATTACATTTTCTGTCTTTTCTTAGTCTAGAAGGCTAGCCTGGATGCCAGCCGAACTTAGCCCCGCCCGCAACATTTTTACTCGGGACGTTCGGTCTGGACTTGATCGGTAGAGAAGTAATTATGCCCGAACAGAAACTGTTCGGACCAATGAAATTGTCAGGGCGGGCTTTAGACGATGATGGACAGATGATCAACAGTAACGTAATCATCCACGTCATCAAATGCGCATGGATTGAATTTGTTCTAATCCTAAACGGAGAACTTGTTTGTATATCCATTCACCTTTACTATTTCTCTCAGAAATGATGATCGTGTTGGTAAGTACTCTGTGTATCCTTAAATTCTTTTTTTACAACACCGGCAAAGATCGTTTACACTCATCTTTTTCTTCTAATATTAGGCTACTTATTCCAGCGTGCGTGCAGGTACAGGGTTGCCAAGTGTTTAAAACCAAACCCCCCAAATTGCTAACGTTCCTCAAAACTAGCCAAAAGGGGGGGGGGGGGGGGGGGGGGTTCTCCGGGAAAAAAAGGCATTTGGGGGGTAAAATATGTGTTATTTTGGCAGGGCTGGCAGCTAAAAATCGCATTCCTGGGTCTGTATGTCACATAATTGGGGTCGCTTCAACCCGCGGACATGGCAAAACAGTGCAGTTGAGTTCTGTTGACATTTGACAACTAACGTTATGCGTTGCTCCGTTGCTCTGATTGGTTGTAGGTCTATCCAATTGAGGTCTTTCCTGGTTCAGTTGAAACACGCCTCATAATCACAGCCCAACGGAGCAGTATCAGACTCAAATTCTGACTAGAATTTTCAAAAAGAAACAAGATGCATTTAACTATGAGATCAGCAGATTACAAAAATCATCTGAGCTAACAGTCTGTTTCAAGGACAAGAATTCATTCGGTAGTGAATGAAAACAAAACCATTTGCATCACCATTTTGGGGCACTGAAATAAGTTTCCTCCAACAGCTAGTACTTATCCCTAAATGCATGCATAAATTGCCACACATGCATTTAGGATTGCATCAGCATTCCCTTTCTTTCTGCAAATCTCAAAAGCTCAGCATTTAGTCCTCATTTCTAACTTTTAATAAAATGGAGCACTTCAATGCATTTTAGTGCCCGTGAACCTGCTTTCATTCAAAGTGACAAGCATCTAAACAACAATTGCTTAAAAAAAAAAAAACTAGAAACATTTTCTAAAGAAATTTGAGTTGTGCTTGAATATGCTAATTCTGTGTGCCACAATACCATCGTGTTGGCCCGTTTTACCATCCGCAAGGCAAAAATTGTCCAAACCCTCCAAAAAGTAATAGCACAGCTCTCTCCAAGATGCCTCATCATTTGAAGTATCATAAATGTTCATAGCACAAATGATTGTGTTTTGTTTAACACTTTTCCTCTCTACTTTCATCTCAAACTGTATGTTATTCTAGACGGCTGTTTTGGCATTGCATGCCTGAATACACTATTCAGACAATTGCTTGTTTTGTGTGAATCGTTCTCATCAGTGTTTCCACCAGAGACACCTAAGAAATAATGAGGGCCTTTGTTTGGGACAAGCCTCGCAGGATGTTTTGAAGAATTATTATAGAAAGGTAAATTAGAATTTCAAACTTGCTGACACAGTCCCCCGGTCGATGCGTGATTTGAAGAGAGCAACAGGAAAATGAATACAGGAGGCTGAAGCACCTCATCCGCATAATTATGGTAGGGCAAGCGTTTTCCTGATGTACTTGCGTCTGTCTTCTATTCATTACCAATCTAAATGGGATAATCTGGTCCGCTTCTATTGCTGCAGAGCCGTCGCATTCACGAGTCAAGAGCCTGCACTGCAACACTGAATTGAATTCATTTGCTTCCCCAACTGAGGTGGCAAGTGGATGAAAAGATCTGAGCGGAGAGCGAGCGAGGAAGTGTACATGAATTGATGTGTTTGTCGAAAGTAGGATGGAAGTGACAGGACAAGGGTGAGTGGGACTAAAGGGTAGTGTGTGTACGGTAGTAACTATGAAAGAGGAGGGAAGAGTTATGGAAGAGAGATCATAGGAAATTAATGCGAGTGTTTGAGGGTGAGTGACTGAGGAGAGAGAGAGGGAAGGGGGAGGTTTCCCAAGTGCTTGAGCATCAGTGACTGATAGAGGACAACATTGCAAGAGAGGTGCTGAGCATGCATCCGTCTCTAGTGTTATCTGTGCGTGCTCAGATGGGGTAGGAGATACGCTGCACTGTACGGGGCACAGTGGGAAAAGCCTGGCAACTCTGCGGAAGCTTTTTATAGACATATGGAGCAGCAATAAGTCCAAACGGCGTCAATTCTGGACCAAAGCCACAAAAGCCAAGAGAAGACAAGCTACTGAAATCCTGCCCGATTTCTGGTGTGGGTTAGCTGAACTGGATGTCCGGAACTCTCTTTGTCTCAGAGTAATGGTTTTTCCTATCAGGATCTGTCAGGAGTGCCTCTGAGAGAATACATTTTTGGCTTGTTCTCCCAGGTGTCACACCAGATGCGTTCTTTTTCTGTCAGCTTGATTGGCAATTTGACTTGTTCTTACTCTACTTAGTGCACTATTTGGATACATACTTTATTCACATCAAATACTCATGACTCCTGTACTGAAGACTTTCTCTTCAATGTAAAATATGCTTCATTGTATACACTTTTGAATACATGGAATTGCAATGGAGGATGCATATGTAGATGGGGAGAAACTGAAAAGATTCACAGATGACTTTTGGTATGACACAAACCTCCAAAAATAGAAGCTCAGAAGGGTGTTTTACTTATTTATTTTCTGGCTGTCTTAAGAACAAAGGTTCTTTCATGCCACCGATGATGCCATTTGATTTAATTTTAACATCATACGGAAAAGATCAAAGCTTTGCCGAGGACAGTTTATTTCAGCGCTGAAACTTTCCAATTCCAATTGACTTGATGCCCTTTTCCTTTTTTGAAAGTTTTCCTTTTGAATTTACTGAGAGATACTAGATGTTCTTGGACGTTTTCTAACATCGCCGGTGCCACAAACAGCTATGCGAAGATGTTCGGACCAGAGAAGGGGTCTTTTATCCAGATAGGTTTAAACAACACTGTGGTGGGCTTCAGACATGAAGTCCAGTGTCCTGTCCCCTCCTGGCTGCCGCTGCTGCTGTCATCCCCATGTGAAGGATGTTTCACGGCACAGCGCTAGGACCATTTGAACCGAGCAAGAGCCCTGACCGGAGAGCAGAGATCCGCAGGCACATCAAGATGGTCATGGAACATCTGGAGGAAGTTCTCGCTGAGCTCAAGGACGTGGCGAAAGAGCTCCGGGAGGTAAAGCACACACTTTTTGTTGATTCGAACACAGCCTGATGATGAGATCTAGTAACCGAAACATTTTAACCCATGGGTGTCTGATCCTGACACACTTACCTGGATGTTTCTAGTCATCCTGAAGACCTTAATTATTTTGTTTAGGTGTGTTTGGACAGTTTAGTACAGACACCCCACAAGGGGCGATCTACAAGCTACCACTATTAAATGCATGAATGTTTCGCCATCATTATTACATATTCAGGTCTTTAGCGACCCGGATGTATATAATAATATAAAACTCTCCTGATATTAGAGTAACAATTACAGAAGAATGAAATAAAGCACATTTTGTTTCCTTTTGGAGCTTGGAAGGGTTCAGTTTGAGCAGATGTTTTATACCATCATCACTGTCCTTGTCAGAGCTCATTTCCCAGTACATTCAGCATCTCCCTCATATTCACCATCTCAAACATATTCTCAAAACTATCATTCTCAACATCTTCAAAATCAATATTTTGATCGCTGATAGCTTCTTCACCAGATCCACCATCAAGTGACAGTGACACTAATATTTGATTGCGTTCAGTTGCTCTGCAGTAAATCTCTGAGCCATTTCAAGTTTTGCTGATGATTCTTCCTATTCTTTTGTTTTCTGCCTGCGGTAATTATGAGTGAAACGTCATCATTGTGTATCAGACATTGCCAACTTGTGGTCATCAAAGATTAAATTATCGTTGTGCAGATAAAATATACTTACACTGTTACACACCTCGGGTCGTGACTCGTGAGAGACCCCTATACAATTTTTTACAAAAGATGAATGGGAAAACAGGCTTTCTTGTATCATTTTATTATTTTTTTCTTGTTATATTGTTTATAATGAATTGATTGAGGAACACTAAGAAGGTTGATGTCTAACTTTATAAAATGAATGAGGAGGAGGAGGCTAGTGAATGACGTCCCGCATCACTAAAGACCCAAGGTATGCGTTTAAGGGTTAATGTCATTGACTAGGGATGGACAAGTCCAGTCCTGGAGGGTCACTGTCCTACGGAATTTAGCTCCATCCCTAATCAAAATATATCAAAAGTCTTAAGGATTGCTTGAAAATTACAGGAAGGTGTGTCTGATTAGGGATGGAACTAAACTGTACAGGAGAGTGGCCCATCCCTGGCATAGACGTGTGAAGGTAACTCAATCGCCCCCTTGTGTACTGGAGTTTGTTAACATCTCAGTAACACAAGAAAAATGGGACTGCGATCTTGCAATGGACTGGTAAGAATTCACATTAATGTCGTTTCTGGCCTAAAAGCGACTACTTAATAAATGCTTGCTGATACAAACTAATAGACACAAATACAGTGGGTACGTTTCATAATCATCCACAAGGTCACAAATACATCCATGGCCCTGTGATACGTCCACCTAGGGGCTATTGACTGGACAGCCTGTCACCCAAACAACAACCAACAGATAGATTAACAAGGAGAAAGACATGCAGGATGACACCCCCCACACACGCCGTGACACCCCATACAAGCAAGATGTCATCTGTGATGCCTAATTATCACCCGGTGAATCAGACAATGGGCCGACATGCACGGGAGCGCATCTGATTTCCTCATCTTCTCACCTGTCAACGTCCCATCTCTTTTGCAGTTATCTCTCTTTGTGCTGGGCGTCTGCTTTCAGCATTATGTGAGAGGACATCTCCTTAATTAATCTCTTTCCTCGGGTGGATATCTATCTGCCTCATTACTGTCACTGAGTGTATGAGTGTCCCAGACTGGCATTTGTCTCATCATCTCAGTCACAGCTCCTCTGGATTTGTCTCATTTGTCTCCTTGGCCAAGTTCAGGCATCACCGGTAGCTCTGCCACTCTTGCCTGCATTAACACCTCCATCTGCCACTCACACCTTATAGCAGAGCCTTATTGTTACTACTGACATCTTGTTATGGTTATTAGTTTAGCCACACGCTCATCTGTCTTCCAGCTGTCTCTTATTCGATGGATAACCGCCAAACATTTCTCAAGATTGTGAATGCATTGCTGCCAAGTGTAACCAGTACACTGCTCACTTATACGCCTTTGCTTGATATGCACACAGAATTATGTAGATGTCTAAAATTCTTTTCATGTTTGTGTGATTAAATATTTTGGCAAATTTGATCATGCTTTCTGCTAACAGTAAAAGTCTAGTACTTTCAGCTCCATTATCGCATTTTATCATGTTTAAATCCATTGCATATAATTCCATCGATTTCCTGCCAAAACAGCACTTACACAGATCCTGTCTGGGCCTTCTCTATTTTCTATTGTATCAAATAATACAATTTAAAAAAAGATAATTTTCACTGGACTGACTTTTATTTTATTTTCATTATTTACAGTACAGTGGAAACGATAGAAAAGCTAATGTCGACGTTGGTTGATGTTTTTGAAAATCTTGGTTGCTAAGCTAAGCTTCTATTAATTTAAACTAAATTAGGGGGTCACTGTCTCTTTAATTATTTGACTATACGATTAAGAAATCAAAATTGTAAATCAGAACAATTAATTAGCATATAACAATTTGAAAATGTTGCATTCTGAATGTTCTCTGACTGTTCAAAATGTCCCGTTTTTTATGTTTAAAAAAACGTCTTTTCATGGTTATGTGAACGTTGAGGGAACATTCCAATTGATCATGTTCTCTGAACGTTCTGAAACAAGTACTAACATTTAAAAAAATGTTAGATGAACATCCAACTAAAACTATCCTGAAAAATGTTCTATGAACGATGCATTAATAATGTTTTTAGAACGTTATTAAAGGCCAGACAACTTTGAACGAACTTTCTATAAACGTTAGTACACTCTAAAAAAAATCTCGTAATCATAGGGGAACCTTTTTTAGTGCTATATAGCACCAATTTTGGTGCTTCAGTGGTTCTTCAGCGGTTCTTCAGAGGTGCTATATAGCACCTTAGTCAAAGAACCGGTGAAGAACCTCTGAAGAACCGCTGAAGAACCGCTGAAGAACCACTGAAGCACCAAAATTGGTGCTATATAGCACTAAAAAAGGTTCCCCTATGATTACGAGACAAGAACCATTTTTGGTGCAATATAGAACCTTTTTTTTTTTAGAGTGTACTGGAAGAACATTTGATACATAACTTTGAGGGATCCTTGCCAGAACATTTGTCAAAGTTCTGAGAATGTTCCCGTTAGCTGGTATAGTATATACTGTACATTGAATGCAATGTAAGTTGCTTTGGATAAAAACGTCTGCCAAATGCATATATGCAGACAGATTTGATAATGTATATGGAGATTATTTTCAGAGCAAATGGGGAAGTCAGCAACGCATGATGAAAAATGTATGAGGTTAGAATCTGTTTTTGAATCTTATAGTTTCTATAAGAAGTTTTGGAGTCTCCAGTCAGCCTCCAGCATTGGTGTGTGGTTTTAAAAATGAGGTGCAGTCCTCACATTTTTTTATATACTGTATATCAAGTGTAAATTTATGTAGGTTACACTTAATTATTCTGGTTAAATAAACATTACATAAAAAGAGAGACCAGATACAATTCTATTTTGTATTTTTTGCTATGTACATTTCTATATATTAAAACCAAGTATAAATTGAATCACGTTAGTGTTTTTACAAATTTTTTAATTTATTCCAAAATAATAACTGGTAGTAACAATTTAAACAATGCATATAATATGTGAACTACACTGTACATTTTTTTTGCTGCAGTTAATTATCACGACTTAAAATTCAGCGTTAGAATAAGTAATATTATGTTGTTTCAAATTAAAGTACGTTTTTGTGATTAACTTAAAATTTTAAGTTAACTTTAGTTGTTTAGTTAAGTTGGATATTTAAGTTATCGCAACACATTTTAAGTTGCAGCAACTTTAATTGAGAGATATCTTAAATATCTAAACTAAAGTTTACTAAACTTACAATATTAAGTCAATTACAAACACTTTTAAGTTGAAACAACACATTATTACTTATTCTAATGTTAAAAATAAAAGTTGTGATAACTAATCGCAGCAATCATTTTTTACAGTTTAATGTTCTGCTTTTTTTTTAATAGTCAACTTATTTTCAGCAATCAAGCTTGTACACAAAGATGTACCTTTAATTTCCTCATTGCTGATTGCTCACTAAAAACCCCCACCGTCCTCATGTTTTCAGGCCATTTCAAGTATGATTTTAACGTGACATAAAGTGGTGAAATGGCTGCGTTGTTTACTTACTTTTTAATAGAGGGTATGCATCGACATCACTTTCTCGCTGGAACACGCCCGCTCAGCCAGGACTGAGTGGCAGAAGAGCAACTACATGACTGGAGTTAATAGGGGAAAACGCGAGTAAAAAAAACAGTTATCAGTTTAAACTAAAGGTTGGACTCGATATAGTGTTCCTTACAACTTACCGAAGATCCAGTGATCCATGAATATTGACATGCAGCCAGGAATCGTGTTTTCCTGACATTTATATGAGCCTGATTTCGATACATCAGTACATCAGTATTGATCACTGTCCGTCATCACTATTTCGAGAGTGAATCCTGCATGTATATGCGGATGGACTTATTGAAAAATGTATGTGGCTGCTTGTCAAGAATGGAAAACGGAAGATTTATTCAAATTCTGAATATTGTCCTTCTAGGGTGACCAGACGTCCCGAAAAATTTGGGACAGTCCCGAAATCTAAACTGTTGTCCCGAATCCCGAATCTGGCCCTAATTGTCCCGAAAATTATACTAAAGCAAAATCTTGAGTAGTTATTGTCTGATAAACATTAAAAACTGTCTGCGGAGGTTGAGTCGTCCTGCAACCAGCCCCCGCCGGCTGCTCATTGGCTGCAGCATCTTTTTTCTAAGTAAAAAAAATAAATACTGGCTAGGCGCGAATTTATGCTGCGTTCCAGGCAGGTTTTTGAGCCCGTAAGTTACAACTTCAAACCACGACTCACGACTTTGTAGCGTTCCAGGCAAAGTCACGCCAAACTGCCTGAGCGCAAGGAATCATGTGGTAGCTAGATGTTAACAAAGCATGGCGGACATATGAGGCTTATGCTCCTTTACAATCATTTCTATCGCCAAAGGTGCTTACTCCTTTTTGCTTATTTGAGGGAAACGGAGGGGAAAACAACGCATACGGCAAGAGAAGCTGTTATACCTTTTATTTAACGTTAATTGTATATTTGTTTCATAAACACCGCATCCGTAGGGGCTGTTATTGTTGTTTTGCGAGCTATGTGACGTCAGATCTCGTAACTGGGAGTACATCGATCTAGTACGAGTTCACGGGTGGGAAGTCACGGCTTTGACTGACGTTCCAGTGCACTTTCACGGGTAGAAGGTTGGAAAAACATGGGTTACGGGTTGCCTGGAACGCGGCATTAGATATGCATTGATAAGCTAATTTTCATTCATTCCGTTGGCATGGCTGGTGTAGCTTACCGGAACCCCAACACGCTGCTAAAAAGCAAAAACGCCTCTGCAGGTACCGGGAGGAGTGGGTGGGGAAGTATCCATGGATTGCCACAGCCTTAAGCGATGAAAGTAAAGACAATACGGCCTTTTTGTCCCCTTTTTGTTTTAAGCCTTGATGAAGAGAGCGCAAGTTGCTGCAGCCGCGAGGAGGACAGTGATGCACTCGTAAAGGAGTGATTGATTGTTTGCGGCACTGTGTACAAAAAAATACTTCACTACACAATTATTTCATTATTTTCGTTTAAGCTTATTAGCGTTAGGCTATACAGAAAGGTCTGATTTACGCACTGTTACTTACAACAGTCATTGTTTTTTTGTTTTTTTTCACAATGACATTTTGTTTTTTTTTCACAATGACATTTGAGTTCACGATTTAAATGTTGTTGTTTTTTTGTGGCAGACTAATATCATAGAAGCCCCCCATCCCGTCACCCCAGACCGCAGTCACCCCCCCTTCACCCCTTCTAACTTCTAACCCCCTTCTAACTTAAACACCTGTGATTGGCCATTGGCCGTTCAAGAGGTCAACAAACATGCCTGTGATTGGCTACATTACTCACCCAAGCGAAAACACGTTGGAAATTGAATCATTTGACGAGCGCAAATACAGATACGGACTGCATCTTTTGCCAACTCTTTTTCGCTAATAATAATCTCATTCTCAATCATTACGAAGAAAACAGATCCTAGACCAGCAGTTATGGGCAGCTTTTCCCTCTAAAAGCAATCAATAGCAGAAGCAGCAGCAGGCAGTGGTTTGAGTGAGAAAATGACACACATCAAGTCCGTCTCCCTCGGTCTGGAGGGGGGCACAGGGAAGACTAAGGTGTCCGTGGCCAAGCCTCCCCCGACCGCCCCTCTGGCGCCGGTGTGTGTTTTTTGCGGCATTCACACTGAAAACCAATGCTGCCTCTCAGTCTTTTTGCCACTCAGTGGGCGTAACTGCAGGCACTGTGACGTCACGTGCATACCCTCTATTAGTCCTCCTCCCATTAACGCCATCATTATCTTAATTGAAGCCGATGAGAACGTGTGCAGGACGTTCAAACAAGAGGCGGGATTTATCGCACGTGCCAATCATATCCAATCATAACCGATCATATCCAATCATAGCACGCTGGAGATGTTGCCTCCTCTCACGTGACTTTCCCCAAATGTGGACAGAGGACAGAGTAACTTCACCTGCGGGTGTCGCTGTTGGACACTGTTATTTTTTTAAAAACAAGTGACTTTTACACTTTTTAATGTCACTTTTTAAAATATTTGCGCTGTTTTATTTATTTTTTGTAGTATCGATTAATTTCTCATCCGGTTTGAGGAGACTCTGCCTCCCTTGCCTTCTCAAAGGAAATGACCCTGGCCTCCAGATGAAAAAATTAAAATCAATCGCTAAAGAAGCTCAGTGGTGGTGATGGGTCTGCTTTCAAATCAGGCTTCCACTCACAAAAAGTTTAAATTGGTCAAATGCTTTTTCTGACTCACACTCTGTTCCAAACACACTCTGTTTAAAAGCCTTCTGGGAGGGTTTGGCAATTATCTGACTCCAAGACCCGGCGTTCTGCAGGTATGATGACTGTGAGACAAAGCGGGTTAATAAAAAAAAAACATATGGGTTGTAACTCTTAGAATGGCATGGCATTTATTGCACCAGCTACTTAATTAGATTTAGATTGGGGATTTGAACAGTCCTCTAAATGGACTTTTTGTCTTTTGCTATTACTTTAATTGATCCTTTATTATAGGTTCTGAAACATAACTTTTATAGCTTCTTTATTTTGTGAAACATCTGTTATAAATTGTTATAGCTCAGAATAGGAATTAATAGATCTTTTGTGTTAAAAATAACACTCATATGAGATGATGATGACGCCAGTCATGATTTTGGTTAGAAAATATTTTTATGGAGAGGGTCGCCTCATGGGAGCCGCCATTTTGAGATCACATGACCAGACAGTATTTGACACACCTATTTTTTTTTTTTTTTCACCCTGTTATTTAAATTTTTTCGGTTGTACTGCAACTATTACAAGTGAAACTGATAGTTTACTAGTCAAATACTTGTAGCACATTTTTTTGTTTAAGAAAGCACACTTTGAAATGTACTCTCAGTAAACTAGTTTAGAAATTTAATACTGCAAGTATACTGGTAAGTTTTCTTTAAGTGAACATAATATCATACTTACAGTTTACTATTTATATATTATTTAGCACTTTTAATATACTACTTTGTTCCTATTTAGGTATTAATTTTGTATACTTGAAATATACTGTGCGTTAACTTTTTCTATTTTAAAAACATTTTATTTTTATCAACACTTGAATGTGGGTAAGTTTTATAAAAATTCAACATTTCAAGCAAAAAGCTGAGAAAATTGTATTTTTGTCAAAGACGTCTAGATGGGTTTCAGGATGATGATCAAAACTGTTGTACGTCCCAATAATAACGCAACAACTAGTTATCCACAGAGCATATCACACATACGCATGACTCGCGTGTCTACTTGGTACATGCGCACCAAAGGGGGAAGGTCGTTCTTAAAGAGCCCAACACTTAAAGAGCACAGTACATATTATAGTACACAAATCGCACTGTACTTAAGTACAGATCATTTATCACAATGATCTACATCCCCTTCCTTTAGCTGAAATTTCCTATCAAAGAAAGTAAACATACTCAAGTGATCAATATTGGGATAATGACATCAACTTGTCAACCAAGAAAAAAAATGACTTGCATTATAACAATGTATCCATTGCAGTAAATAACTGAACGACAACAGATACAAATCTCAAGATGATCTGTATGATGAAGAAAACACATCAACAAAGAATGATATTAGTAATATGGAAAAAAACATAATAAACACATTTAGCAGGCATTCAAAATATGAACCAAAGTGTCACTGAATCCCCCATTGCTGGAACTCACTGTTCGTACCTTGGATTCGGCTTGCAAATGCGGCCTGAGCGTGTTCTGTAAGGTGCATTACTGACCTTAGTGGGAGAGTGTACGGTGTGCTTTGGAAGGTCTGTAGGTGTGGATTCTGGTTGTGGAAGGTGTATTTGTGGTGAGTATGGTGTATGGGAAGCAAAGTTCTCTGTATGTGCAATGGTGCTTTGAGAGTCAATGTTCTGGGGGGTGAGCCGTGATGGAGGGGGCTCTGCAACAGGAAGGATGTGGCGTCGGTTCCTCCTGTATGTTCTCCCATTGCATTGGATGGTGTATGAGCGAGGCTCCTTGTTCACCTCCTTTACTGTGCCTAGGTGCACGTATCGTTTCGGGGTTTGTATCCTGACAACTTGTCCCTCTACCAATGGCTGCAGTGGGCGACTTGATGTGTCGTAGTATCGCTTTTGGGTCATCCTCTTATTAAACAGCTGTGCAGTGACTTGCTGGGCAAGTTTTGGGGCAGGCTCCAACAGTCTAGAATTAATAGGAATGGCTGACCGTGTCTGTCGTGACAACAGGCGTTGCGCAGGGGAGCCCAAAGTTGGGTCTCTGGGAATGTTTCTCAGGTTCAGGAGATTAAGGAACACGTCCGTGGCATCTCTGTGAGATTTCTCCATCAGCTGTTTTGCACTGCGAACCGCTCCTTCTGCCAGGCCATTCGACTGTGGGAACTCTGGACTACTGGTGACATGGATGAAGTCCCACTGTTTGGCAAAGTCTCTGAATCGCTGACTTGTGTACTGTCAAGCGTTATCAGAAATTAGTGTGTGAGGTGTGCCATGCGCAGCAAAATGTCTCTTTAGTTTCGTGATTACAGCTGAGGATGTTATGTCGCGGAGAAGGTCGATCTCATACCATCCCGAGTATGAGTCCACAAGCACTAGATAATTTTGGCCACGCCACTCAAACATGTCTGTTGCCACAGTTGACCAAGACAGGTCTGGAACTGGGTGTGGTTTTAGTGGTTCTTTCTGTTGATGTGGCTTTGTGCTGTTGCAGACCGAGCATGAGAGGAGTTCCGCTGTAATATCAGCCATCATCGTTGGCCAGAAGACGATACCTCTTGCTCTGTGCTTGGTAGCATCCAGCCCAGGGTGACCTCTGTGGACTATGCCGATATATTCTTTCTGCAATGAGCAAGGGATGACTGTTTTGTGGCCTTTCATCACTATTCCATTTTCCACAGCCAGCTCATCTCTGTATGGAAAGTATGGACGTACAGTGGGTCACACGCTATGTTCTTTAACTGGCCAACCTCGTTGAATTACTGCGCAAAGAGCCTGCAACACTTCATCCTCCGCCGTATGCTTTCTAAGTTCCTCAAGGCGAGCTGTGGAAATGTAATTGACGGACATGACCTCAAATGAGTCATTTTCAGTGTCTGGAGAGACTTCTGTGTTTGGAACTCGAGATATGGTGTCTGCAAGATACATAAGCCTACCCTTCTTGTACACCAGAGTGATGTCGTAGCTCTGTAACCTGAGCATCATTCTCTGTAGTCGAGCAGGAGCTGTGTGGATTGGTTTCTTCAGAATGCTCACCAGGGGCTGGTGGTCCGTCTCAATGAGTGTGGGTTTCCCGTACACATAGTCTCTGAACTTAGTACAAGCAAATACGACTGCTAGCAGCTCCTTTTCAATCTGAGCATACCTTGTCTCTGTGTCTGTGAGTGTGCGAGACGCATACGCTACTGGTTTGCCTTCCTGCATGCATGCGGCACCAAGCCCGAAGCATGAGGCATCGCAGGTAAACGTAACTGGCTTCTTTACATCATAATATGATAAGACAGGTGGGGTGGACAAACACGACTTGAGGGTGTCAAATGCTTGTTGGTGCTGCTGGTACCAACACCATACTGTCTCTTTATGTGTCAGCTTTCTGAGGGGCGCAGCAATGTCGCTGAAGTTTGGGATAAATTTCCCCAGATAATTTGCCATTCCCAGGAAACACTGTAATTCAGGGACATCATTGGGGGCTGGCATCTCCGAGATTGCTTTTGTTTTGGAAGGATCTGCTTTTAGGCCTTTGCTTGTAAAGATATGGCCCACATAGCTGACTTGGTCCAGGCGAAATTTGCATTTAACAGGGTTTAGCTTGAGCTTGATTTCGCATGCTCTGTTCAACACCCTTTTCAGATTAAAATCATGTTCAGCAGCATTACAACCTCCGATGATGATGTCGTCGACAATAATTGCACAGGGGTACCCTGAAAACAACTGCTCCATTGAGCGCTGGAAAACTTCACTTGCAGAGTTTATGCCGAAGGGCATACGAAGAAATCTATAGCGCCCAAATGGAGTGCTGAATGTGGTCATCATGGAGGACTTGTGGTCGAGACGAATCTGCCAGAAAGAGTTCTTTGCGTCCAGCACCGAAAATACAGTTGCTCCTGACATCTGAGATGCTACTTCCTCTACGCTGCGCATAGGGTGATGGGGTCTTTTTAAGGCAGAGTTAAGATCTTTTGGATTGATACACAGCCTGATTTCTTGTCTGTCCTTTTTGTGTGTTACCACCATGGACGAGACCCAATCCGTTGGCTCTGAGACTGTCGTTATGACTCCAAGGCTCTGCATGCGGTCCAGTTCTGCTTTGACACGGTTTTGCATTGCCAGAGGAATACGGTGAGCAGGGCGAACTACTGGCTGTACACTGGGGTCTACTGTCATGGAGTATGTGATTGGGAGTTCTCAGAGCTTGTCTGTAAACAAGTCTTTGTACTCGTTAAGAACTTCTTCAGTGCTGCCCTCCATACTGACATGATGCACGTCCGGGCTGATTGTAACAATTCCCATGTCGAGGCATGCACGAAATCCTAACAGCGTTTGGACATCTTGATCCACCAAGAAAAATGAAAGTGAATGATTTTGCCCATTTAGGACACACTGCAATGAGACCAAGCCTTTCGTTTTGATTTTACTTCCACCATAAGCTACGAGGTTGGGTGTCTTTGATTGCTTCACTGGCCATTCATTGCAAGTAATTTGTCCGAAAGTCTTTTGTGACATTACGTTGCATTTTGCTCCGGTGTCAACTTTCACCTCAATTGGAGCTTTGTTTATGTGTAAAGTGACAAATCCCTCTTCCAATTCTGGCATGTGTGGGTTAACAGCATTAACGCACTTGTCAAATTCAATGCCATTAACATAAATTGTGTCATCATGGTCAGGGGGTTTATCTACTTCGAGTTCATGTACTGCTTTCCTGTAGTTACATTTCTTCTGACTGAATTGACTACGCGCTTTGCAACATTTCTTGTAATGATTCATTTTCTTGCAGTTATGACACTGTTGTCCGAAAGCTGGGCATTTCTCTTTCTTTACTGCATGATTATTTCCACAATTTCTACAATTGGTTATGGTTGGTGAATCATTTTGTTCTGTTCTTTGATTATGTCTAGTGTGTTGGCGCCTCCTACTGGAAAATGGCTGTATTGCATCCACATTAGTTGCAGTCTGTGGTGTAGCCAACGTTTTGTTATTCTCCTCTGTCATTTCATGTATGCGACAAATTGAGATGGCTTTGGTTAGAGTTAAATCACCGTCTCTTAACAGTGCTTTCCTTAGCCCATCATTGTTGATGCCACATACTATCCTATCACAGATCAGCTCGTCTGTCAGTTCTCCAAAATGACAACTTTTAGCTTTAATCCTGAGATCACTGATGAATGCCTCAATGGTCTCACCTTGTTTCTGGCTTCTAGAGTGAAACTTGTGTCTCTCCATTGTTTTATTTTGCTGTGGGTTGCATATTTCACGAAATTTCCTCTTCAGACACTCCGGATCTTCCTTTGATTCGGCGGGAGTTAAGATCGCGCCATTCTCGCCCGGTTCACGCACCTCCGCTGCATAGACAAATGAACGCTCCCGTTCAATGGCTTCCGGCCCTGCGAGATTGAGTGAGAAGATTCGCCAATTTTCGGCGACATTTCCATCAAAAGTGAGCGGGTCCGGTCTTCGAAAACAGTCCGCCATAGTCACACTGCGCGGTCTTGAGAAAACTTTCACGTGTAGCTCAGTCTCTGTTTTCTACAAAATTGGTTCACTCACAGACGAAAAGTCCGCTCCGTCTTCTGACACCATGTTGTACGTCCCAATAATAACGCAACAACTGCAACATTTGAACGCGATGGTATTTTTATTAACAGAGTTATCCACAGAGCATATCACACATACGCATGACTCGCGTGTCTACTTGGTACATGCGCACCAAAGGGGGAAGGTCGTTCTTAAAGAGCCCAACACTTAAAGAGCACAGTACATATTATAGTACACAAATCGCACTGTACTTAAGTACAGATCATCTTGACCAACATCAGTGCCTGACCTCACAAATGCGCTTCTAGAAGAATGGTCAAATATTCCCATAAACACACTCCTAAACCTTGTGGAAAGCCTTCCCAGAAGAGTTGAAGCTGTTATAGCTGCAAAGGGTGGGCCAACTCCATATTATGTGAGATGGTGGTCCAATGGGTTAAACCATGGAACTGACACACAGAAGGTTGCTGGTTCGATCCCAGCGGTCACCACCAGTGTGTCCTTGAGCAAGGCACTTTACTCCATGTTGCTCCAGGGGGATTGTCCCTGTAATAAGGGCACTGTAAGTCGCTTTGCATAAAAACGTCTGCCAAATGCATAAATATAAATATATATATTAAACCATATGGATTAAGAATGGGATGTCATTAAAGTTCATGTGCATGTAAAGGCAGGCGTCCCAAAAATTTTACCAATATAGTGTATTTTAAGGCATGACGATTTTTTTTTCAAGGAAAAAAAATTTAAATATGTAATTTTGGGGATCAAAGATGAGTTTTTAGGGATATAATGACTGACTAGGGGGACTTTAAGTTTGGGTATTGGGTATAGATATATAGGATGTAGAATATGGTCAGGTAAAATAAGGCATAAATATGTGCTTTATAAGTACTAATAAACAGCAAATATACTTTAGTTTACTTGAATAATCTTCTTTTTCATAAGGGATGTCATACCGCCCTCCACAATGTAGCAAATTTTCAGCCAGTCTCTGTCGAGCAGCACTCTGATCTCCAATCAGTTAGTGTGTGGATGTCAGGAATGCATTAAACATGAACTGTCTGACAGCAGTGCACAGGGCACAACCCCACGAGAGATGATCTAATACCTCCTCCAGACAGGACCTTTCAGTGGAGTCCCAAAAATGTATCTCTCTGATAACCGCACAGCGCTTATCATACTTGGCAGTGTTCGATATATACTTGTAAATACAGTACATTATGTTTTTACAGTCCTTACTTGTCTGCATTGCAAAAAGCTTGGCATTGTATACATATTGTGTGCGCTTTCGAGCAGCAGGTGTGCTGTGAATGGATATTTGGGCTGTTGAATGCCTGTCATTTGGGCTTTTCCTGTTTACATTTGACTGCTCATTACCGAATCCCAACAGCCAAAAGCCTGTGGCTCGCCGCTGAATAGCCGATCTGCTATAAACTCTTAGTACTGCCACATCCTGCAATTGAATGCAATGAGAAAGTTTGGCAGCAGCAGAAAGCACTGAGCTCAACAAAATCAGAAGCAGCAAATAACAGAACAAGCTGTCATTATTAATAACTGATATTTTAATTCAAACGCGGTGCTTTATCATCAAACTGCATCATAAATAGCACACTAAGCTGCTTAATATTGACAAAAGGCACGTAATAAGTTTTCATGATTTAAATGTGAACGGCATCCCGTCATATATAACCATATATGTATGTTACATAATCTGATTAAAATCTACAGAGAGACTTTCTGATCAAAGAGGCTTCCATCTGTGGGATCGCAACTCCTGTGCTTTGTTTTGTCTCTGAATTGTGTGCACCAGCATTGAGACCCTGCTCAGAAAAGGAGCTGGGTAAAGCAAGAGAAGGAATATTGATAAGCGTATGGTTGAGTTCTTATGTAAGATGCAGTTACTGACACAGCAGGAGGACAAATTCCCTTCAGCACAAACAGATATTAAATATTCCAATGCCAGTGGGTGAAATGGGGGAATAGAGATGGAAAGGATACACATACATATATACACGTTTCTATATATATATATATACACCGATCAGGTTATGAAGTGAATATCACTGATTATCTCTTCATCACGGCACCTGTTAGAGGGTGGGATATATTAGGCAGCAAGTGAACATTTTGTCCTCAAAGTTGATGTGTTAGAAGCAGGAAAAATGGGAAAGCGTAAGGATTTCGCTTCAGAAGATTTAATAAAGGCCTTCTGAAGCGAAGTGATGCGTTTGTGTAAGAAAAATATCCATATTTAAAACTTTATAAAGTAAATTATCTAGCTTCCGGCGAATCGCACACAGTTATGCTCACCAGACGTAGCGTAAGCATTTTGAACTGCGAGAACACTTTTTCCATAAGTTGAGTACGGAAGGCGATTTGTTATAGTGAGTTATTTAACCATGCATTAATATCTTTGGAAGGTTTTTGTCTGATGGACAAATTCACATTATTTCATATTTAAATGCAATGCAGGGATTCCCCAACTTTTTTGTCAGCTGAAATTTCTTTGACCTAAATTTACTTGAAGTACCCTCGATAATAAAATTAAGTCAATAAAAAAATACAAATAATACATATTAATAAAAATAAGTTTGCAGTTATTTAATGTTGGTTAGGTCACATGACATGTTTTTTTTTCAAACATTTTTTTTTAAATCTTTTATTAGTGGTGTTTTATTTTTATTGTTTTTATTTTATAATGATCTATTTTAACCTAACATTTTTATGATTTAATTACTTTTGATGTAATGAAATATTTAATGCACTTCATGTTGTTCATAACAAAGAATGGAATATATTTTCTTTCTCTTTGTATTTTTATATCAATATGGTACACGATTATTCTAAACAAATCAATGTGATAAACAAATTAGGCCAACAGTAATCTAAAAGTAATCCAAAAGTAATCAGATTATATTACCTTAAATATATAATGTAATGGATTACGTTACTAACTACAATTTTTCTCATGTAATTTGTAATCAGCAGTAACCGATTACAATTTGTAAGTAATCTACCCAGCTCTGCGCCCTACTGACGGTTAGGTTTGGGATGGACATAAATAATGTAACAAATGTACAAAGCGTGAATTAATTCATAAGAAATTGCCACCTCGTAAAATAGTTACATTTTGTCATGATCGGCTTGGATTTTAATAACCTACACAGTAAAATTCCCACACTGTACAAATTCATACAGAACCACAACCTCATTACATTTCTCATAAAATCTGATGGGTCAGTGCAACATTGGCTTAATTTTTATTGTGTGCAATAATAGTTTTTTTTGGAATTAACTAAACTTGAGCGAAGGATTTCTAGATCTCAGCATGCTTTAGGACTGGATGTGTAGAGTAAATATTGAAAGTAAATTTAATTTTATATGTTTTTGAGACAGAAGAAAAAGAGGGAATCTTAAATATTTAATGTTCTGTTATAATGGGATTTAAAACAGTGTTTATATTGGTATTTTGGGGGTTTACATTTTGCTGAACAGTGGAGCTTGTGCTTAGGTTGAGGACGGCTACATAAAACTTATAGTGAATATTGCTTTACTTAATGAGCAATTATTGTTCAAATGTCAGCATATTGATCTACTTTTTCTTGCCCTAACTGCCAAAACCACATGTTATGACAGTATAAAAGAGTTAAAAAAAAGAGTTTACATGGCAATGTATTGGGAAATATTAGGAAAACCCATTTCCATCATATCGTAAAGGAAACAATTGAATTAAATAGATCATCATTTACTGTACTCACCCACATGTTGTTCCAAACCTGTATTACTTTTTCCCCCTTTTTCTGGGGAACACAAAAGCAGATATTTTTTAGGAACCAATCAATTGGATTGATATTGATATTGTATGGACAAAAAACATTAAGACATTTCTCACCATGAGTCACCATGAAATCAAAATGGACAATTCTTATTTTTTTTACTGGAATTTTGCTGTAGCCTATTTATTACAAATGTATTTATCCGTGCACATCATCCTTTTTTTAATTCATGTGCCCTCGTAATCTTTAATCTAAATCACTTCCCCTCCCTCTTGCAGCTCTTTTTTGATGATGTGTTTACTGGCATGAGGGCGGGGCAACCTGTTACTCACATGAGTTCCACCAATTGCAAACCACAACCATCCAATCAATTCCCAATGGACAAAATCAAGTCATGTCCTACATTTTTTCTTGTCCGTTTCACTCAGATATGTCACAATAGTGAAGAAAAGACCATTGCAACTTCCACTTCATGCCGACATTAAACAATATTGTGAGAAAGAAGGTCAAACAGGTTTGAAACGACATGAGGTTGAGTATGACAAAATATTTATTTTGGGGTGAACTATCCCTTTAGAAGTGAACAAAAGCTTCAGACATAGTAGTTATGAGAGTTATTTCTTGACATTTATTCAATTTTCTATTTTTCCATTCAGGTTGTGGCCCAAATTGACAAGTTAACATCAGATATTGACCTTGACTCAGAGGATGACCTGACACTAGTGTGCTGCAGCGAGGACCGTGGCGACCTCTTGCACAATGAGACATTATCCGACAACCACTTACTGCACAATCCTCTCCGCAAACCAGCCACAGCCAAGAAGCAAGAGTTAGACCTTTACCGCAGGAGCTGTGGAGACTTACCTGCCCTTAATGGACCGTTAAAGGCCCCTAACAGCCCTAAAGCCTCCTGGCTCTTTGGATCTGGAGGAAGGATCCATTCTTACGACAAGACACTATATCATGCATTGTGCTGTGATGATGATGATTACGATGAAAATAGAGGTGGAATGAGACCATCAAGGCTGTCATCCACAGATTCTGTGTTTTCATCTTCACCTCCAAGGTTTTTGACGCCCAGATGTAAGCGTAAAACTTACTCCAGCCCAGACTCGAAGATGAGAGCCCTCCGTAGCTGCAGTACGCAAACTGTTTCTGATAAAAGCACACAAACTCACTTCCCATTCATTCCAGCCAAACAAAGAGCTTCAAGTGACTACAAGAACTAAAACTTCTGCAAGCATCCCAAAAACTTAAAGGAATTCAACCCCCCCCCCCCCCCCCCCCCAAAAAAAAAATTCAACATCTGTTAATGTTTTTTTTCATGCTCATGCTGTTTCGAAACGATATGACTTTCTTTGTTCTGTGGAACACGGAAGGAGAAATTTTATTTTCGATATAAAAGTGAAAAGGCTGGATGTGAAGGATGTGAAGCTGCATAGTGACAAAAATAAAATCACAATTAAAGAGTGTCCATATGACTTGTTCAAAATCATCTGAATATACACTACCGGTCAAAAGTTAGAATTAGTTACGATTTTTAAATGTTTTTGAAAGACGGATTTTATGCCAAGGCTGCATTTATTTGATGAAAAATACAGTAAAACAGTAATAATGTTAAATTGTCACAATTCCCTGTGTCTGTTTCATGGACTCTTATTTTGATATTCTGTTGTCTTGCTGTGCTGTGTTTTCCTCCTGTGGTTTAGTTACTGCTCCTGTAGTAAACTATAGTAAACCGCTACAGCTCCTCCCGAGGCAATGGCGTCTGCTACAGCTCCTCCCGAGGTGGCGGTGACCACTACAGCTCCTCCCAAGGTGGTGGTGGTGACCGCCACAGCTCCTCCCAAGGTGGCGGTGACCACTACAGCTCCTCCCAAGGTGGCAGTGACCACTACAGCTCCTCCCAAGCCGGTGGTGGGGGCCGCTACAGCTCCTCCCAAGGTGGTGGTGGTGGCCGCTACAGCTCCTCCCAAGCCGGTGGTGGTGGCCGCTACTGCTCCTCCCAAGCCGGTGGTGGTGGCCGCTACAGCTCCTCCCAAGCCGGTGGTGGTGACCACTACAGCTCCTCACGAGCCGGTGGTGGTGACCACTACAGCTCCTCCCGAGCCGGTGGCGGTGACCACTACAGCTCCTCCCGAGCCGGTGGCGGTGACCACTACAGCTTCTCCCGAGCCGGTGGCGGTGACCACTACAGCTTCTCCCGAGCCGGTGACCACTACAGCTCCTCCCGAGCCGGTGGCGGTGACCACTACAGCTTCTCCCGAGCCGGTGACCACTACAGCTCCTCCCGAGCCGGTGGCGGTGACCACTACAGCTCCTCCCAAGCCGGTGGTGGTGACGCTACAGCTCCTCCCAAGCCGGTGGTGGTGACCGCTACAGCTCCTCCCAAGCCGGTGGTGGTGACGCTACAGCTCCTCCCAAGCCGGTGGTGGTGACGCTACAGCTCCTCCCAAGCCGGTGGTGGTGACGCTACAGCTCCTCCCAAGCCGGTGGTGGTGACCGCTACAGCTCCTCCCAAGCCGGTGGTGGTGACCACTACAGCTCCTCCCAAGCCGGTGGTGGTGACGCTACAGCTCCTCCCAAGCCGGTGGTGGTGACCGCTACAGCTCCTCCCAAGCCGGTGGTGGTGACGCTACAGCTCCTCCCAAGCCGGTGGTGGTGACCACTACAGCTCCTCCCAAGCCGGTGGTGGTGACGCTACAGCTCCTCCCGAGCTGGTGGTGGTGACGCTACAGCTCCTCCCGAGCTGGTGGTGGTGACGCTACAGCTCCTCCCGAGCCGGTGGTGGTGACGCTACAGCTCCTCCCGAGCTGGTGGTGGTGACGCTACAGCTCCTCCCGAGCCGGTGGTGGTGACGCTACAGCTCCTCCCGAGCTGGTGGTGGTGACCGCTACAGCTCCTCCCGAGCTGGTGGTGGTGACGCTACAGCTCCTCCCGAGCTGGTGGTGGTGACGCTACAGCTCCTCCCGAGCTGGTGGTGGTGACGCTACAGCTCCTCCCGAGCCAGTGGCGGTGACCGCTACAGCTCCTCTGAGGTGGCGTGCCGCTACAGCTCTTCCCGTGGTGGCAGTGACCGCTCCACTCGAGGCACCGATGTCCGATTGAGAACTCTCTCTTTTACGTGTGCTCTCTGTTATCTCTGTCACTGCCAAGGAGGCCAAATATGAGTTCTCTGTCTGCCCTGTCATAGCCGAATATGAATCCTTTGTCTGGCCAGTCACGATCACAGAGACTGATTATGAACTCCCTTTGTTCCCAGTTGTCTCTGTTACGGCCAAAGAAACTGATTTTGAACTCTCAGAGTCCCCCGTTATGGCCATTGATTTCTGTGCTCTATATTTCAGTTTTGCCATGGTATCCAGCACTGACAGTACTGTCACCGGTCCTGGCTCCAACGTGGTCTTCAGAACCACCGTGGGGGTATTTTAGATAATAGATTTTCTGCTAAATTATTATTAATTATTGGTGCTCAAGTATTAATAACGTATTTTAATTTTCCAGGATTCTTTGATGAATAGAAAGTAAAAAAAACAGCATTTATTTGAAATTTGAGCTTTACCATCACAGGAATATATTACAATTAAAATAAAATAGAAAACAGTTGTTTTGTATTACTATTTCACAGTATTATTTTTATTTATGCATTTATGCATTTTGGCAGACGCTTTTATCCAAAGCGACTTACAGTGCCCTTATTACAGGGACAATCCCCCTGGAGCAACATGGAGTAAAGTGCCTTGCTCAAGGACACACTGGTGGTGACCGCTGGGATCAAACCAGGCCAACTTCTGCGTATCAGTTCCATGGTTTAACCCACTGGACCACCATCTCACACATTACTGTTTTAACTATATTTTTGTTCAAATAAATGCAGTCTTGGTGAACAGAAGAGACTAAAAAACGGTAGTGTATTTGTTAGGTTTGAAATTTTAGTCATTCTTCACCAAAAATCTTAGCACTGGCACTCATTGGTGCATTTATAAGAGAAATAGCTCTGATTATTTTTTTTGTCTGATCTTTTTGGCGAATTTGTTGACAGTCTGAATGATTCCTTGATGAACTACTTTTAAAGATACATTCATGGTGCCTACATAGCTTTGGTCCACATTCATTGTTCATGGAAAAGAGCATCCAGTAGGCCTACGTCAATAAAAATATGTTCTTTGTGTTTAACAGAAGAATGAAAGTCAGTGGAATGGCATGAGGGTGAGTAATAGTTTAAATTAGTTTGAAATGATTTAGAACTGTGCAGTCTGTATTTATGAAATGTTTAAACCGATACTTATAATAATGAATTACTGTCACGGAAAAACCTCTGTTCTCATGGAGTTTGCAAAAAAACAATTTAAACATTGTTTTGATTCATTATGAGGCATTATGCCAATATCGAAACAATCATGCATCTCGGCAGAACATTAACACCATTCCAAAGCCCCCTAACGAGTGAGAATTGGTTTCGGTCACACCCACACTGCGCAGTAAATAGACACAGTTAAATTAAGCGAGTGGTACACTTCCCCAAAGAATTACTAGAATATAAATAATGTGCTTTATGTTAGCCTGTTTTTTTCTGAAAAAAGTCCAAGTACATTATTAATAAAATGATGAATAAAACTTTCTGGCAGACGTTTCATTCCAAACCATCTTCCTCTCACCAGGATATCAATTAATAAGTAACTGTTTTTCCTGTAATGTATGCACAAATGTACCATAGTAACCATGGCTATGATGAAAAAACTGCTGCATGAGCCATTCTCTCTCTCACACTCACACACAAAAAAAAGAAATGAACAAAATGACAGAAAAGATTTTTTCAGTGATCCAAGATTCATTTATTACTGGTGGTTGCTAAAATTCATATTTGCATATAAGGCTCATATAGGATCATTACTGCCATAATTAGGGTTAATGATTCAAACAATCCTCTAACCGAATTGCATTTTGTTGTGCAGCTCATTCTGCACTGTTTGTGCTACAGACATGAATGATATCTTAGATACTGTGGCTTATTGAGGAGAGGTGTGTTATTACTTTTCTACGTGATTAGACTTATGATTTTTGCCTTGTGGAACGTAAAACTGGTAAAAAATTATTCATAGACTTGTTAAATTTAGAGACAAGAATATAATATTTTATAACCAGAATGAGCTTTTTGGGCGAGTAAGAAACCATATAGAGAACCAGCTAATAAGGAAACGTTCTCAGAACTGAGTCCCCTTTAAATACTTCTTTTTTTTTAATGGACGTTCATTAAATGTTTTACTTGTTACTTTTGAATGTTCTCTGAATATTCTGAAACAATCCCATAATGTTTGCAAAATAATAAATTAGAATATTTCCATTACATTCGCATAACCAAAAACAAACATTTTGTTTATGGTTTTAAACGTTCAGAGAATATTAAAATATAACTTGCATATAACTAAAACCAAACTTCGGCTGTCCATATTCCACAATGATCCGTGGTTTGAAAGCTGTCCGGAAATGACTGTGTGTGTGAGATGGACCGGAATGCGGAAAATCAAGTAGACCCTGGCCTTTAACAAAACATTTTTAGAACATACACTGAAAAAATAGAAACCTTGGATCAACTTAAAAAAATTGAAGTAATCAATCACACAAAATATTTGACATTGACTCAAAGTAAATCATTTAAATAAGTTTAACCTGAAAAGTTTAAATCCATGCAACCACTTTGTAAAGGTTGATCGAACTAATTATTTTAGGTTGGAACAAAACAAATTTTTTTTTTGATTGTCACCATTGTTGAGATTCATACACTGATTCTTGATGTAGAATCAGTGCAACTAAACCCAACTAAAGCAAACACTCATCTCCATCACGTTGACTTAAACTATTATTTTCATTAAAACAGATATGACAGAAATTCAGTTTAATGTCCCTCTGCCAATTTATATTGTATTCATGTAAAAAAAAATATTTCAACCATAAATATAAACAAAAACGTTTACTTTAAAAGAAAAAACTAATAATTTTAAGCTATTTCAACGAGAAAATACACATTAAACGAACAACAGCAAAGTTAGACTTTTTTCAGTGTAGTTTTGTTAGCTGGGAACAGCACAGCAGAATGCTAAAAAACACTCTTAAACACATTTAACAACCAAATAACAACGCCCAGGCAACCACCACTCACATTTCTTTAGAAAATGTATAAATCTGATTATATTTGTACTCCTTTTGTGTTCTACAAAAGAAAGAAAGAAAAGTTTCAAAAGACATGGCTGAGTAAATGATGACAGAATTTTTATTTTTGGGCATACTGTCTCTTTAAGCTTCATTTTATAAGGATAAAATGCCCTGCGGTGTCTGTAATCATAAGTGTAGACAGTGTAGCGAGTCAGACGGAGGAAATTAATTAAGAGACAAGACTCAGTGTCCATAGTGTCAAACACATTAGCCGTGCCGTATCTGAACTTTGACATTGCAGGCCCATTCCTTCAAAATACCTCACAAGGCCGTGATCCGAGTTCAACTGTCAGTGTGAGTGAGGTAATTTTATTGGAGTCTTAATCATAAAGCTTTACCACGGGCCCATTTCAACTGGAGACGGCTGTTATGCAATCATCTATAATAAAAAGCCAATCATTTAAACTGCCTTCAAGGGACACTGTGCAGTTATTTTTATGGAATACCTTTTAATCCTTCATACAAGCAGATTAGTTGCTGATGCAGTAATCATTAATAAATGGTTTAGTTCTTCATGAGTCATACATTAACTCATGATTATCTGTGCATTAGTTAAGCATGAATTAATGCATATTAGTGCACCCGTATTGTAAAGTGTTACCAACTATTATAACTCAAACGTTCTGGGAAAATGTTTTGAGATAAAAACTGAAAGAGTTGTCGGAAGCATAGTGATGGTGGTGTAGTCCGTTTATAGCCACCCTTTAGCTTTTTACTTCTAGCGACTGCATTTAGGCTTCAAAATGAATACAAGTTGTGTTCATCTGTGATAATGATGGACAAAATGTGCAAGTATCATAAACTTTTGTTGATCACAAGCTTGTTTTTTGCGATAATCCAAAAGCCTATGGGAAAATCCTATTGGGTTTTTCTCGAGGGAACCAGTGTGATGCTAACTGACGATTGGCCTACAAAGTGACATCATACCCGCACCACTCTATTTAGTTCCCCTGTTTACTTCTCTGTATATGTACTCCCTGTTTTGTTCAGTTCATTGTCCGGTATTGTCTATGATTAAGTGGTTGTTGTGGCAAGCAGGGCGGGGCCGAGAGCTGTGGGAACGGAGCGAGGCTGGTGGCGTGAGTGCTAATAATGAGCCTCACCTGCGTGCCACACCGGTCTCGAGTCTCACGGAGGAGCTCCGGAAGGACAAAAGGAGACGAGGGAGGACCAGGCCTGGATGTTATGTTGTTGTTTTGGTTTCATTTATGCGGCAGTCGTCCGCAAGGTTTGTTACAGTTGCGTGTACGTAATCTCCTACAATCTCCGTTTACATTGTGAATTTAATAAAGACTCTTTCTGTTGGATACTCCTTTGTTTCAGGTGCTCTCTCTACAGCCACAACCGTGACATATTATTTATAATTAAATAATTTTCAATGTAATTTTTAAGGTTCAGATTATTAGATCAGACAGAAAAAGCAGCTGCACTGTTTCACAATGTTGCACACTGTACAGAATCTTCCCTTTTAAACCAAAATATATTATAACCTTCCCCCGGTTCATGCTGTTCTCATCACATTTCTTTTCACTGGAGGATCTTTTCTCCTGATACTGGATTATTGCAGTTGCTATTAAAATGGTTATACTCAGTGGCTCTGTGTCTGAAACTGTTTGTGCTGAGAATTACCTTGTGTGAGTCTGTGACAGAACTAGACAGTCATTTATGATTATATGCTGACACAGTGTAAACATCTTTACACTTGTATTGACCTTAACATGCTCAGTAGTTCAACTCTGTTAAGAGAAAAATCATAGTGAAAAATTTGACAGAATATTAGTTAAAATTCTAGGTTAGGTATAGTAATAGTTAAAGTCGACATGAAATTCATTCATTTTATAAATGCATGCTTGGTAACACTTCTTCCTTCTCACTTCTACAATAGGCCTCATTTGTTAAAGGGGTGGTAAAACACATTCTTTCGAAGGCTTGATTGTGTTTGTGGGGTGCACTGTAACGTGTTCATGCTTCATTAAAAAAAAAAAAATCATTATTTTTCATATACTTTACCTTTATTCTACACTGCTCTGTCCCTCCTTGTAAAAACGGTCTGATGGTCTCCAGGTTCAATGAAGCCGGTCCCTCAAAAATACGCAATGGGCTCTGATTGGTTAGCTGGCCCAGTGTGTTGTGATTCGCTAACCGCCTAGTGCACATTTGTCGGAAACGTCACGCCCCTTACCTTTACCGGTAGACCGTGCTTTGGCTGTATTAGAAACAATAGCGTCAATAAAACCATACCAATTTGAGCCCGAATCGGACCCAGAACATTTTAGTGAAGATGATCGAGCAGAACCTGTTCAGTCCTCAAAGGGATTTTTTGAGTAAAGACTGCAGATCTATAGTGATTGCTACTGAACTAACCCTAACCCACTGTTACATTTGTATTTTTAGAACGATTATAGCCAAATATCTGTCGCAAGAACTATTAACCCAAAACGAACACTAAACATTGGCTTTACTATAGTAGCCAAATCACACACAGAACCATGTTTAGCATGACTGTAGATAAACAATACATAAAAACTCTAATCAAAGAATAATTTACACTAATTCAAAGTTCGCTGTTGAGATTTAAAAAAAAGTTTGTAACGTTAGGTGTTTGTCAGATAACGTTAAGTATGAATGAGCATTTAACAAACTGGTTTGCAAAGCCAAACAGCGTTGTCATCTGTGTACTTCCTTGCTACAACGTACAATTAACAATACGAACTATTAAAGGAAAACACATCGACGAAAAATAAATCATACTTACAGGTTGTGGCCTGTAAACAGCTTCTTTTTTTAAATCCATCTTTCAGGGCAAGCAGTTGTGCGAATCCTGCATTGAACTCGCGAAGATTGTGGAAGCTTTCCTCCGTGAAATTTACAGCACAGAGAGCGAGATTTGGGTAATAATTATGAAGGACCTAGTTAAAAATAAATTTTAACCATTGATCCCTAACTCCCCCGTCCCTAGGAAGGCTGAACAAAGTGTACCAAGCAAGGAAGAGTTGTTGTAGTAGAGCACATTTAGGAGTCTGCTCAAGCTGTCGCATCCGTCTTTTCACATTTATTGCAATACAGTACGTAACACAAATGCAATAGCATGTCATAAAAGCAAGATGACAACATAAGTTATAACCATAATTAAACTAAACTATACCTGTTCTATCTTCATGCAGCATATATTCTCTGGCTCTGAAGGATCTTACAACAGCCCCACCTGAGTGATTTATAGATTATCATGACAGAATATGCTATTTAATGACTTGAAGAAAGTTAACTCCACATCAGCTACATAAATTCATCAACTAACCATTCAGAAACACCCTGTTGCATTCTACATGTTGTCACTTCTTCTTGAGTCTCTCCATCATTGTCCGACTTCGTTTTGAACACAAAAGGCTGAACAGTTTCTGACATTTTCAGAGTGTGTCTGCGTGAGGAAATCGGAGCTACCATAAATATACATAATAAAGGCTAGATGTCTTAGGGCGGAGTCTCTAATGTCATCACCGGCGGCCATCTTGTCACAGGCAAGCTTTCTGGCGGGCTCTGTGGTACCTGATGTAAAGTGAGTGATCTGCACGAACACAAATACTCTTATCTCGCTGATATATTGATGGATTTACAAATGGTTTGGTTTCTTACAAACATTATTAACGTGGCTATAATTTTGGATGCTTGAACAAATTATTCATAAGTATGCAGTGTCATAACTACATCTCTGAAGTTTATAACAAACCAAACAGTTTGAAAATCGGTAGAAAATTTAGCAAGTTATGGTTATTTAAAAAGTACATGCACCATTAAAACACAATGTTACGAGTGAGGGAGCTGACTGTGACAAGATGGCCGGCAGGTGCGGACGTCGATCTCCATTGGCCAACAACGCGGACGAGACATCTAGCCTTTATTATGTATATCTATGGGAGCTACTAAATGAGCTCTTGAAGCTCCGCCCTCATCTTGAAAGTTAATTTGCATTTAAAGGGACAGCATGTTTTTGCTCACCCTCAAAAAGTGACAATTTTAATGCTATACAAATGATCTGTGGGGTATTTTGAGCTCAAACTTCACATACACTTTCAGTGACTTATTTTACATCTTGTAAAAAGGGGCATTATAGGACCCCTTTAACATGAACTAACTATGAACAGAATTTTTTAAAAGCATTTATTAATCTTTAAAAATATACATATAAATACAGTTGTTCATTGTTAGTTCATGTTAATTCACAAGTTCACGAAGTAGTAAATTTAGAAATTGTAACTTTTGGCTCTATAGAGGTTTTAAAAAAAGCATGTTGTGCTTTGGCTCTGCGTGACTGTGCGAATGAATATGGTTGTCATACTGCTCATTAAAAACATTCACCTGGCTACTAGGCTTAAGATACATAACCAGTTTAGATAGAAAGGATTTTAACCTGACTAGCTGAAGACGTTGTAGCTCTACCCATTAATACCATAATGAAATGACTCTTCACAATAGATATTGCTTTACAATGAACTCTGTTTCAGAGCTACATTTGACAATTTATCTATTCAATAAAATATCTTACTCACCTGTTGAGTAATAAAAACACCATCGTGTCACTTTTACAACATTTCAAATCCCTCAGTTCTCAGAAAAGCCAAGCCAATTCTGATTCTGGTTTTATTACGAGCTCTGTCACGTTCTCTTTGTGCCAGCAAACTCTCCTCTGTATGGTGTTTTTTTTTTAAAGGGGTGATTCCCCAGAGGTTCAAGATTTAGCATGAAATACACATAAAAACATGATATCAGGGTTTTTAAATCATTTAATAGAGAACAACACATCATGTTTTTAAACCAATGAGCATTAAGCTGTGTTCAGAAAAAACACACTCTTCGCGAGAGTTTTTTAACATACGTTAGCATGACATTAGAGCAAGTCGGACCACACTCGGGTTGTGTTTTAGGCCCTGTGCCAAATGGCACCCTAACTACTAGGGAGCTCACATTAGTGCAGGCTCAGCAAAAGTGCCATTGAGGACGCATATCTACAGCAAATGAGGGAACATACGAGAACCCATCTGAAACCTAAAATGACAAACAGGTCCTATTGATCTCATGGACTTGGCAGCCATTGTAAGTCCACAAGATCGAAAATGCATATGAAGTATGCCATTTGGGACAGGGCCTAACTCCACTTTTAGACATACCCTACACTCGCAAACTTCCCTAAGCACTTCCCCTCATTGGAATCCAAACCGTTGACAGCACTGAGCAAAAAGGCCATCGCCGCACATCTCTGCCCTTCCACAGCCTTAGCAGCCAGAGCCTACTCCGTGGTCGATCAAGCAAGATCAAGTGTTTCAAGCCAAATTCTGCGCAATGGATGAGTTTGGTGGTAATGGCCAGTTTGGTAGTTCTCGAGCGACACTTATGGTTAAATTGAACGGAGATCTAGATCTAGGCGCTCTCCTCGACTCCCCAGTTTCTCCCACAGGCCTGTTTCGCTCTGCTCCAAGCGCTTTATGGAAGCCTAGAAGTCGTTGCAAGCTATGTGCCACTTCTTGCCCAAACGTTCCAGTTCCGCTGCTTCGAATTGCCAGAGGTCCTTGTCGACTCAGCATTCTATGAAGCCTGCGTCAATGTCTGGCAGAGCAGACTCTTTCCCGTCAGCGCCAGGGTTCCCGCCCAAAAACAAACACCATCACAAAAGAGCTCTTCTCCTCCTCACCTGCTCTCTGGCAGCACAGGCGTCAGTCGCCCGCCCCAGTGTTATAATGATAATTGTGGCATCACTGGCCCCATGATATTAAGCTTGCTTTATCAGGATAATGATACTGCATTAGCTGTGTCTCAGTCACTAATCTCCTCATGCACATGGGGCTAAACTGGGACAAAAGTTTTAATGGGGTTGCTTGTAATCAAACCCATTAGCCTCTCCTTCATTCATTGAGTTTCCTGATTGACACATAATGTTCATTTATTCCATATATAACGATCCCTTAATGCTGGTTTCCAGCCCCTTCAGAATGCTTATATTCAATTCTCATCAGACCTCTGCAGACAAGGTCTTGAGCCTAATTAATCAAATTAAAGAATCCATTTCTCAGCCTCTCCATTAATCAAGCTGTGTGATGTGAATATAAAGTGACCTTACTGGAAGAGTCTCCATCAACCATCAAATCACAAACACGCTGCACGATACACACACTCTCATACTTCTCTACAGTAAGTGCTGTGACTGAGAAAAGCATACACTGTAAAAAGCGGCAGCCTGCAATTGTTTCCTTAAAGAGTTATCTCTACCTGATTTAACTCATTTTGTTCGTATAAATTAGGTTAATTCTGTGCTATTAATTAATATTTTTTTCACTTGAATAAAACTAGTTAATTTACGTGTTAACATTTTTAGGCTACAAAAAAGCTTTTCTGTTTACTTCAAAGGAACCCAAAAATGAAATTTAGCCATTGCTTACTGACCTGTATGATTTTTTTTCTTATGAAACCCAATATGTCTCTAGTCCATGCAATCATAATGAATAACAACTGAAGCTTTCAAGCTTCAAAAAGAACTCAAAAGACACAAAAGTTCTATGTATAGGCCTATATAGACACTCACCGGACCCTTTATTAGGTACACCTGTTCAACTTGCTTGTTAACGCAAATATCTAATTGGCCTAATGTAGACACTGCGTCCGAAAACCTAGGCAGCTGACTCGTTGCCTCGCTGCCTTATCAGACAATGACTCTGCAGGCAGTGTTTGTGCACGAAGGCACCTCACGAATCTGATTTCTGACAGACTTCTGAGGCAGCCAAACACTTTAATGATCTACAGCAAAATAGAGAGAGCTTTGGTGAGAACTAAACAAATATTGAATTACTACATTAGTAATTTCTCGCTAGAAATGACATCAGAAGTGGAAAATGTTGGTTAAAAATTTACATTTACGCCATCTTTTTCTGGCTCAACTGTCACAGAATGGAACGCACAGGATTGTGGGATATCAAAGGCAGCGAAGGATACAAATATGCTGCCTTCAAAAATCGATCAGATGAAGGTCTCTCAGTAGACAGGAAGAGAAGCTAACATCAGATTCAGATGTGCCTTGATACCTTCCTACCTTGAAATGTGTCCTCCGAAGGCAGCATTTTCCAGGTTTCGGACGCAGCCATGGTCAAAATGATCTGCTGAAGTTCAAAAAGGCAACTGATCATCCGCGTGGTTTTTACATTCAAAAACATCATAATGAATAAGTAATAGGCTATTACCCTGGTTTTAAGCCTCTCTTAAGACACGCTCGGTTTTTATGGGCATGTCGCACTGAAGACCTGGAAGTAAACGGCCACTGCTATGATTGGATAAGCTTTGCATATATAATGAGTTTCGGCTCCCCCATGAGTACGCCTGAGGCATTGTTTTGAAAGCGTGTGGGGAAACGGCAACCGTAATGATTCGTCCCTCAGGGCTCGCAAAACATCCACCCGCAATTAATATGAATGTTATTTTATATTACTTGGCCTGCCCAATCGGTGGATATACGCGCGCGCCAAATACGTTGCAGACATCAAGAAAGGAATGTTAATTTACTATATAAGATTATACGTATTAGTAGCCCGTCTGGAAAACACATAGCCCCAGGACGTTGGGCTTTGCGAGCCCTGTAACAGTGGTAAATTATGTTTAGTTAGACGTGTAGGGTGAATTCAGGGTGATTGGGACACTTTTTGCCATTGAGATGACTTGGAAAAAGTATCCCAATCACCCTGAATTCACCCCTACACAATGTAACATTGTATTTGATCTGTAACAATGCAATAATATCATATATAAAAACATTTTTTTCTCACATTATTGTGTTTGCTTCATTCATTCATGTAATCTCATCCTGTCTGCGAATCCAGTCTCTTGTTTACAAACGAATCCGTGGTTAAATGAACATACATGCATTGTCTTCCCCACGTGAGCTGGATATTCAATAAAAATAAAGTTCAACCACACATTTCCAATATTAGAATCCGAAGGAAGCTTATGCAACGACTGTGTTCCTCCACAACCAGGCACAGCGCAATATCTTACTATCTTTGGCATGTTTATTGCTTGGTAGCGCAATCCGTTTAGCTCCATGAGTCGGTGGGCGGGGCTACAGAATCAGCCGTACATATTTATCTGTTGAGGCGCCATTTCAGCATACGATGACGTCAAGGGTCGACATATTCTGAGATTGAGTGTTTTCTGGGCCTGGTGTCTATAAAAGCTTTTCTTTGACTAACAAGGAAGTTTTCAGCTCCAAAACGTACAGGATATTCTTATATCACGGTGAACTTTTATATATCAAAGGCTCAAGGGAAAGTTGATTTCTCAATTCATCACCCCTTTAAGTGATTTTGAACGTGGCATAGTTGTTGGTGCCAGACGGGCGGGTCTGAGTATTTTAGAAACTGCTGATCTACTGGGATGTTCACACACAACCATCTCTAGGGTTTACAGAGAATGGTCAGAAAAAGAGAAAATATCCAGCGATCGGCAGTTCTGTGGGAGAAAATACCTTGTTGATGCCAGAGGTCAGAGGAGAATGGCCAGACTGGATCGAGTTGATAGAAAGACAACAGTAACTTGCTACAACCGAAGTCTGCAGAAGAGCAACCTTGAAGCAGACGGGCTACAGCAGCAAAAGACATACCGGTGCCTTTCTTATCAGCTGAGAACAGGCAACTGGATAATAGAAGATTTGAAAATCGTTGCGTGGTCTGATGGGTCTCAATTTGTGCTGTGTCATTCAGGTGGTAGGGTCAGAATTTGTTGTGAACAACATGAAAGCATGGATCCATCTGACCTTGTATCAATGATTCAGGCTGCTGGTGTAATGGTGTGTTGGATATTTTCTTGGCACACTTTGGGCGCCTTGGTACCAATTGAGCATTGTTTAAATGCAACAGCCTCCCTGAGTATTGACCATCCCTTTATGACCACAGTGTAGCCTACATTTTCTGTTACTGGAATCCATCAAACATGCACATGCACACTCTTACCATTGCTATGCTGATGACACACAGCTCTACTTTTCATTTCAACCAGATGAACCCCCAGTAGCTGCACAAATCTCAAGCTGTCTGGAGGACATCTCGGCATGGATGAAAGAACATCACCTGCAGCTCAACCTGGCAAAGACTGAGCTTCTCGTCTTCCCTGCCAATACTCTACAGCACGATTTCACCATCCAGCTAGGCTCATCATCGATTACCCCATCAAGGAGTAATCTTTGAGGACCAACTGACCTTCAAAGACCACATTCCAAAGACAGCTTGGTCATGCTGGTTTGCACTACACAACATCAGAAAGATCAGGCCTTTTTCTAAATGAGTATGCACCACAACTTCTCATCCAGGCCCTGGTCATTTCTAGGCTTGATTACTGCAATGCTCTTCTGGTCCAACTTCCATCTCGTGCAATCAAACCTCTACAAATGATTGAGAACGCTGCAGCACATCTTCTCTTCAACGAACCCAAAAGGGTCCACGTCACGCCTCTCTTCATTTCTCTGCACTGGCTACCACTCGCTGCTCGCATCAAGTTCAAGGCATTGGCGCTTGCTTACGGATCTACTCGACTCAACACCCGCATAATTCCACTCGCTCTTATGAGTCTAATGAGTCAGAAACCTAAGATCGGTAAATGAGCGACAGCTTGTGGTACAATAGAGAGGCACAAAATAACTCTCCAGAACATTTTCATTCACTGTTCCTTGCTGGTGGAACAATCTCCCCGCCTTCAGCTGCAACACAGGTTCCATGACAACATTCAAAAGACAGCTGAAACTTCATCTCTTCTGTGAGCACTTACCCTCATCATAAAAAATACAAAAATCTATGCTTCCTTACCTTTAATCCCTCACTATTCTAGCTTATGCTACTCTAAGCAATGTCTGAAACTTTGTATTTTGAGCTCTTTTTTGTGTTTGTTTTCCTCTTCATGATTAATCGAAGCAAAAAGTGTAATTTGGTGCAGGTTTGGCAGAAAAGTAAGATTAATTCTGATAGCTTGTAATGTGAATACTTGCATAAAATGCATATAATTATCAATTGTCACTCTAATATCACCCAATAACATGTCTTAGATGATATTTAAATGTTTTATGTTTTATTCTGGAGGGAAACCATATAATGCAATGCGATATAATGTTTGAGAGATGAACAAATAAAAGTTCCACAAAAGCCTGATGCATATTTGATACTCAAATTTTAACATGATTTTTCTAAAAAATAAATGTATGGATCAAGTCAATCGAAGTTGCTTCAGTCCATTAACTGTTTGAAATCTTACTATCAATATACAAATGATAAAAAAATAAAATTTTTGAATCATACTAAAAGTATTTTTACTTGCTAAAAGTATAAACTATCAAGCTTTGATAACAGAAGGCCTGTAGATGATTGCATACAACCCACATGAAAAAATACTATAGTATATGATAGTAAAATTACTCCAGTAAATACCATAGAGTTTTTTAACCATACTATAATAAAGATACTACATTAAATTCTAGTATATTATAGTACTTACTACACTTTGTTCATTACAGCATACTGTAGTGCTAACTAGTCAATTGTTAAACTATAGTAAATACTGAGGTATACTACAATTTACTGTAGTATATTTACTATAGTATGGTTCAAAAACACTAGAGTATTAGAGTACTAGGGTTTTTATCAGCAACGTTTTGATCCTGTTGGTAATTTAGAGGCCTTCAAAAATTGCGTATCAAATATGATAAGGCAGGCTTTATAGGGTTACAAGAATGTGATATAATTGTGTACAAATATGTGACTCTAATATGTATAATGTGCATAATTTTTTTTTAAATAGAGTATAGCTTGTCACACCGGAGGACATGTAGCCAAAAAAAATTAGTCTCCTGCTACAAAGGGGACGTCTAATTTCCACTTCAAAATGGCCAAAGTCTGGGCGGTCATGGTGGCAGTTTGGAGGCCGGCACTGTTACTCTAATCTACAACACACAGACTTTCAAACTCGTCTTGATCTTTAAACAGGCCCAATGTCCCTTTGTAGCCGAGCCATGTTCCACTGGGTCTGGCTGAACAGGGCGTCTCTTTGCAGGGTGTGAAATGTCTGGACTCTTCCTCTATCCCTGTCATAACTGGTGTGTCCTGATTCCCTCAGGCGCTGTCAGGCGTGCAACACTGAGTGGAAGAGCTCAGCGAAGACTGGCGCTCTCTGAGAAGCGTATCCAGCCAAGAGACCATCTGTCATAGCGAATAACTGCGTGACAGCACAAATACAGTCCTTCCTCACTAAAACTCTTACTAGCTCTGAGAACTGAGGGATTGGAATGAAAAGAACTGATCCAAACAAAACATTTCATGTCATAGTGGAAGGGAATGAGTGAATATAAAAGCAAACAATCATAGATTCAAGATTGCTATACTCTCTTTGAAAGGCCAATCATTTGGGTGGTATCATGTCTAGGTGATTCAAATTGCTTATTTATTATTATTAGCAGGTTTATCAGCTAAATTTACCATAGAGTAGTTAGTTAGTTAGCTAGTTAGCATGTAGTAGCGGCATCTAGTTTGCCCCTACTGGTAGATGCCGTAACTACACCCATGCTGTGAATAACGAGTGAAAATGACAGAATTTAAATCACATACAGTATTTATCAGGGATTCATGTGTTAACAGGAGAACTGCCATTAAGGTGAAACAAAATGCTAACCGCTAACGCTAAATTTGAACCCTGTATACCATATTTGGCAAGCTGGTTTGTGCAAAGACTAGCTATACATGTTCCAAAAACCAGCTTGATGATGTATTCATTCAACATTCATATCCTATCATATCATATATCATGTCAATCATATCATATCATAGCCTATCATATCATATGAAGCAGAAAATAAATGACAACAAAAAAGGGAAAATAAAACTGCTTTAAAAATAATTTCACAGTTTTTTTTGTATTATTATTTAAAGTAAGTCTGGTTGTGGACAGTGTTATTTTGGAATCACTGAGATACTATTGTTGATTTTATTCCTATTTTAAATAAAATTATATATTTTTTGTTTTCATTTTAATTAACATTTTTAGTAATTTTGTCTTTTTTTTTTTTAAATATATCTATATAGTTTGTCATTTTTATTTCAGTTTAATTGGTTATTTTAGTACATCAAGTCAAACTAAATGTAAATGAGTTAAATATTCATTCAACTTTTATATCATATCACGTATAAGTGAATCAGAAAATATGCAACAACAAAAAAGGGGCAAAAATAAAACATTTGAGATTATTAGTGTGGCTTTAAAGGTGCAGCGTGTAGTATTTATGAGGAACTATTGACAGAAATGCAATATAATATACATAGGCTAACTATGTTTTCAGTGGTGTATAAAGACCTTACATAATGACCCGTTATTTTTTTATTACCTTAGAATGAGCCATTTCTATCTCCATATACACCGCGGGTCCCCTTACAGTGAAGTCGCCATTTTGCGCTATCATGTTTCTACAGTAGCCCTGAACGGACAAACTTCTCTACAGAGCGCTAGTCATTCTCTGCTCTCTCCGACAACGACATCTTTGTCCTGTGTCGGCCACCGTAGCTTCGTAGCTATGCGCTTTTTGCCTTTAAAAATAATATAACTTAATTTTTGTTTTAATTATCATTTAAAATAAGTCTGGTTGTGGACAGTGTTATTTTGGTATCCGTGAGATACTATTATTGTTTTTTTTCCGTACTATTAAAAAAAAAAAAAAAAAAAAAAAAAAAAAATATATATATATATATATATATATATATATATATATATATATATATATATATATATATATATATATATATATATATATATATATATATATATATATATATATATATATATATATATATTATAATAATATATAATATATACTTTTTTTTTTACTAAAATAACCCTGGTCGTGAGCTCTCTGAGACACTTGGCTGTTTTTGAGTCAAAACCGCACCGCCCCCTCTGTTCATAAGCGAGGACTGCAATCTGTGAACACATCATGTAAACTACAATTCCCAGAAGAACGAGCTTTCCTGCATGACGTCATGCTGCACGGATGAAAACAGTCGCTGATGATACTGTTTATTTCAATGCAAAAGACAGATTGCGTTTACAAGAGTGATAGAAATATTCCTCGATCCTGTGCCAAAAAGAAAGCACGTCATCGCGTGCGGCTGTAATTCGTGCATTGGGTCAATGGCGTCATCAGAGTGGCGTCTGTCGTTAAAGCTGCTGGATCAACCGTCTCTTCCCAAGTCGGTGCTGCAGTTTCCAGAGACTGAACCTGGAGATGTTCCTCCCGGCGAGTATCGGGTCTCCACTCTCAAGCAGCTGGTGTCAGCACAGATCCCAGATACCATACCAGATCCCGAGCTCATAGGTAACATATAATAACGCATAAGACTCAGTCTTAATATTAGGTGACACAGTATGGCAGTATTAATACTGTTACATTTAAAATGATTACAGTTTTAATAAATTAGTTTAAAAAATATAGCCTTTATTTATAATGTTATTATAATCTGATGTTGACCAAAGTCAAATTAAAACCATTAAAAATGATTGCTATAACGGTTTAATTTTGACTGTCCAGCCCGTTATTGCAAGCCTTTTACATGTATTCCTGTAGACTAAATGCTATTTTATTAGTGCTTATTTTACATTGTTATTTTGTATTAGAAAGCAATCTTGCTTTACTGATAGTTACTATAGTAGTACTTACCATTGTTATGCCAGTTTATGATAACTAATAATGCCTGTGAATTCCGTGGTTCAGATACAAACTATTCTAAAGTGAATAGTTCATATAGTTAATATTCCAACTGTTGGTACCAATCCCAATTTCGCTGGTAACTGCTCAATAGTTCCCCATTTGTTTCCTATTTCCCATTTGTCACTCCTAGTAGTGATGATCCTAATAGTTACTAGCATCTATTCCAGGTACCTAGTCGTGACGCACTGTCTATCAGTTGTTAGTAGTAACATTTCTCATATTACTATAGTAATAGCTTTTTTTCCTTGTCATATGTAATGACTAGTCAGAATGGCTACTTTATAGTTGTAATCTTACTAGTAGGATGCAATTTTATGGTTAAAGGCAGGGTAGGCGATTTGTTATGCTGGTTGAAAGTCTCTTCACATCCTGATAGCAATCACTAAGTGGTCTAAATGTATTTACAGTATATGTATATACATTGCTATATATATATATATATATAATATATCAGTGGCGGCTGGGGCGCCGCCCCCATCAAAATTCCAGAAATATACATGTATACAAAAATGATATAAAAATAAAATAGTTTACTCATACGATGTGCCGGCTGTTAGTAAGAGCCTCAGCATTTAATAAAAACTGACTTTGATCGGTTAACTAATATGTTCTTCTTCAATATGTTTCATGCGGTTTCATGCGCGAGGGACGGCGGACAAATGGACGTCTATCTGAGTACAAAAATGTACGGGCAGCATGTGACCTGAAGCTGGTCCCTAATTGTTTTTTAAAGATCCTCCCCCGGACGCAGGTCGCTGCGTCCCTGGCGAATAAGAATTGGATGCGTGTTATTTTATCCAATCGGATTGGTTCTCGTCACCTGTCATTCAACTTTACGCTCTTGGCCACTAAAGCGAAAGTCCGCGGGCGACACAGTCACTCCGACTCCGCCAAAATATATATAAGGGAACACATTGGATCTCAATGAATGAAATATTCAGTTTGAAAATCTTTATGCATTCTCTTATTTGTTAAGAACAAAATTATGTGACAACAGACAACAGTAGAAACCAAAATCGTCAACACACTGAGGGCTGGATTCAATACCAAAAATCAACATAAAAAAACTGAATATATACCGCCTGCATGAAGTTCATTACAACAACTCATGATGTAAGTGTGTATGGCCCCCACATGCCTGTATGCACTCTGCGCATGCTCCTGATTAGATGACGGTTGGTGTCCTGGGGGATCTCCTCCCAGACCTGGATCAGGGCATCAGTGATGGGCACCTGGACAGTCTGTGGTGCTACTTGGTGGCTTCAGATGCTCCGACACATAATGTCCCAGAGGTTCTCAATTGGATTTAGGTCTAAGGAACGTGAGCACAGGTCCCACTAGAGGACGTCAGGCCCTCATGCTAATCATGAAGTCTGGTTCTGACATTTTGGTCAAAAACATGCACACTAGTTGCCTGCTGGAGGTCTTTTTGTAGGGCTCTGGCAGTGCTCCTCCTGTTCCTCCTCGCACAAAGGAGCAGATACTGGTCCTGCTGCTGGGTTGTTGCGTCCCTGTCCAGCTCTCCTCGTGTAACTGCCTGTCTCCTGGTATCTTCTCCACGCTCTGGGAACTGTGCTGGGAGACACACCGAACCTGGCACGTATGGATGTGCCATCCTGGAGGAGCAGGACTGCCTGTGCAACCTGATTAATGCCTCATGGTACAAACAGTGACAAAGACCCTAACAAAACTAAAGACAAATCAGCCAGCAAGAATAAGGAGAGAACAATTGTCTATGGCCACCACCTGCAAATCCTCCCCTTTTTGGCGGTTGTCTTGCTGTTGCCTCTCCAGAGCACCTGTTGTCACTTTAATTTGCACCAAAGTAGATGAAACTGATTCCCAATCAAGAGATCTGTAAGAGATGGAAACCAGTGACGTTATATTAGGAGCGGTTCATGACTCAAATTTATGCGTTTCAATGTCAATACTATAGTGTTGTCAAAAGTACCGCCCGCGATACCAAGTCGGTACTGAAATTTAAAGAATGTGACGCTTTGAGCGCTGTTGAGCTGGACACCTCTGATTGGCCATTGTGCTCACACACTCATCGGATGTGTCTGTGATTGGCTACAATGATCAGCGGATGGGAGCGTTTGAAAGCACACAGAAGTGTTTGGAAGCGGGAGCGTTTGAAAGCACAAGCAGGCGTCGACCAGCCAGGAAGTGTGGCAAATACAAATGACTGACGTAATCCTATTTTTATATACTTAAATGCATACTGCCCACCATGCTCTGGGTGGCGGTGGCACAGGTGCGAGGGCCCTTTCAGCGCTGCTTGCAGCTTTAATTATTATTGTAATCTGCTTTGAGACATGAGGTAGTTTAACGCCATCTCTCGTGACGCTTTTGTTTGCTTTGCATGTGTTTTGGTGGAGGCGTGTCTTTGGAGATGCTCTGAAGGGAGGGCGGGATCTTATGCTTTCAAAGCTAGCTCGCTATTGCTAGCCTCTTTGAAAATTGCCTACCCTACTTTTAAACAATAAACAGAGAAATACACATACATTTAATAGGGTTAGAAAAATAGTGCATTTATAAAGGTAAAAAAACAAAATCAGCTGAAAATCCATTTTAGAGGTCATGGAAAAGGTGTGACTGCAGTGGAAGTGGAAGAGAGCGGGTAAACAGAAGGATGTTAAATGCCTCGGGGGGGTATACGACTGCCCTGGAGAAATCTTGACAAGATTGCAAACAGTTTCCCCATTATCTCCTTTTACAGAATTAGTGTACTGTGGTAGAAAGTTAAAGGATGACTTGACTCTGGAGTCCTATGGGATTCAGTCTGGATCAACTGTGCACATCCTGAGAAAGTCATGGCCAGAACCCGTGATCCATCCCGGTGAGTCGATGCAATTATTTCTTCTTCTGTTGAACACCAAAGGAGACGTCAGGCAGAATGTTCTCGCTGCTCTTTTCTAAACACATGAAAGTATGTTAAGAGAGAAACCGTCAAGCTCCAAAAAAGACAAAAAGCAACATAAAAGTTCTATGAAAACAGTCCTTTGTTCATTCCTCTATGTTCTCCTGTAGAGCCAGTGGACAAGGTTGCAGCTGCCAGGGAATTTCGTGTCTTGCAAGCAGCTCTTCACACCAGCACTGCTTACAGAGATTCGGTAGGTTGACTAGATGGTAGGTGAGCTTTCTGGATGCTGGGTACTTTTTCACGTAGCTCTTCTTCACCCATTCCAGGTGTTTAAGATGCTAAACAACAAGGAATCCCTGGACCAGATCATCGTGGCAACACCTGGGCTGAGCAGCGATCCTGTGGCTCTAGGTACGTTCAGAAGCAGAAATGATTTGTGATGTGAGGCGTGTTGAAGACTTGCTTATGTTTTTTGATTACATTTTCAGGGGTTCTTCAAGACAAAGAGCTCTTCATACAATTCACAGACCCGAGCATGCTTGACACGTGAGTGAGCCTCATTACAGTACAAATTAAATGGCTGCAGAACTGCCCCAACTCATCCATAAAAAGAATAATACATTATTATTATTAGTAGTAGTATTAATAATAAGGTAAAAGAAAATCAATAATGTTATATGTAATGAATACTAGTAATAAATCAATGAAGTTATTAACTAATCAATATTAATATAATAATAATAATAATGTATTATTATTAGTAATAATGACTCATTCAATGTGTTACTTCTGCACTCAGGAATTGTTGCTGCTAAATCTGATCCAACATTTACAAAAAACTCATTGAAACTATGTTATGCATATTAAAGTTTTCACCATTCTTATCAATAAAATAATCTGGATATGAATTCTTATTAGTTTTATCCTTAATTAAACTATTTAGTATACCCCATACCCCTTTAATATTACTTTTTTTTTTCATTTAATACATTTTTATAGTATAATTTCTTATTAGTTCTTATTATATTGGTCAATTTATCTTTATATGATTTATATATTTTCACATTCTTTTGTCCGTAGTTTTAAAAATTGTCTAAATAGAGTATTTTTCTTTTTACAAGCATTTTTTTCTTTTCTTTTTTCTTTTTGATAATAAATCAATACTTTTATGTTATTGTTAATAATAATAAATATCATTTACTTCCATATTATTATTTCCTACAATGGGCACCTGCAACTGTTTGGTTTCCAACATTCTTCAAAATATATTTTATGTCCAACAGAAGAAAGAACTTTGTTTAAAACAACTTGAGCGCGAGTAATCAATGACATAATTTAAATTTTTGAGTGAAATATCCCTTTAATGTTAATAAAAACAACAAAAGACAAAGAGAAAATCCCTGCTCTTGACTGAAAAATAAATACATTCTGTTGTATGCAATTTATTATATTGTTAATAATAATACTACTAATAACAATAGTAATAATAAAAATGTTAAAAAACAATAATGCAAACATTTTATTAATAATTAACTAATCAATATTAATATTACATAATATAACATACATTATTATAAATAATAATACATTAATAATGGTAATTAATTGATATGAATACAATAATATAATAATAATAAATAATAAAAAACTTTAAATAAGTTATTATTATTATTTACAAAAAAATGTATTCTTTAGATAGAATTTATATTTGTATATAAAACAAATTTTAAGCATAAGCAGTCAAGTTTGTCAACCTTTTTGACTGGCAGTGAATGTCTATTATATTTAATCAAAAAATATATTTCATGTTGTGAATGCCATATGGTGTTTTGATCTTTCCTGTTGAACCTGTGGTTTAATCGCCTCAAAATGTGACATTTGAATCTTTGGTTGAAGAGAATCATACTCCCAGCTTAACTGTCTCACCAGCTTGGCCAATTCCCACCCGGCACTGGTAAATGCCATCATCCTGGTGTTGCACTCGGTGGCTGGCAGTGTGCCGCCCCAGCAGAGCACCAGCTCCTCCAGAAATGTGTCTTCTAGCTCTTACAGTGACATGCCAGGTTGGTGTCCATTTAAACACAATTTAAGTGAAAAATGGCCCACCATTAACATAATGTGACAGGTCATTTTGGTGATCCAATGTAGATTTAATGCATAAAACCTTTTTTTAATCTACAGGAGGTTTCCTCTTTGAAGGCATGTCTGATGATGAGGAAGACTTCCAGTCGGTTTGTTATGATTTACTGTTCTTCATTAAGAGTGTGCATTGGCTAAGTGCATTTACGATATTGGATCCTAAGCCTGCTTTATCATCTGTAGGTGAATCGTGGTGGGCCGTCCACTCTCGCTAGTGGTTTTGCCGGCATGAGGCCAGCTTCGCTCGGTTACAACGGCGCCGTGGGCCCCAGGCCCATCACTCAAAGTGAGCTGGCCACAGCTTTAGCCCTCGCCAGCACCCCCGAGAGCAGTGCTGTTACACCAACTACAGGAAACCAGGTACAGTACACAGAGGCGCCATGAAGAGTTTTAAAGGGTGTATGCAAGACAGAATTTTGGGCCCCCTTCTTCCAGAAGTTGAATGTGTTTTTTCTTTTGAAGTTTAATAAGAAATTGAGATCATTTAGATTATTTCAAGTAACAATTTCAGTTCGCTTCTGACAGTACACTTCAGTAGACTACCATTACTGAAGTATAGCTACACCACCATTCAAAAGTTTAATGTTTTTGAAAGAAATCTCATATGCTCCCCAAGGGTTCTTTCTGATCCAAAATACAGTTAAAATAGCAATATTGTGAAATATTATTACAATTTAAAATAATAGTTTTTTATTTTAATATATTTTAAAATATAATTTATTCCTGTGATGCAAAGCTGAATTTTCAGCATCATTACTCCAGTCTTCAGTGTCACATGATCCTCCAGAAATCATTCTAATATGCTGATTTAATACTCAATTTCTTACTATTAAATCTCACTGGCCTCAAAATTATCTAAAGTTAATCTTAAAAACATAAATTTTCCTTATAATTTTGTGACGATGCCCAAATTCTCTTGTAGCGTTTATAAATGATTGATTTTGGTTTAGTGTTTTATTTTTAATTTATTTAGAAAAAGTAATATGTAAAAAATAAGTTAAAAAAAAGTGAAAAAAAAGAGGGCTGTCAAACAATTAATCGCAATTAATCACATCCAAAATTACAGTTTGTGTTCACATAATATATGTGTGTGTGTACTGTGTATAATTATTATGTGTGTGTGTATATATATATATATATATAACACATACATGTATATATTTAAGAAATATTTGTACATATATACTGTATAATATTTATATAATATATATTATGTATAAATATAAATATTTTAAATATAAATATAAAAAATGTCTTAAATATATACATGCATGTATTATATTCATAATAATTATACACATTGCACACACATATAATGTAAACACAAACTTTTATTTTGGATGCGATTAATCATTTGACAGCACGGATAAAAATCAAATATTGGAAATAATTAATGGATAATTAGTGGAATTTTAATATAGTTGTGTTTGTGTTTTGTTTGTATGGAAGCTTGTTTCCGCCACAAAATTAAAAAAAAGGTAATTACGACTTATTTTCTCGCAATAGCGAAGAAAAAACCTCAGAAATGTGGGATATACATTCATAATTGCGATTTACATTCACATAAAGTCCGAATTGTGAGATATATACTCACAATTCTGTGGGGAAAAAAAACAGAATTGCAAAATAAAAAGTCGGAATTACCTTTTTAATTTTTTTATTCCATGGTGGAAACATGCTTCCATATGTTTGATATTTGCACACACTAATAAAAATACAAATATGTCTTTGTCTGTGACAGGGTCCCTCTTCAGGAGTGTCCCCTATCCCTGCAGGCACTCCTATAACAAACGACCTGTTTAACCAGGCACTGCAGCAGGCCCTGCAGGTCTCCAGCATGTCCAGCCTACATGTGAGTAACCACCAGAGATCCGGTGACAATTCAGTCCAGCATCATCATTACAGTTTCCATCATCAGCACTTCAGACATCTCAAATAGAGATGCAAACATTCTTCCAAACAGTGTTGGGGAAAGTTCTTTTAAAAGTAATGCGTTACAGTATTGTGTAACTCCCTAAAAAAAGTAACTAATTGCGTTACTTAGTTACTTTTTATGGAAAGTAATACATTGTTACTTTTGCGTTAATTGCGTCACCTGGTCTGGGCTTGCTTGTTTGAAAAAAGTTCTATTTTTGGCAAATGTAAAGGCCCTTTCACAGCAAAAGTGAAATGAAAAAGCCTCAGGCTGAAGGAAATGCAATATCATGTCTGTACAGCAGAGGGCGCAGCTCAAAACTTTTCAGCTGTGCTGCCATTCTGGATTGGAGAAGAATAGGATGCAGATGAAGAACGTTCGCATCTGCATGACCGCAAAGGTGTGCACGGCAAAAATGGCATCATCGTGGTGTGGGCGGTCGTGTGCGAGACCCCATTTTGCGTGGTGGTGTGCACATTTTTTTTTAAACTTTGCTCCTCTTCCGAAGATGCACGACTTCAAGCCGATTCTGTTCGAGCAGGTACAATACATCTGTACCATCTTACAGGCACCCAGTATGCGCTTGTCCAAATTAATTGATTACATTTACAAAATGAGCCTACAATAGCTAAAATAAGCCTTTTTAATGAAAATAAAGGTCCATGTTTAATAAATAGATTTACTCCCAATTTCTCTCAACATGGGGACAGGAGAGCTGTCAGTCAATACTAGGGTTGGGTACCGAAACCCGGTGTAACCGGTATGTACCGGACCGAATCAGAACGCAGATTTCGGTTCCTCATTTCGGTGCCAAAATTCAAACGTGCTTTCGCGCTTTGGCTGAGCCAGAGACAGACGCTCAGCGCTCATCACATCACAACTCATGACAATTATTTAGTGTTTTCAACCACATCATGTTTATTTCAGGTTTCAGACATTTAAATGCTCATAAGTAGGCTACTAGCAAAAAACACACACTGATGTCTATGGAAGCTGCAATGACAATCCTTTCAGACAGTTATAATTTGACTAACTTTACATGTTTTATTCACATCAGATACATGCACATTATATAGTAACTATATAGTTTACTCTATTCTTCTTCCAGTTCACTGGTCACTTACTTTCATGTATTTCGTGAGACGAGAATGAACTCAAGTGTTGTAAATCCGACAGATCCGATTCTGAGGCGCAAACTAACATGGCGCCGCCCATTGCGCTTTATAGATCAACTAACACACATTCACTCACACATTTGAACATCAGATAGTTCGTGACACAGTTAATAAGTTTGTAAATATTTTGAATAAAAAGACGAAATAAACCCGATACAGCTGAGCTGTCAGCGCTATTGCGGCTGCTGTGTGTCATGTGAGAAACATGACGTGTCGCCATGGAAACATTAAGGTGATGCATTCTAAAATATTTAGCCAGAGAATATGATCATATGATCAAGCTGGTTTGTAGCATACCAAGAATACAGACGACTGCTTATATAGTAGTATAGTAGCTTAGTATACATTAAACTTTTAATAAATGGTTCAATTTAAATAAATAAATAAATAAACAGCCATTCAATGTCATCCACCTCGTTTTGTGGCCTTTTTAAAAAAAAAAAGTATCGGTTCAGGAACCGTTTAGGCACTGGAACCGTTTTAAAAGTATCGGTTTGGCACCGGAATCGAAAAAAATCCAAACGATACCCAACCCTAGTCAATACATGGGAAAACAAAGTAACTTGCGTTACTTATTTGAAAAGTAACTCAGATATTTTGTTGTACAATTAAAATGAATGCATTACTTTACTAGTTGTTTGAAAAAAGTAATCTGATTACGTAACTCGCATACTTGTAATGCTTTACCCCCCAAATTGCTTCCAAAGAATGCTAGCACAGCTTATTTTGCACACATCTTCTATGCATTGAAGTCCGAACACGTCCAGCGCCACGTTGTATAAATAGCAAATGTTCACCCATGGGCGTGCTGGTCTGTAAAAGAAGTGTGTTCTGTCGCATTGTTGGCATGTTGCTATTTTGAGGCGACTGAAAACGACTGCGCCATTGACCAACAAAAACCTGGTCTAAGGTCTAGTATCAGTATTTTTTTTGTGTTATTTAAAGGGCGCGTTAGTAATAGTATGTGCATATAGGCGGGTGCACGTACACTCTGCTTATTACACACACAGGGATGCGCAGCAGCACACAAACATTTTTAAATATTAATAAATAGCGAATCTGCCATGGTGCAAGCGCAACTGGCTTTTAAAGGGAATGGGAGATGAGACTCTTGGTATATTGGACATTATGGACATTATGAGACTAGGTACAACCCTTTTGGACCATGCGCCTGGCGCACCGACCATTTTGTTTGTCGTTAAACTAGCAAAAGTGGTTTCGGACACGCCCTAAGTGCATCTGCGCCATGCGCTCAGATCGTTAAAATAGGGCCCAATATGATTTTCCTTTTTTAAAGATTTATATTGTGTTCACACTTAGCATGTTTGGTTCAATTAAAACAAACCCTGGTGTGATTGCTTTGTTAGTGCGGTTTATTTGAATAAGTGTGAACGCCATCCGAACCCTGGTGCGCACCAAACAAGCGGCCCGAGACACCTGAAAAGATGGGTTTTGGCCCGCTTTTAAGCGAACTGTGGTGCACTTTGATTGAAATATAAACACAACACAGACCAAAGACATCTAAGCGAACTAAAAACAGAACGTGATGTCACAAGATGCGACCCTAAAAAGGACCGAATGCTCAAGCATACCTGCTTTCTCTTGTCATACGAGCTACGTTGCCCATCACAGTTAGGTACAGTCGTCGGAAACGCGTCTGCCATTTTTTCCGTCATCAAACAATGTTGGAGATAACAACTGCTCTGTACCTGTTGTGGAAGTCCCAAATGTGCCCACGTGCCGACATGTCCGGGTTCACCGCACCATCCCGAGGTGAACACAACTCACGAATTTCACTGTCTACTCCATAAACTGCGCCTGGATGACAGCCGCTTCCAGCGCTACATGAGGATGACGGGTGCCCAGTTTGATAACCTGCCAAACCGAACGTGTCAATAAGCTCTTCACTGATTGGCTTGCGCAACAATGCATCATGCAAATTGTCCGCTCAAGTTGAAAATATGCGATTGAGACGAATATAACGCGTTTGCGGCAAACACATTGTTCACTTCACGTCATTTGCGTCGCCGGGTGCGAATTCACGTCTATTCGCGTCTTTGGATTGACTTTGTATGTAATCTACTCGCGCAAATAATTAAATTAGCTAAATTACAGTGTTAAAACTAAGTGAACCTGACTGAATTGTATCATTTTCTTTTTTGGTCGGATCGAAAGAACCAAGTGAAGCAAAGTGTGAACACACCGTTAAAGTAGCGTCGCTGATTCTGGAGTGACTCTGTTTCATACTGTGTGTAGAATCAGTGGCAGTCGCAGCTCCAGCAGCTGCGGGACATGGGCATCCGTGATGAGGAGCTCATCCTGAGAGCCCTGCAGGCCACGGGCGGAGACATCCAAGCGGCCCTGGAGCTCATATTCGCTGGAGGCGCACCGTGAACCAGTTCTCTTGAGTAAAACATTATTCTGATGTTACAACCAAGGCTCCCTGCACTCCGAGGCAGATTTACCACTACATATTCAATATTTTAACTACCTATTTGATAGTGTTGTTTATCTTTAACTTATATTTAAGTTGTATTTTTCAATATGTACATTGAATGCGGTGCTATCAGCTGTTTTAAGTGTAGTTACTGTAAGTATGGAAGCTGGTTTCTGCCACAGAATTAAATAACTGACTTTTTTTCAGAAAATATATACAATTCAGACTTTTTTCGCAATTGCGAGTTTATTTCTTGCAATTATAGACAAAAAGTCATAATTGCGAGTTCAAATTATCTTGAGAATCTTACCTATTTTTTGCTTTTTATTCCATGGCAGAAACAAGCTTCCATAGTTGAGGGCCTACAATATACCACATTTGTACATTCCTGCTGTGTTAACTGTGTTTGTTCAGCTATTATCCTGGCAAATATTGATAGCTAAAAGCTTTAAGTATGCCTGTTCAGACAATCATTATGTTTTGTTTTGTTGTTTATTAAAATATTCCATGTCCGGGTTCACCGCACCATCCCGAGGTGAACACAACTCACGAATTTCACTGTCTACTCCATAAACTGCGCCTGGATGACAGCCGCTTCCAGCGCTACATGAGGATGACGGGTGCCCAGTTTGATAACCTGCCAAACCGAACGTGTCAATAAGCTCTTCACTGATTGGCTTGCGCAACAATGCATCATGCAAATTGTCCGCTCAAGTTGAAAATATGCGATTGAGACGAATATAACGCGTTTGCGGCAAACACATTGTTCACTTCACGTCATTTGCGTCGCCGGGTGCGAATTCACGTCTATTCGCGTCTTTGGATTGACTTTGTATGTAATCTACTCGCGCAAATAATTAAATTAGCTAAATTACAGTGTTAAAACTAAGTGAACCTGACTGAATTGTATCATTTTCTTTTAAAGTAAAGTTTGTTTCACTGTGTAAGGATGAATGTCGGTATCTATTTTCTAAATGCATCTTGATCAATGGAAGCCCATTTCTCCCATGTAAGATAAAAATTATACTTAATTCATCTTAATTATGACATGAGAAGATGATATTATGACATACTAAGTCATTTATGAGATGAGAAGTCAAAATTACGACTTAAAAAGTAAAAATTGTGACTTAGCATGTCATAATTATGGCTTTTTATGTCAAAATGATGACAAATGCGTAATTATGACTACATTCATAATTATGAGTCATAATTTAGATTTTTTTAAATCTAATAATAATTTTGACCGTAATCAAATAATTATGATTTAGTATGTAAATTTCGACTCTCATAATTTCGACTTTTGTCATAATTATGACGTAAAAAGTCAAAATTATGAGATAAGAAAATCTAATTGATGATACTAAATCGAAATTATGACTAAATTCATAATAATTTTTTTTATCTCATAATTTTGTCTTGTCTCAAAATTATGACTTAGTATTAGGCATCGACCTATATTGATTTTTTAAGTGCCGATGCCGATACCGATTTTTTTTTCATCAGCCTTAGCCGATGACCGATACGGGCTGCCGATTTTCTTGAGCCGATACTGCTTTTGCTCTCTCAATTTACATCATAAAAATGACACAATGATCATGATGATAACAATTTAAAATGTACAATTTAAAAAAGGAAAATTTATCAACCTATATTTAACAAATAGTAAAAACAGGTGAGGTAGAACAAGAAAAAAAAGAGTTCAGTGGTGAAAATAAATTCTGAAAATAAATATTTAAGCATAAATAAAATGATTACACTATTTGCATGCAGTATCAACAAGCAAGCAGCATAATAAAGTGTACACTGACTGTACTATACTTAATTTTAAAACTATTTACAACCTAGTCATTTAATGGTTGATACACGTAAAAATCGCAAATATCGGCCGGCAATTTCGACCATCATAATTTCAACTGTCATAATTATGGCATACTAAATATAAATTATAAATAAATATAAATTATGACATACAAAATGCAAAATTATGACTACATTCAGAATTATGAGTCATAATTAAAAAATGTTATCTCATATTTTTGTCTCGTCTCATAATTGACTTAGTATGTCAATTTCGACTATCTCATAATTTTGACTTTTGTCATAATTATGACATCAAAATTATGAAAAAAATTTAAATTTTGACTATAATTATTAGATTTTTTTTATCTCAATTTTGTTTTGTCTCATAATTATGACAGTATGTAAATTTCTCACAATCTCATAATTTAGATTTTTTTTTGTCTCATAATGACATAAAAAGTCAAAATTCCGACTTAGAATATCGTGATTTCGACTTTTTATGTCATAATTGTGATTTACTAAAGCATGTTTTTTTCTGGGCTTCCATAAAAATGTAATCTCTTCCGAGAATGACTTTGTGATGGTAAAGATGATAACATTTTAACCGTTTACTTACTGATAGACAAGTGGCACACAAATCCACTTAAATTAAATAAAAATCAATAAAAAAGGGTTCATTTTTAAATTACAAAAATTATATATATATATATAATAAATATATAGTGCTAAAAATACTTTCTACATTTGAAAGAAAGGCGGTGATAGTTTGCATAGTTTTTTAGTTTGTTCGGTGATAGTTTGTTTCAATGTGTTCACATTTTTTTCTAATATTATACCACAAATCGCAACAAAATGTATCACTATATAAATCACAAAAATCACCATGATAATAAAATTAATATAAATGTTACATCTACAGTAAATACAGTGCAGAGCATTCAGTTAACAAACGTGTTGTCAATTATTTGAGTGGAATGTATTTTATAGCATAACAAAACTACAACTTATAAATTAATTCCCCATTTTTCTACAGACCTGATTATATTGTACATCTTACGTCAGTGTTCTAAACTTAGTCTTTTATGATGGGATATATCCTGTCATTTTGATCAAAGTATCTAGCATGTAGCCTATATAAGGCATTATCATCAGTTTCAATAACCAGTTAGGTTTTTATGGGCTTAATGTTTATCGATGAACTTCAGAACCAAATAAGGAGCTGTCTGTGTGAACTGGTACCCTATAGGACTATGACCAGGTTAAACGTCTTATAAAAGCTGCTGCCACAGTTTGTTTTCTCAGACATAATATTCAGCGATTCCAGTTTCCACTTTAGAGGCATAAAATGGCCAAGACAGAGTCGAGTCCTTTACTTTCTGTCAATCCTTCAAGTTGCTTGGTTGATGAAAAAATTGAGGTAGAAGCTCGGCACTTACCTGCCAATTCCAAAATCACTCTTCACGCGCTGATTCGCTCTGACGATGGAGACGATTGGGAAGCGTTCGGACACTACACCAGCGACTCTTCTGGGACCGTTAAAGGTATAATTTTAGCCCCACATACAAGGACACTTTTGTCGCTTTTATAATGGATTTACTGAATTATTATTATTACACAGTTTCCAGAGATAAAAGTCTTGGTGGGACATTTGAGGGAGTTGAAGCCATGGCTCTGCTGTGGAGTATGAGACCTGTTCCTGAAAGTAAACCAGGTCGCCGGTAAGTAAATAAAGAGAGAGAAAGAGATACACAACCGCACCACTCTTTTATTGCTTGAGTGAACTTAGTATTTAAAGCTACAGTTCACGCTTAAATGAAAATTCGGTCAATGTTTATTTCCCCAAAACTGTATGCGGTTTCTTTTTTTCTGAGGAAAAACAAAATGAGAATTGTATCATAAAGATGACATTTATTGAATTTTCTCTGGAGAAATCCATTTATTACAATAGGAAGGAATTCACGTGTTTAGGAATTCCGTGTGCAGCAAAGGATTTCCCCTTGCAGATTTTTCAATGGGTTTGCCATGTTGACCAACAGAAAGATGTTTGGTTTGGAAGTGCGCTACTATGGGAAGTTCGGATTATTTTACTGATTCGGATCTTTGAGTATCGTTCGGCAAAAAAAAAAAAAAAAAGTCATTTAGTTAATTTCAGCAGAACATAATGTTAATAGCCATATTCCCCAACACATCAACTTACGCAAACAGTGATCACATTTTGGGCCAAATTTACTAACAGCTTGCGCCAACGCAAACCCTCTTTTGGCGTTAAAATAAATACTGTCAGGATTTACTTAAAACACGCAGTGAAAAGTTAGCGCTGAAAAGACGTGGACAGGGTTATTATTTCTGACCTTATTGCATATGCTTTTGTAGGAATTTCCCTTTCAGACGCAAAATTAATGGGAGGAGCGTATTTAAATGAAGCATGCAACGTGATTTACTAAAGTTTGCGCACGTCAATTTACTGGTGTTTACGTCATTATTTACCGTCCCAAAAAAAGCACTGATTTGCGCTGCTCTTGTTAAATTGCGTCTTTGTGTCGTCAGTAGATCACTCACAGAACTTTCCACTCCCATCTGCGCTTTTTTGGAATTGCGCTCTTGCGCTATTTTAGCCTATTTAGTAAATCTGGCCCTTAGAATAAGAAAAAAAATAATTCAGCCAAGGCCAAATTATGAGAAACTTTTTTTATGTTTATCTGCTTAACCCACAGGGCATCCAAGATGTAGGTGTCTTTGTTTCTTCAGTAGAACACAAATTAAAATTTTTAACTCCAACCGTTGCAGTGTGAAAGTCGTATAATGCATGTCAATGGGGATATTTTAGAGTATGAGAGCAATGAGAGTAAAAACACATAGACATACGAATCCTTATTAAACCATGCGGCTTGTGGCGACACATTGATGTATTAAGACACGAAACGACCGATTTCTGCGAGAAACCGAGCCGTATTTATGTTATTTTTTTACCTCTTATCAGACGAATGTCATCTAGTATTCCCAGCGCCATAACTTCCGGCGAATAAGGTCAAAATACTGGTGCGTCAAAGATATATAAACGTAGATGCCTCATTCGACCGATCCGCGCAGGCACTAATGAGGAATCTATGTATATATCTATGATTGCGCCGGTATTTTGCATGTATTTTGACCTTATTCGCCGGAAGTGATGGCGCGGGGACTGCTGAATGCAGAGCCATAGAAAAAAATGAAATAAATTTTTAAATATGGATATTTTTCTTACACAAACGCATCGATTCACTTCAGAAGGCCTTTATTAACACCCCGGAGCCGCGTGGAGCACGTTATTTGACGGACAGATGCATTTTTTATGGACTTCAAAAACAGAGCTACTATAACTGCCATTATAATGCTTGGATTAGCCAGAACATTTTTAATATAACTCAGATTTTATTCGTCTGAAAGAAGAATGTCATATACACCTCGGATGACTTGAGGGTGAGTAAATCATGGGCTAATTTTCATTTTTTGCTTAGCTGGGCTTTCAGGCTATGCAGTCTTTTAGTTCACCTCACCTCCCGATCCGAGTCGTTCATTCTTTTGTCACGTCACATCCCCATAGGCTAAAGCTATGCAGTCACCTCCCGAGACTTAAGGTTTAAGTCGTTCATTCATCACTAAAAAATCATCATGACAGAAATTCACAAATGTATAAATTGTGCCGCGTTTTTTAAATGCCAGGAGCGCAACGAGCAATGAGCATGAGCGGAAAGAATCGGTACAGCGTATCTGTCTTTTATTAATCTGATAAAACTAAAGACTCTTCGGAGATATGAAGGATGCAATACTACTCTGTAGGTACTCAAGATGAATATGACTGGCAGAATTATGATTGGCAGAAACTGTGTGTGTATCAATGCTGTGTGCTACCAAATTGAACCTGTTGTGAAATCTGTGCTGGGAAATCTTTTGCCCTCATGCAAAATTCCAAGTCACACTGAATTTTGTGTAAATATGTCATTAAATCTCATTTCACGTATTCCGATTTGAATTGACAGATTTCGGAAGGACAATGTCCAGACACCAGTTAAAGTGGTGTTTTCTGTGCATGAGGGACACCTTGCTAAGGGCTTCAAGCATCGCACACCCCTCGCATCAGCTACTGCTGAACGCTGGTATTTGGGCCCTGATGTCCAGAGGGTTGAAGTCTCCGAGGGCGGGATAAAGGGAACACTCTTCATTCCCCCAGGTATGGATTGATGATTAGATGTCGTCTTTGCCCATATATTGGTCTATCATTAGTATATACTATTATTGTATTTTTAAATAATATATATTTTTTTATAATACTATAAATATTAAATAATAATAAAATAAAAAAAAGATACATAGAATAATACACAAAATTGTTTATATATACACTCACCTAAAGGATTATTAGGAACACCTGTTCAATTTCTCATTAATGCAATTATCTAATCAACCAATCACATGGCAGTTGCTTCAATGCATTTAGGGATGTGGTCCTGGTCAAGACAATCTCCTGAACTCCAAACTGAATGTCAGAATGGGAAAGAAAGGTGATTTAAGCAATTTTGAGCATGGCATGGTTGTTGGTGCCAGACGGGCCGGTCTGAGTATTTCACAATCTGCTCAGTTACTGGGATTTTCACGCACAACCATTACTAGGGTTTACAAAGAATGGTGTGAAAATGGAAAAAACATCCAGTATGCGGCAGTCCTATGGGTGAAAATGCCTTGTTGATGCTAGAGGTCAGAGGAGAATGGGCCGACTGATTCAAGCTGATAGAAGAGCAACTTTAACTGAAATAACCACTCGTTACAACCGAGGTATGCAGCAAAGCATTTGTGAAGCCACAACACGCACAACCTTGAGGCGAATGGGCTACAACAGCAGAAGACCCCACCAGGTACCACTCATCTCCACTACAAATAGGAAAAAGAGGCTACAGTTTGCACGAGCTCAATTGGACAGTTGAAGACTGGAAAAATGTTGCCTGGTCTGATGAGTCTCGATTTCTGTTGAGACATTCAGATGGTAGAGTCAGAATTTGGCGTAAACAGAATGAGAACATGGATCCATCATGCCTTGTTGCCAGTGTGCAGGCTGGTGGTAGTGGTGTAATGGTGTGGGGGATGTTTTCTTGGCACACTTTAGGCCCCTTAGTGCCAATTGGGCATTGTTTAAATGCCACGGCCTACCTGAGCATTGTTTCTGACCATGTCCATCCCTTTATGACCACCATGTACCCATCCTCTGATGGCTACTTCCAGCAGGATAATGCACCATGTCACAAAGCTCGAATCATTTCAAATTGGTTTCTTGAACATGACTATGAGTTCACTGTTCTAAAATGGCCCCCACAGTCACCAGATCTCAACCCAATAGAGCATCTTTGGGATGTGGTGGAACGGGAGCTTCGTGCCCTGGATGTGCATCCCACAAATCTCCATCAACTGCAAGATGCTATCCTATCAATATGGGCCAACATTTCTAAAGAATGCTTTCAGCACCTTGTTGAATCAATGCCACGTAGAATTAAGGCAGTTCTGAAGGCGAAAGGGGGTCAAACACAGCATTAGTATGGTGTTCCTAATAATCCTTTAGGTGAGTGTATATACACACACTGATCAGGCATAACATTATGACGTGTGAAGTGAATAACACTGATTATCTCTTCATCACGGCATCTGTTAGTGGGTGGGATATATTAGGCAGTAAGGGAACATTTTGTCCTCGAATTTGATGTGTTAGTAACAGGAAAAATGGGCAAGCGTAAGGATTTGAGCGAGTTTGACAAGGGCCAAATTGTGATGGCTAGATGACTGGGTCAGAGCATCTCCAAAACTGCAGCTTTTGTGGGGTTTTCCCGGTCTGCAGTGGTTAGTATCTGTCAAAAGTGGTCCAAGGAAGGAACAGTGTGAACTGGCGACAGAGTCATTGCGAAGGCTCATTGGTCAGTAGTGTATAATTATCATTATTTATTATCTAATAATTATTTTATCTTGCGTATAAAATCATATACTTTTAAAGAACAGTCATAGACAGCATGCAGTCAGGATAAAAGTGAGGTTTAACTTTAAATACACCACAGTACTATGAAGGATTCAATTCAAAACATTCAGAAACAGCACATGAAATATGTATTTTTCTTGTGCCACAAGAGAATCGCTTATTTTAAAACCAACCTACCCTGTAACCTTGCACATTTAGATAAATGTAAATCATTGTACATTCTGTCTACATTTATAGGGGCTTAAGGGACTCCATTTATATTCATGTGGTTTTGTAATGCAGGTTCTGGACCCTTTCCTGCCGTGCTGGACCTCTGGGGTGGGCAGGGGGGTCGTGTTGAGTATCGTTCAGCGCTCCTGGCTTCCCACGGCTATGTCTCGCTGGCCCTGGAATACATCGGGTTCCTGAATGCTGCAGGAAAACTCCAGCACATGGACAACACCTACTTTGAGGTACATGTGTGCTACAAAACAAATAAAAGCATCATTATGGTTCTTTTTGTGTATATGCAAAATGGTGCATTAAATTGTTTAAAAGTGACTGTGTGACTTTTCTATTCATCAAAGAATCCTGAAAAATTGTATCACGGGTTCGACAAAAATATTAAGCAGCACAACTGTTTTCAAAATTTTATTAATAAGAAATGTTTTTTTTAATCATCATATTAGAATGATTTCTAAAGGATCACGTGACACTGAAGACTGGAGTAATGATGCTGAAAATTCAGCTTTATCATCACAGGAATAAATGTATATATGGAATCTATAATATATATATATTTATATCTAAATATGAAAATATATTCATTAAAATTAAATCACATTTCTACTATTTGCATATACACAATCAGGCATAACATTATGACAGGTGAAGTGAATAACACTGATTATCTCTTCATCACGGCACCTGTTAGTCCGATCCATGGAGGCCCCACCTCGCAACTTACAGGACTTAAACGATTTGCTGCTAACATCTTGGTGCCAGATACCACAGCACACCCTCAGGGGTCTAGTGGAGTCCATGCCTCGACGGGTCAGGGCTGTTTTGGCAGCAAAAGGGGGACCAACACAATATTAGGAAGGTTGTCATAATGTTATGCCTGATGATCGGTGTGTTAACTAATAATCTGACATTAAAGTTCGTAAGTGATAAAAAATTATTAAATGAAATGCAAATCTATTTTTAATTCAATGTAAAATGGATTAAAATTAATTTAACATTAATTTGTTCATTAATTTTAAATTAAATTAATTCAAACATTATTCACACATTACAGAGGGAAAATAAGGTATATACTGTAATATACACTTTGAAAGTATTTAAAGCATGTCAAATCATTTTCAGACTGCCTACACATTGCTAAAGAAACACCCCAAAGTTTGTCCTGAAAAAGTGGCCATGATGGGGATGTCATTTGGTGTCCCTGTAATTCTGGGTTTGACGGCATACTCAAAAATGATAGAGGTGAATATGTCTGAAGTTCTCATTTACATCAATACATTGGAGATTTGATGCAAATACAGCGATGCAACGTATTTAATTTGTTTTCTGTTCTTTGATGACAACTTTTCAGCCCAAGTGTGTGGTTTGTGTGAGTGGGAGTCACATAATGCCGCTCAAAGGATCTTTGGCGGATGTTTATGCAGCATTGCAACAGTGAGAAACACAATTTTCCCATTACAGGCACGAATTGGATGAATTACGTTATACCAACTGCCTATTTTAATGATTGTCATTCTATCAATGCCAAGGAACGTGGAAAAAATCCGCTATGATGAAAAGATGAGGATAATTTGGCGGGATCTGTTGTTGCCAATACCAGATGACCCTTCCAAGAAAGTTCAGGTATGACAATGATGTGTTTGCTGTGTAATTGGTATAGAAAAAGCAATTTTTTTTTTTACTATAAAGAGTCATGTGCTTACAGTTCATGCAGTGGGTTTTGTTTTCACCAGATGGGCAAAATCAAATGTCCTGTTTTATTAATCGCTGGTGAGGATGATCAAAACTGGCCAGCATCAGAATCTGCAGTGGATGTGAGTTCATCAGTTTGATACATCTTAAAATGTTTGTCTTTAGCACTTTCATTTAATCTCAGGCCTGTCTTGATGCTCAAATCTAATGGCCTCCTCCGCAGATGAAGAAGATGATGGAGAAGGCTGGGAACAGTCATCTCCTAACGGTTCTCTCGTACCCGGGAACGGGTCATCTTATTGAACCGCCCTACAGCCCTCACGTCCGATTCGGTGACTTCAAGTTACTGGAGGCAAAAACCAAAGGTTAAAGTCTAAAACATCAATAAAAAGCTTGTTGCTTCATTGAGTTTGAGCTATCTAGCCCTTGTATTGACAGACCGATGACAAATAGATAGACAGACGGACGGACAGATAGATAGATAGATAGATATATAGATAGACAGACAGATAAATAGACAGACGGACAGATGATAGACAGACAGACAGACAGACAGACAGACAGATAGATAGATAGACAGACAGACAGACAGACAGACAGACAGACGGCTGGACGGACAGACAGACAGACAGACGGACAGACAGATAGATAGACTGAGAGACAGACGGACAGACAGATAGAAAGACAGACGGACGTACGGATAGATAGATAGATAGATAGATAGATAGATAGATAGATAGATAGATAGATAGATAGATAGATAGATAGATAGATAGATAGATAGATAGATAGATAGATAGATAGACAGACAGACAGACAGATAAAAAGACAGACAGACAGACAGACAGACAGACAGACAGATAGATAGATAGATAGATAGATAGATAGATAGATAGATAGACAGACAGACAGATAGATAGATTGAGAGACAGACAGACGGACAGACAGACAGAAAGACAGACAGACAGACGGACAGACAGACAGAAAGATAGATAAATAGACAGATAGACGGACAGACAGACAGATAGATAGATAGATAGATAGATAGATAGATAGATAGATAGATAGATAGATAGATAGATAGATAGATAGATAGATAGATAGATAGATAGATAGATAGATAGATAGATAGATAGATAGATAGATTGATCGACAGACAGATGGACAGATAGACAGACGGACAGATAGACAGACAGACAGATGGACAGATAGATAGACAGACAGACAGACGGACAGATAGATAGACAGACAGACCGACAGATAGATAAATAGACAGATAGACAGACGGACGGACCGATAGACAGACAGATAAATAGACAGACAGATGGATAGATAGATAGATAAATAGACAGACAGACGGACAGATAGATAGATAAATAGACAGACTGATCGATAGATAGATAGACAGACAGACAGACAGACAGACAGACAGACGGACGGACGAACGGACATACAGATAGACAGACAGATAGATAAATAGACAGACAGATAGACAGACAGACAGACAGACAGATAGATAAATAGACAGACAGATAGACAGACAGACAGATAGACAGACAGATAGATAAATAGACAGACAGACGGACAGATAGATAGACAGACAGACAGACATAGGTAAATAGACAGACAGACAAGGGACGGACAGACTGACTGACTGATTGACTGATGGACGGGCGGACAGATAGATAATGCTCTTAATGGCATGTGTGTTGTATTTCAGAAGGTTGGAATGACTTTGGTTTGTGTTGTAGTGGTGGTGCTTTGGGGGGGAGAGACGGTGCCTCACAGTCGAGCTCAGGAGGAGTCCTGGCAGAAAACTCTGGCTTTTCTAGAGGAGCATCTCTATGACAACAGCAGAGAAGTTACACGATGCTAATCGTCATATATATAATACATAGATTAAAATCATAAAATGAAAGCACAATTTATCTTTACATTTAGACAACTTATTGAAGAACTATGTAAGTAAACATTTACAAAGAGCACTGATGATAAACAAATAAAATAAAAAAATCTAATAACTTTTCATTCTCATTTTTGACATTTGCAGTTAATTCCTTGAAAGATCAATTACAACAGCTGTAACAAGTTAAATGTGATGAAAAATGCCAATGACCAGCATACTCCTCAGTTGTTAGTTCATCTTAATCGTGGTGTGGCAATTGAGCATTCCAGTAATTAAAGAGACACTGGCCTCTGAATCTCGCTCCTGCAGGGATGCCAAGGATTCTTTCCAGCCTCTAAACCAGTCGGAAAGTGTCTCGGTGGGCTCCACGATCAAAATATCAGGGAAATCAATTAACTGTTTATGTGTTTTTATTTATTTCATTTTTGTCTAACTTCAATTGATAAGTTCCGTGTTTTCTTCTTTTGATACCAAAAAACTGTCACAAACTCTCGCTGCGACGAGGATCAAAGCACGATGTGTGAAGCTGCTGCCAGCTCCAGACAGGCCTGCCAGAACATCTTACATGAGCAAATCTGGATCCACAGCATTCGCTATTTCACTACGTGTAGCTATTGATGTTGATGCCAAACACTGACGATAACATTTGTCTCATTTGTCAACGTCCAGAATGAGACTGATATCAGTGACACTTCTCATAATCACAGCTTTGCTTTTGTAGTGTGTTCTTCAAAAAAAATTCAATAAATATGAACAAAGGAAAATCACATAAGATCTGAACACAATAAAACACATTGCCTGTTTTTTTATTGCCCCAGATTGTCACATATTTTCAGTGTTAGGGGTAACCCATTACAAGTAATCCAAGTTACGTAATCAGATTACTTTTTTCAAGTAACTAGTAAAGTAACGATTACTTTGAAATGTACAGCAAAATATCTGAGCTACTTTTTCAAACAAGTAACGCAAGTTATTAGGTTTTCCCATGTACGGACTGACAGCTCTCCTATCCCCATGGAGAGAGAAATCAGGAGACATGGATAGATTTGAAAGGTTTGTTTGAGCTGCGTCCTCTACTGTACAGGTGTGAATTTGCATTTCCTTCAGCCTGAGGCGTATTAATTTCACTTTCAGTGTGAAAGGGCCTTTATATTTGTAACAGTTCCCACTGAAGGCAAGTTGCAGAACCCAAGTGCAGTTTTATTTCCGAATTCCAAACAGAAAACAAGGATGTGGCTGGGCAAAACAATAAACAAAAGACTTGGCTTGACGAAATTAAACTGGATTTGACAACAGACTTGACTATAACATAAACTTACCAAACAGCAGTTACATGAACAATACTAGACCAGGGGCCTGTACCATGAAGGTAGTTGAACAAACTCAGGGTTACAGGATTGGTTTTGAGTTGACAAAACCAAACCGATGCAATCAAGCTTTATTGGTACCATGATGCAGCTCATCAACTTTCTCTGTCAACTAAGGCTTTGATCCTGAGTTTAGGATTTTAGCTGTGACATCAGTAGTGAACATCCAATCACAGTGAAATCAGTGAAACTGACATCTACTTCTCGCGAGAGAAGCAGCGAAATTGATTTCTCTCTTCTGCAGAATATTACATGATTGAAAATATTAAGAATTTAAACAAATTTACACAGCAAGAAGAAAAGAGCTGTCTATGAAAGCTGTCAACTTTATGAAAAATCTTACTTAGTCAGTACAAGTAAAAGTTATGACGTTAGTTTAGTTGATATATAGAGAGAATTGAACATTTAAACACTCTTGTAGTCATTTTTATAGCTTTATTTATTGATTTTAAAGCTTATTTGTATGACCTTTATAGACAGTAGGCTATTTATATTAATTTTAACTATGTGCCTATTAATGATTGATTAACTAAAATGATACATGTGTAAGTGATTAAGGGTATAATAATTACTTAAATTATATCTAAGTCATTCAAAATTATTATTATAATAAATAAGCATTGTTAAAAGCCAGACACTTTAGTCTTTTAAAACCATTTGCTATGTAGTGACCTTTAATTTGGAGTAGAAACGGGGAGTGACTTCATTGCATCAGAGGTGTGTCACTTAGCTAGCAGCTGATTGGTCTAATTTCAGTTTGAGATCTCTTATCCAGAACATAACCTGCCCTGGATCAGGTTAGCCGTGGAGCGTAAGTTACTATGGAGATGAACACTGCTAAAAGCCAAACCACTTTAATGGTACCTAAAACCCAGGATTGGCACAAACTAAGCTTAAACATATCTGGCTAGCCAGCTAAACCGGCTTCAAAAAAATCATGTTATAGGCCCCAGGACCATGACAAACATGAGGGCTTAAATACACAAGGACTGATGACAAGACAAGGGACACCTGTAAACAATGATTAGACAATGAACCAATGACACATCACAACACATGAGGGTATGGGAATCACATGACAAGACCAGGAAGTGCATGGCAGTGAACAAAGCAAACTAAGAAACAAGACAGTGAACATGGCAAACTAAGAAATATGAACCTGAAACAACACCCAAAACACCCTGTGACAGCCCCCCCCCCCCCCCCCCTCCTATGGGCGGCCCCAGACGCCCAAACCAAACACCCACAAAAGTCTTGGGGCACCGGACACCTACCCTGGCACAGCTTACTGGGAGCATGGCTAGACCTGGGCCGTGGAGCGTGGGAGGACCTGGACCGTGGAGCGTGGGCGGACCTGGGCCATGGAGCTTTGGAGGACCTGGGCCATGGAGCTTGGGAGGACATGGGCCATGGAGTGTGGCCGGACGTGGATCATGGAGCGTAGGCGGACCTGAGCCATGGAGTGTCTCAGGGAGCCATGGCGGCTTAGGCAGTTCATGGGACCATGGCGGCTCAGGCAATTAATGGGGCCACAGAGGCGCGGACTTCATGGCCTCAAGGTATCCACTGCCCCCCAAAAAAATTGTCTTGGGCGGGACTATGGGGTCGTGGCCTGGAGCCCTCTCTGGATGCTGGTCTGGGGCTGGAGCCCTCTCTGGACGCTGGTCTGGGGCTGGAGCCTTCTCTGGATGCTGATCTGGGGTTGGAGCCCTCTCTGGACACTGGTCTGGGGTTGGAGCCCTCTCTGGATGCTGGTCTGGGGTTGGAGCCCTCTCTGGACGCTGGTCTGGGGCTGGAGCCCTCTCTGGATGCTGATCTGGGGTTGGAGCCCTCTCTGGACGCTGGTCTGGGGTTGGAGCCCTCTCTGGATGCTGGTCTGGGGTTGGAGCCCTCTCTGGACACTGGTCTGGGGTTGGAGCCCTCTCTGGATGCTGATCTGGGGTTGGAGCCCTCTCTGGACGCTGGTCTGGGGTTGGAGCCCTCTCTGGACGCTGGTCTGGGGCTGGAGCCCTCTCTGGACGCTGGTCTGGGGTTGGAGCCCTCTCTGGCCGCTCGTCTGGGGTTGGAGCCCTCTCTGGATGCTGGTCTGGGGTTGGAGCCCTCTCTGGATGCTGGTCTGGGGTTGGAGCCCTCTCTGGATGCTGGTCTGGGGCTGGAGCCCTCTCTGGACGCTGGTCTGGGGTTGGAGCCCTCTCTGGCCGCTGGTCTGGGGTTGGAGCCCTCTCTGGATGCTGTTCTGGGGTTGGAGCCCTCTCTGGATGCTGGTCTGGGGTTGGAGCCCTCTCTGGATGCTGGTCTGGGGCTGGAGCCCTCTCTGGACGCTGGTCTGGGGTTGGAGCCCTCTCTGGCCGTTGGTCTGGGGTTGGAGCCCTCTCTGGCCGCTGGTCTGGGGTTGGAGCCCTCTCTGGATGCTGGTCTGGGGTTGGAGCCCTCTCTGGATGCTGATCTGGGGTTGGAGCCCTCTCTGGACGCTGGTCTGGGGTTGGAGCCCTCTCTGGATGCTGGTCTGGGGTTGGAGCCCTCTCTGGACGCTGGTCTGGGGTTGGAGCCCTCTCTGGATGCTGATCTGGGGTTGGAGCCCTCCCTGGACGCTGGTCTGGGGTTGAAGCCCTCTCTGGACGCTGGTCTGGGGCTGGAGCCCTCTCTGGACGCTGGTCTGGGGTTGGAGCCCTCTCTGGCCGCTGGTCTGGGGCTGGAGCCCTCTCTGGACGCTGGTCTGGGGTTGGAGCCCTCTCTGGATGCTGGTCTGGGGTTGGAGCCCTCTCTGGACGCTGGTCTGGGGTTGGAGCCCTCTCTGGATGCTGGTCTGGGGTTGGAGCCCTCTCTGGACGCTGGTCTGGGGTTGGAGCCCTCTCTGGACGCTGGTCTGGGGTTGGAGCCCTCTCTGGATGCTGGTCTGGGGTTGGAGCCCTCTCTGGACGCTGGTCTGGGGTTGGAGCCCTCTCTGGATGCTGATCTGGGGTTGGAGCCCTCTCTGGACGCTGGTCTGGGGTTGGAGCCCTCTCTGGATGCTGGTCTGGGGTTGGAGCCCTCTCTGGACGCTGGTCTGGGGTTGGAGCCCTCTCTGGATGCTGATCTGGGGTTGGAGCCCTCCCTGGACGCTGGTCTGGGGTTGAAGCCCTCTCTGGACGCTGGTCTGGGGTTGGAGCCCTCTCTGGACGCTGGTCTGGGGTTGGAGCCCTCTCTGGCCGCTGGTCTGGGGCTGGAGCCCTCTCTGGACGCTGGTCTGGGATTGGAGCCCTCTCTGGATGCTGGTCTGGGGTTGGAGCCCTCTCTGGACGCTGGTCTGGGGTTGGAGCCCTCTCTGGATGCTGGTCTGGGGTTGGAGCCCTCTCTGGACGCTGGTCTGGGGTTGGAGCCCTCTCTGGACGCTGGTCTGGGGCTGGAGACGTCGCTTGGCTCCGGACGTGGACTGGAGACGTGGCTTGGCTCTGGACGGGTACCGGAGACGTTGTTTGGCTCTGGATGGGAGACATGGCTTGCGAGGCTCCTCCTCTGCCGTTCCCACAGTAAAAGATGAGCCACTCATCCATAGCGCATGGTCGATATACTTGGTGGATCTTACCTCCTGGCAACTGGGATTGAGTGGGTTTGTTAAGCCCAAACCTAAAAATGTCCTTGAGGTGACATCGTTAAAATCTACCTCATGGCATAGTCCACAAAAGTCCACAACATAGTCCTCTATGGGACGCTGGCCTTGACGAAGGCGAAGGATGGCAACTGCTGGGTTCATGTTTGGAGGTCTAGTATTCTGTAACAGATCCCACTGAGGGCAAGTTGCAGAACCCAAGTGCAGTTTTATTTCCAAATTCCAAACAGAAAACAAGGACGTGGCTTGGCAAAACAATAAACTAAAGACTTGGCTTGACGAAATTAAACATGACTTGACTATAACATAAACTTTCCAAACAGCAGTTACATGAACAATACTAGACCAGGACCATGACAAACATGAGGGCTTAAATACACAAGGACTGATGACAAGACAAGGGCACGAGGGCTGGGAATCACATGACAAGACCAGGAAGTGCATGGCAGTGAACAAAGCAAACTAAGGGTGCGTCTCAATCAGCCCACTAGTTCAGTAGTCAGGGCACTGATCAGGACATAAGTCAATGGGCTGGCTCCCTGATCAGTGCCCTGACTACTGAGCTAGGGGGCTGATTGAGACGCACCCTAAGAAACAAGACAGTGAACATGGCAAACTAAGAAACATGAAACATGAACCTGAAACAACACCCAGTGACATACACCAATACTGCGCATTTTAAATATTATACATTTAAAGTTAATTACAATATAATTTTTTTTAATTAGATGTTGCATTTCATAACTATTGTTTAAATTTAATTCAGTATAGCTTTTGTACTAAAGATGTTACGATTATTGTTATTATTAAAATTATTGGATTTAAAAAATATAAATACCAGAGAAATTCACTGGAGTAAAAAAATGTGACAGCTCATAACAGTAAAAATTAAATAAATAATAAATAAATAAATAAATATATTTTTAAAATTATATTAACAAGTATTTTTATTATATCAAAAACAGGATTTTTTATTTAATTGACTACATTTTAATAATTAATAAGACAAATATTATATAAATATTATTTAACCATATAAAGCAGACTGTGAGGAAAGCTAAGAACACTGTAAACTTTTTTTAATTTTTTTATTTGATTTTGTTTTAAATACTGATATGTGATTCAACTTGATTTTTTGAAGTCTGTTTAATATAATTTAAGTTGAAATGACTTGCGCAACTGAACTTTTTACGTTTTTTGTTTAAGTTGAACATTTTTACAGTGTAGATCTATAATACTGAGTATATTATTGTTTTTCTCCTCCAACTTGATTAATGTTTCCAATCAAATGCATTTATCAAATATTAGTCTTGTCTTTTCATAGCAGTATTCAAATAAAACTGAGGATTGAGTCACAGTAACTATTTTTCTTTAACAGAAGATTAGACACATCCCGTAGTCTTCATACGCTCATCTGTTTTGATTTGCTATGGAAGTGTGAGCTGGTAATCAAAAGTGCTTTTGCATTAAAAAAGATGAGAGAATCGTGTCTCATAAAATGTCTAAAACCTTTTAACTTATTCCAGACGGCATCTTCAAATAATTGACTAACTGCGAGACGGCAAACAAACAACAAAGCGGCGGTTAAGACTAATAAACTGACTGCTAGTCGGATATGTAATCAGATTAATGATGTGTGATGATTTGCATTTCAACAAAATGCGGTGTAGCCCTGGTCAACATTACCTTATTGCTTTGATCAAATGAATTGAATAGGACAAGGCACTGAAGGCAGTGGATTTATTTAATACCTTCACTGCCATTGAAAACATGGCAGAGTTGGTTAAGATTTGCTGCAAAGATTTTGATTGATACATTTGCATTTTGTCTGGGTCTGTAAATGTCTTCAGATGCCAAAAACACCCTCAAGGGGATGAGCGAGCGAGAGAGAGAGATGAGTTGGATTGGTTGGTATGTGGTTGCTAACCACAGCTGTTGAATTTGAGATCATAAAAAAATCCTTTGAAAAGTTTAAAAATGTATTTCTGTGATTTGTAGGCCAGGAGCGCTGTGTTTATTAGTATCGGTACACAGCCACTGGCATAAATTTTATTCGGGCAATAATTTGTAGCTATAAAGAAGGTGAAATTTGAAAGATTCTTGTCCTACAACTGCTTTTACCATTAAAGAAATGGTACTTTTTGATAGATATGTTTAAAGTTATAGATGAAGACTTAATGGCATCTGTAACCAAAAATGTTTGCAGCAATCCACGCAAATATGTGTCAGTATCATGTTCATATTTGCCATTTGTTTTATTACAATACATAATCTTTGTTTTGTGTGTTTCATAAAGCAAACTGTTCAAGTGCCTTTCAGAGGAGTTTGTTGTGTTAGCAAATAACGTGACTTCGGAGAAATGGAGAAAGTTTGAAAAGGATCCATAGGGGTTTTCTCTTCCCCCGGGCCGACCTTTAACCTTTAAGAAAATCCTTGTCTTCCTTTACTGACGCCTTTAAAAGCACAATATAAAAAATAATAAAAGGGCTTATTTGTTGAAATTTAACATAATATGAAAAAGTGAGGAATATTTTGTTTCATAGGCATGAGTGTCATCTGTCGGTGTCCAAATTCAGTCTAAATTCTTATTATTAAAAATGTATATTAAAATGTTTTAATACATATGAAATATAAATCTTTTGTAAGATTATAAATGTCTTTACTCTTAAGTGTCCTCACTGAAAAAGACACTACATGTGAATAGGATAAATTAAAAAAAGATTCAAATAGATATCACCATACTGTTAAATATGAATAAATATGCACTAATTTGCATAAATTAAGACGTAAAGGTTTTTTACAGAGGGGATTTTAGATATCTCTTGTTATCACTTTTTATACATTTAAAAAAAAATACTGCCATCAGCCAGAAAAAAAATCCCCCATATATTTAGGAATGAAATGTTATAGAATTTGCAAACCCTTCTGTAAAAAAAAGTTATTTTTTTGTTTTCTTTTCACTAGTCTGAAAGAAACAAAATAGCCCAATAACTCAAAATTGACCATTGCCTAAAATAACTATGTAACTATCTAATAATTTAACCCTTAAAACTAGTCTTTGATCAACAAAATGACATATTTAAACTATTTAAACGTTTTTTATTCTTCATGCCTTAAAATAGCTTGAACGTAACTCCACACTCTTGCTTGATCCATACGCTGCTAAACCATGAATATGCAAAGGAGCCCCGCCTCCACTCACTCATGCAGGCTTGTCTACAAGTCGATGTATCAGAATGGTAATGCGTTTTCTGCATCTCTTTACAATGTTGGATACATAACGGTTATCAATTTGATTTACGTTATCAAACAGCTAACAATGTGTTGCTAATGTTACACAAACCATGTTTCCGTTTGCCATCTCAGTCTGCCCTCTAAAAATCAGTATCCTTAGAAACGCCATGGAGAAAGACATATAGTTCATCATAGCATCGTAATATACATCATATACATAATTCACCTGCTATAAATGTACCAGATTTTCATATCAAGAGAAAAATATACCAGGATAACCTGGTTTCTCTCCAGACTCCGTCCACTGCTTTAGAGCAGCAGTTAATGATATGCTAAAGCCCGCCCACACATTGGCGTGATTGGTTACAAGGACTGTCTTTGGTTCACTGCAGTTTTAAGGAGAAAATACTCAACACTGGTGTCAACTGATGAATTTGCACATGGTTTGTCTTAAAGCATATTAAAAACACCACATAGACACATAAACAACATTAAAAACCTGATTTTCACCACAGGGGCTATTTAACAAACAAATCTTACTCCAAACTTAGGAACTTACGCCAAATTGTATTATTACATATTTTTGTCCAGGCTGCCGTACAAAGTTATTATGATCACATGCATATGAAAACCAACAAAATATGAATAACTATTGTAGTTAATGTATGCTTTTTCCTGTGAACTTTTGTTTTTCTATGCATTTTTTCGCCAAATAATTTTGTCAGATAGACTAAGTTTAGTGTTTTGTTCTTCCCTCATATTTAAAATGCTCATATTTTGAGGGTTTAATCAAACCTGCAAGGTCGTTAAAGACAAATATCCCCTCCATGTCAGGGTTTTGGTGTTTTCTAGTTATACACACAAGGATGTATAATTCAAAATCTTTAATAAGTAAACCAAAATGCAGGAGAATAAACAGGAATACAAGTTAGCATGAACACACAAAGTAAAGATGGCCCCAAATGGCACCAAAACACTGTTGTCATGTAAATAAAGGGCCAAAACGCATTAAAAATAGTCAATTTGCAGTCCCCTAAAACACAATCAAATGGAACATAAAACTGACACTCTGGACATCACTTTTGGCCCCTAGTGTTGGGGAAAGTTACTTTTAAAAGTAATGCATTTCAATATTGAGTTACTCCCTAAAAAGTAACTAATTGCATTACTTAGTTACGTTTTATGGAAAGTTATGTGTTACATTTCCTCATCTAAGCTGGGATTTACTTTAAGATTTACTCACCCTCAAGCCATCCTAGGTGTATATGACATTCTTTCAGACGAATACAGTCGGAGTTATAAAAAAAATGTCCTGGCTAATCCAAGCTTTATAATGGCAGTGAATGGGAGCCCAAAATCTGAAGCCCGAAAAAGTGCATCCATCCATTATAAATGTACTCCACACGGCTCCAGGGGGGTTAATAAAGGCCTTCTGAAGCAAATCAATGGGTTTGTGTAAGAAAAATATTCATATTTAAAACTTTATAAAGTAAAATATCTAGCTTCTGCAGACCACCTTCCGTATTCAATTTACGAGGAAAGCGTAACGCCTCTCGCAGTTCAAAATGCCTTGGATGGCTTCTATGGTGAGTAAATCATGGGGTCATTTAAATTTTGGGGTGAACTATCCCTTTAATATTATTTGAAAAAGTAACTCAGATATTTTGTTGTAAATTTAAAAATAATGCGTTACTTTAGTTACTTGAAAAAAGTAATCTGATTACATAACTTAGTAATGCGTTACTTGTAATGCGTTATACCCAAAACTGGCCACTACCATTGTTGGGGGTAGGTAACGCATTACAAGTAACTTGAGTTACGTAATCAGATTACCTTTTTCAAGTAACTAGTAAAGTAAAGCATTACTTTTCAATTTACAACAAAATATCTTAGTTACTTTTTCTAATTATTGACTGACAACTCTCCTGTCCCTATTTTGAGAGAAATCGTAAGTGCGCAGCGCATGTGTGAACAGATGTGTGAAGTGTGTGCGATGTGTGAACATGATGGTTATTGTAGTTCTAGAATAAATGTGAGCAGGCATTTACTCATCTCACTTGCAAAAAAAAAAAAACATTATTCATTCATTATTACTCAAAATTAATAAACACAGTCAAATGCAAACAAGTATTATGCAAATCTGCAATAATTCAATATATTAAATTACACAAATATACTTTCCCCCCGTTTCACAGACAAGGCTTAAGACTAAAATGCATGTTTAAGCTGTTATAACTGTAATATCTTAAAATATGTCAGTGCCATTGTTTAATGCTTTTTTCTAAGTCACGTTTATAAAAGCTACTTAAATATCCTAATTGAACTAAGGCCTAATACTGGCTTAATCTAAACCCTGTCTGTGAAACCGGGCCTTTATGTATTTAATCTCACTTTATTCACCATTATCTTCGCTGCTGACATTCGATGATCCACTTCAACCATACTAATAATCCAGACAGCAACATAGTGTCGGCCCAGATCCGGCCCACATCTGGTACGCATGGAATCCACATGTACCAGATGTGGCCCGGATCTGGACTGACACTTAGGTGACAGTAACACAAAAGTAACGCAAAAGTAATGTAACACATTACTTTCAATAAAAAGTAACTAACAAGTTACTTTTTAAGGGAGTAGAGCCATATTGTAATGCATTTACTTTTAAAAGTAAATTTCCGCAACAATGGCCATCCTTTTATCTTAAAGGGGTGGTTGCATGCGATTTCACTTTTTTTAACTTTAGTTAGTGTGTAATGTTGCTGCTTGAGCATAAACAGTATCTGCAAAGTTACAGCGCTGAAAGTTCAATGCAAATGGAGATATTGTCTTTTAAAGTTATAGCAGTTTATTGCCTACAAAAACGGCCGGTTTGGACTACAACAAGCTTCTTCACGGGTTGGTGACATCATAAACCCTTGCTATTAACATAAACACTGCCCCCGCGAACACGCAACAAAGTGGGCGAGGCCACGTCGCAGTCATTACGAAAGAGAGAGAGCTGTTGTAGAAACTACAAACTACATTTGGCCATCTAACCAATCTAAGACCATTGCGTTTTTCGGAGGGATGGGCTTCACAGAAGCAGGAAGCAAACGAGCCGTTCAAAGGACAGTGGAGACAGCGGTGTGGAATTAAGGTAAAATATAAGAAAAATATGGCGTTTAAAAAAAAAAAAAAGTATTAAGAGATGTTATACTGCGCCCCATAAACACAACCAAGCCTAGAAAAAAAACACGGAACCACCCCTTTAAGCTAAATGAAAACTTTACATCTACGTATACTAGTCTAACACGTCTTACACTCATTTTTGTATTATTTGTTGCTTAGACAGCCACTAAAAATAGGTGCATGATGCCACAAGCATTGTATCTAAAGCATTTGCTTTGTTCCCAGTAAATGTTTTTACACTTATTCTTGTGTGATGTCCTGAAATATGAATCAAGTTCTCACTAGCCTGTATCATTCACTATTCCCAAACATTCATCGCATTCTTCCGAAGAGAAATGCATTGTTAGTAGGCACACCTTCTAAAGCAGTAGTAGGCTATAAAGCATTTACTCCAAGCAAGTAAACTCATGTTGCTTCAGACTCAGCTTCTTGTCAAACACATTTCTATACTCTGATGTGAAGAGAGTGTGTCCTGCAATGAATCTACCCATCATTCCCTCTCATACAGAACGCTGTATTCTGTACATGACAAGCATAAATCAGCTTTCAATGCAACATAATCCCTTTTTTCTCACACAGCCTTGGGGCTTTTTCTTCCTTCTCACACACACACACACACACACACACACACACACACACACACACACACACACACACACACACACACACACACACACACACACACACACACACACACACACACACACACACACACACACACACACACACACACACACACACACACACACACACACACACACACACACACACACACACACACACACACACACACACACACACACACACACACACACACACACACACACACACACACACACACACACACACAGGAGCTCAGGTGTGTCTTTACAAGCTTCAACTTTCAGAGTTATTACTGCACAATCCATGGCTGGCAGCTACAGGAACGCACCCACAAGCCCGAGACCACAACACACTGAGATTACCAGCAGAAGACCCCGTCTAGTGAACTTCAAACTCTCCGTCCTGGTGAGTGCAAGTCAGATTGTGGAAAAAATGTTTTGTAGCCAGCTGTGCTGCAGTATTACGAATAATACAATGATGTGCAAAGTTTAAGTCTGTGCTTTGAATTGTTCTCTATAGAACACTGGACTATGATGGATCTTTGGTAGAAGTCGAAGCTGTTCAGTCAAGTCTCCAACCACATGCTATTTGTCTTCACATCTGCTAAGGTATGAGTAAATATTCGGTTATAGCTGATGTAATGAATTATTGGCATGTAACTACTGTGGGATGCACTTTTATTTTAGTATCATTCAAATCTATCACAGTTTTATTAAATATTTTAATTTAGTTTTTTATATAAATTTGGTCACTTTCAAAAAATGTCTATAGTTTTTATTCATTTTTATTTCAGTTCAAGTTAAACTAAATAACAATGAGAAATGTTGCCTTAAAGCTGAAATAAAAATATTTTATTTTATTTTATTTAACATTTCTTTTAGTTAAAGCGACCAATTTTTTAAAAATGCTGCATGTACAGCAGTATTTGGTTCCATAAAGAGTTTTGAGTATTCTTTAATAGTTTGTGATTAAAATAATCATATAAATTCAGTATACTTTGTATTTTGTTGGAGAGGAAGCGAGAGAGCGAGAACATATAAGGATTGTAAACATGCAACCTTTTAGTAACTTATTTTATTGTTTAACTAATGGGCATTTTTTAAGTCAGCAACTTTTATTGGTGCATTTTAAACCAGTAATTTAGTTGTATTTTAAAATGTAGTTTTATGTTTAGTAATTTTTACATTTTATTTAGTTGTATTTATACATTTAGTTGTTTTAGTATATAATATTTATTTTACTTAATATAGTCATTTATTTTTTTACTTAAAAAAACAAAAACATCTACAAAATACAGTAGTGGCCAAAAGGAAAATTGTCTTCTTCACCCTTTATTCAAATATTATTAAAAAATATGTTGAAGATTTTGTAAGCATATTGTAGTTGTGCTTGGAGTCAATTGTATTATTTGTGAGAACGCAATGAAACATGCCAGATTGTGCAGACACAATTTTTGTCCAGACTGTCATACAAAGAAATTATGAACACATTGCGAAATCAAGAGAGAACCAACACAATATTAATAACTGATTATGTTGTAGTCAATGTATGCTTTTTTGTTATTATATTATATTTATTATATTATTTTTGTGTTGCTTTTTTCTTTGTCCAAATCATTTTGTCAGATTAATACCTTAACCAATATTTAAATTTTCAATGTTAATGTTTAAAAAATATAAAACATTCCTCATATTTTTATGGTTTATTTATTTGTTTTGTTTGTTGGGTCATTAAAAACAATCCCCTCCGGACTTCACCTTTGGCCACTAATGTATGTCTGATAAATAAAAAAACATGTATTAAAATACTTATGGAAAATGAGAAGATAAAGTGTCTTGTCCAGATAATAAGTAATATCATATTCAATTTGATTCACTTTAATGCAGTACCATTTACTATGATGGCAGGACTTAGTTGCATGGCAATTACATATAAATATAAATTTTTTCTGTAGTTGCAGGAGCTGCATTACCTAAAAGCAAACTAATACTTGAATGACCATCTTGTTGTTGCATGTTTTGAATTGCTGTTTCGTCACACACAAGACTTGAACAGAAGCCCTCCTGTAAGCTTCGTGGCTGAAGTCACATAAATACATTGTAGCTTTTCTTGAATGAAGTTTGACTTGTGCATTGTGGAGAAAGAGCTTCTCTGTTAAAAAAGTCTCGTCTTCTTTGTGTGCCATAGATATACTGACAGGCTCTATAGAAATATGATCAAATTACAGGCTCATCTCACACTACTGTAGTCAATGGATGTCTTTTAGGGCAGTGGTTCTTAAATGGTTTTGCTTCAGGAATTAGATTTTAAACATCAAGTGAACTCCCAAGTGGAGTCCCAAAATTGTTCTTCATAGCAAAAAGTAGCAATGTCCTTCAAATAAATATATTATTTATTCATTAATTTTACTACTGTTTGATTATGACAGATATTCACTACATAATGTAGTTGTATTTTTAGTTTTCAAGTAACCTAGATATTTATTTGATTTATTTATATGTAAAATGTTTCAATCCTACAAAATGAATATTACGAAAACGAAAATGTTCTAATGGACTAACCAGATTAGTTATTTGTTTAATAACTTCTGATTAATAGTGCGAATAAAGTGCTGATAAACCCAGTCAATATGTTTAAGTTCCGAGAGCCTAAGTCATTGGTGTTCGTCTGATTGCTTGTACTTGACATATACTCGTTTTGACACCTTGCTTTAATTAAAGCGGTAGTAAACCTTGAGGCAAGGGCTGTGTTTATTGTGACATATTTCTCACATTGACTTTGTATCACATTCACCCATCCTTTCTCTCCCCTCATGCACTCATCTGTCCTATAGGTCCAGCTATGCAGCTCCGACTGGAGACATCAGCGTTCCTGCTTCTCTGTAAGTCTGCTCATGTCTTTGACACTGCTGGAAGCTGACAGTGAAATTATCCTATATGAGCCCAATCATAGGGAACATGTGATCACTTGCCACCCTTGGATTGAATTTCCCCTATCCACTTGAATCCTCTAACAACATTCAAAAGTTGTGTTTCATTGTATATTTTCCCCACACATTTCTTTCGTTTTCATAGCAAAGCCAGTTTGAACAAATCACTGTCACTTTAGCACTTGTTCTGGTTCACACTGTACTTTACATTTCTTTCAAGTGTCATTTATATTCTTGAAACTTAGTAAGGTAACTCAAGACGATAAAGCTGTAAATTAAGCTGTAGTCTAGTTTCTAGAAAGACATGAGGGATTATGTTCTTATATAATTATTTATAATTAGTATATACACCGATCAGGCATAACATTATGACCACCTTATGACCTTACATTTACATTTACATTTATGCATTTAGCAGACGCTTTTATCCAAAGCAACTTACAACTTGGGGGTACAATAAGCGATTGGTCGTGAAGAGTCGAGTGAGCGCAGCAAGTGCCTGAAATACTTGGACCGTGTACATTTCTCAGTGTAGCACAGGCTAGAGTAGGACCTTTCCTAAGATTGTGTTGGTCCCCCTTTTGCTGCCAAAACAGCCCTGACCCAGTCAAGGCATGGACTCCACTAGACCCCTGTCTAGATGTTAGAAGAAGTTCCTTTAAGTCTTATAAGTTGTGAGGTGGGGCCTCCATGGATCGGACTTGTTTGTTCAGCACATCCCACAGATGCTCGATTGGATTGAGATCCGGGGAATTTGGAGGCCAAATCAACACCTCAAACTCGTTGTTGTGCTCCGCAAACCATTCCTGAACCATTTTTGCTTTGTGTCAGGGCGCATTATCCTGTGAAAGAGGCCACAGCCACCAGGGAATACCGTTTCCATGAAAGGGTGTACATGGTCTGCAACAATGCTTAGGTAGGTGTTACGTGTCAAAGAACATCCATATGGATGGCAGGACCCAAGGCTTCCTCGCTTGCCTTCTTCCTATAGTGCATCCTGGTGCCGTCTGTTTTCCAGGTAAGCGACACTATGCAGCCCCATACACAACAAACTGCGATGCACTGTGTATTCTGACACCTTTCAATCAGAACCAGCATTATTTTTCTTGAGAAATTGGACTACAGTAGCTCGTCTGTTTGATCGGACCACACAGGCCAGCCTTCGCTCCCCACGTGCATCAATGAGCCTGTCGCCGGTTCACCACTGTTCCTTCCTTGGACCACTTTTGATAGAAACTGACCACTGCAGACCAGGAACACCCCACAAGAGCTGCAGTTTTGGAGATTCTTTGACCAAGTCGTCTAGCCATCACAATTTGGCCCTTGTCAAACTCACTCAAATCCTTACGCTTGCCCATTTTTCCTGCTTCTAACACATCAACTTTGAGGACAAAATGTTCACTTGCTGTCTAATATATCCCACCCACTAACAGATGCCGTGATGAAGAGATAATCAGTGTTATTCACTTCACCTGTCATAATGTTATGCCTGATCAGTGTATATGGATAGAGTGCTGTAATGTTGACGTATTAACGTAGGCTTGGAAAAATCCTATTGGGTTTTTGTTGAAGGAACCAGGGTGATGCTAATGTCCGCATTGGCCTACACAAAAATACATCATTACCGCAGTGTTCTACTCAATATTAATGTCTTGTTTGTTGAATAGTTCACTATATTCTAAACAACAGCACTCTTGCTCATATTGCTTAAATATAATCGCTATCAACCTAAGACGATGGGTGCTTTCTAAACACTGCTTCATGAAGCTTCAAGACCTTTACGAATCCTTTGTATCAAATCAGTGGTTCGGAGCATGTATCAAACTCCCTAAGCCATGTGATTTCAGCAAACGAGGCTTTGTTACGTCAATCTGTTTTGAAACATTTCAGAATTGTAATAGTTCACGTTAGATGGCTGTGATCCGGTGAACCATTATCTAATGGTCTGAACTGATCTTGGATCAGTTTTATAATGTAGGCTCAGTCTTAATTGTAGATAACATTTAATAGATTTCGTTGAAGCATTTGCAATTGGTTTATGAAGGGTCTCATTATCAGTTTCGGGGATAACACATTACAAGTAATTCAAGCTCCGCAATCAGATTATACTTTATGTATTTAATCTCACTTTATTAACCAATGTCTTTGCTGCTGACCTTCGATGATTCAATACAACCATTCAAATAAGATAAAATTACTTTAGTTAAAACATTTATTAAAAACAAACAAGCAAGCCCAGCCCAGGGGACAAAAAGTAACGCAAAAGTAACACAACCCATTACTTTCCTTAAAAAGTAACTAAGTAACACTGGTCATTATAGTGTATATGTTTGGGCTGTATTCTCATTGCATTTACAGTGTTTTGGCCAACAGGTGTCACCAAATTGCGATGTTTTTTTTGTGTTTTTCAAGTACTTGGTTCAATCTATTTGAAGTTTCAAAAAGCTTTGTTTCTCCCATCACAATAAAATAAGTTATTTGCTATTGTTGGTTAAAGGTGGTATTCAGGGGTGCGTTTCCCAAAACCATAGTTGCTAACCTGTTAGCAACTTAGGTCGTTGGCAATGGGAAATTGCATTGCAACCACCAAAGTTGCTAACTTAGTTAGCAACTATGGTTTTGGGAAACGCACCCCAGGGCGGGAACATTCCCATACTGTATTTGTAAATATTTGTATACGCCCCTGAGCAGATGATGATGCCATCAATATTTTAAATGTGTATATCTACTAAGTTTACTTTGTCATCTTTGTAGTGTACACTACCATAGAGTGGTCATCAAAGCAAACATACATGGACTAAAAGGGTTAATTTAAGTGGAGGGGCATTCTGAGTCTAGATAGCATTTGATTGGACACAAATTTGTAGTACAGGACGAGTCATCAAAATGTAGCTAAATATATTATTTGAGGTTTAGTTAATGTGAAACCTGAAATAACTGTGCATTTGTGATTTGTAGTGATAGCAGCTCCAGTCCGCCTCCAGGACGAATGTGTGGGGAATTCATGTTATCCTAACCTCGGTGACCTCATGGTGGGCCGTGCCGCCCAACTCACTGCTTCTTCAACCTGTGGCCTCTACATACCACAAAACTATTGTATCCTGGGATACCTGGAGGTCAGTTGTAAAAATTGCAACACTTCAGGGGTCAGATTGTCAGTGAGGGGCATGCGTTTTAAAAAATGTATATCTTCTGAGTATTAAAAAGTACATTTGAAGAGTTGCTTCTAGAACAGTGCTTGTTGGGTTTGCATGGAAAGACTTGGAAAAAATTGAAATAAGTAATATAAAAAATCAAGGTTGTAAATTCCCAAGTCCTAGAAACCTCAAGCAAATATATTTCCCTCAAGAATCCGAACACAGTGAAGCCCCTTTGTATCAGACATATTTGCATAACATCTTTCCAATCCAAATACCCAGAATACAGCAATTCCATCCCAAAACGGTCCCTTTTCAGCACCCACACTGAGATAAAAGAGACAGCTTGCTTTTTCCTTTTTTTTTCTCAGTGTGGATTGACAGCACTCTGGCCAAACCTTTGGGTAATACATACTACAGACAAGTTCTGATATGCCTTCCTGAGCTGTCGTAGAGGTCATTACCTCTTCTCTGCCACAAGACTAATTTATGCCTGTTTCCATATTCCCCTTTCCTCCCGCCCCATACCCCGGCCCTGTCTATACAGGTGATAAAGCTGGTATGTGGGTGTGTCATTTAGCACTCATTGTGTATATTTACAGTACTTTTCTTGGCCTGAAGAGCCCACCGCAATGGTGCTTCCAATAACAGCCAGTATAAATAAAAGCTGCAAAAATACTGCATTTCGGTTCGTTTCTCAGGTGTTAAAATTAGATTATTGATTTGATGAGCAGCTCTTGTTCATACATGCCCGTAACTAAGACGTAGGCTACCCCCTGCCCCCCTCAATGTCCCTTCTATATTCTGCCTTTCTTCAGGAAATGCTTATGAATTTTTTTGCCAGGAAACACTAATTACATAGAATAATACATTACTGCAGGAGCTTCTGCAACTTACTCCCTGCTGTATGAAGTTTTAAAGGAATAGTACACATAGAAAATTTGATCTTTATTTGTTCATTTTTTCATGTTGTTCCAAACCCGTAGAACTTTCTTTCTTCTAGTTGAGCACAAAAGGTGATTTTTCTTCTTCTGAAGAACATCCTGGTGGGTCTTTCCAATATAATGAAAGTGAATGAGGACTGCAGCTGTCAAGCTCCAAATAAACCCTATAAAAGTAGTCTACAAGACTCTATGCACTATATTCCAAGTCTTCTAAAACCTTTCACTGGTTTTGTATGAAGAATAGTCTGAAATGTAAGTGGTTAATCACTGAAAATCTTGCCATCCCCCGTACTGTCCTTTTCAAGAGAGAAGTAGTCATGTCCAATTTCAAATAGGTTATTTTCAATAAATCAGTTGATCCTGTTTATAAACTGGTCTGGGGTGTGCCAACTACAGAAGTCCTGTCATTACCATGTCATTCATACATAGTCCAACTGTGTTTCCAGAAACCATAGTTCCAACAAACATCATCTCAAAGTTGTGTGATTGGACCTACAACCTGTGGTTATAAGCATAGTTTCTTGTTAGTATGACATGTGGACTTTTCAAAATAAGCAAGCTAACAGACAGTACATTCTATCTTTCATTCCATACAATATGTAACCCTAAAATTGTTACATATTGCCATTTGATACTATTGCCCTTTATCTCAAAACTCAGAATGAGCGCAAGTGCTTCACCTGTGACTCCAGGAGCCCCTACAATCTCCACCACAATCCCAACAGCCACCGCATAGAGAACATCATCACCACCTTCCGACCTGAACGCAAGATGAGGTGGTGGCAGTCTGAGAATGGTGCGTAACTTCTTTGCATGAACTTAATGGACCCTTTGTCATTTAATTCTGCTGGTATCCCAAATTTAGACTTAATTTCAAACTCCTAGGTGTGCATGAAGTCAGCATTCAGTTGGATCTGGAATCAGTGTTTCAGTTTAGTCATTTGATATTGACATTCAAGGTACATTCAACACTTCCTATCTTATTCAAATAATTTAATTGATATTTCATATGATTGAGCAAACTATTTGATAACACGCTCTCAAACAGAGTTTCCGGCCTGCTGCTATGTTGGTCGAGAGGTCAAAAGACTTCGGGAGCACCTGGAAGGTTTTCCGTTACTTCGCAGAGGACTGTGCCAACTCATTCCCCGGCGTCTCTGAGGAGCCAGCAGACAGTATTGATGACCTCATCTGTGAGAGTCGCTACTCTGGGCTAGAGCCATCCACCGATGGAGAGGTATGGTCTCAGAGGAATCCTAAAATAATCCAACCTCTTCAATTACTTACATTTAACATGCCTACATCTCAGGTTCATTCTTACTGCGCTTTCCATCCAGGTGGTGTTAAAAGCCTTGGATCCAAGTTTTGACATCCATGATCCATACGACTCTACTATACAAGGTTCATGTCTCATTGAAGGAGTTGTTTGTTTTGGAAATAACACAGTAATTTAGATGTCAAGCCAGATGATGCCTAAAGGCATGTCCAACAAGTGAAAGGCCTTGATATCTAGATGATGAGCTCATAGTGTGCTAGACATATTTTTGAAAATTCACTGTAAAGAATATTTACACTGTTCAAACATGTCTGTTTCATTGGTTCTCACCTGGACTTTTTCCAAGACCCAGATTGATTAGAGATGCAGTGATATTAAAATAGTATCAATAAGTCGGTAATTATTTATGTTGTGGCCGATAATCGATAAATGGCAGATATTAAAATTCCATATTATTTTGTCTAAATTAGGAATAACACACAAAAAACTAAAATTAAATGCTTCAAATTATTTTAGAAGTCAAAACATTAGGTAGTATTAATAGTAAGAGTACTAATAAAAGATGCATTGTTTTAAATCCAATATCTGCCAACAATAATTGAAAAATATCGGCCAAACACAGATATGGTGCCATTATATCATGAAACGCAAGCAATATCACTTACTTCTTATGGTCCTCAGAGCTGATCACCCTGACGAACCTGCGAGTAAACTTTACCCATTTGGTCACCCTGGGCGACACGTTGCTCACACGACGGAGGAGGAACCCACAGGATAAGTACTATTATGCCCTCTATGAGATGGTCGTTCGGGGGAGCTGCTTCTGCAATGGCCACGCCAGTCAGTGCGTTCCCGTGGACGGCACACGTGGAGATACCTTCAGTGAGCCTGGCATGGTGAGTATACTCCTGCAAGAAAGAAAAATCACACGAGATCTCCTTAATGTCTGAACTGTTTCTCCTAGACAGCAATGAAATTACATTGAGATAAATTAAGACATAATTTTTTCTCTAGACCCCATATAGTCTCTCATGTCTCTTCTTGAGACTTTCAGAAGAGATCTTTGTCTCATACTGTGCTCAGATTGCCAAAACCAGGAAAAGTATATATGAACTCAAACATTTTTCATCCAAATTCTTTCACATTTTGTAGACCATGGACATACATTTTTATACTTTTTCCTGTCGGTCAACAATTTCTCTTTTATGTATGTAATGTTTTATGCTGTTATTTCTATAATTGTGGAATGTTTTTAAGTATAGTCTCATTCTTTACTCTTTACACCGTCTCTGAAAAATTATGTATATAGGGTAGTTAACAATAATTACTACCTGTCATGCTTCAGTGTAGGTTTTTCTCTACTTTTATAGGAGCCTGTTTTTTATTATCTTAAATTAGTAGCTTAGTTTAAAGAAATTATCCATGCTTTATAATAATTGTGTCTGTTTTTTTATGATCCTTTGATATTCACCTCTTTTTGCCCAAGGTGCACGGTAGATGTGTTTGCCAACACAACACTGCAGGTTACAACTGTGAGCGCTGTCAAGACTTCTACCATGACGCCCCCTGGAGGCCAGGTGGAAAAACAGACTCAGATGTTTGCAGAAGTAAGCATACTCCGTCAGACTATTAAAGAAAAGATAATAATACATAAAAAATACAGGCATACATATTAAAACACACTGGGAGTAACACTAAAAAGCCATATGTAATTCCTCCTTTAATGTTTCAGGATGTAACTGTCATGGCCATTCAGAGAAGTGTCACTTTGACCTAGCACGCTATCTGGCCACTGGTGGGGTTAGTGGTGGTGTGTGTGATGACTGCAGGAACAACCGTGTAGGATCTCAGTGTGAGCTGTGTGGGCCGTATTACTACCAGGACCCTCAACGCTCTGTGGACGACCCCAACGCCTGTATACGTGAGTGCTAAAATCATCTAGACTTACTAAGAATTTATTCGACTGTAGTTTTTCATTGTTGTCCTCTAAAATAATACTTCTGGAATAAAGGCTACTAGGTTTCCAAAATATCTCTATTTTGTTCTATTCAATGTCCAGCTTGTGAATGTGATCCTGATGGCTCAGTGGGCCGTGGTGTGTGTGATCCAGTGACTGGCCAGTGTGTGTGTAAACAGAACGTTGAAGGAGAACGTTGTGACCGCTGCAAGTTCGGGTCCTACGGGTTCAACCGGGATGACCCTAGCGGCTGTCAGTGTAAGTGTTCACTCACCCACAAAATGGGACTTTACTTTAATGGGAGTCATTTCATACCCAATATTGTGTAAAACTGAGTTTGAATAGCTAAAAGTCAGACTTCTGGTTAAGCGGGACATCCGTCTAATGAAGTGTCTACCATCCCTGCTGAAAAATCCAATATAAACCAACATGAATTTCATGTTGGTCCAGTGCTAGTCTAGCTGGTGGACCAGCATAGTCAAGTCACCTTTATTTATATAGCGCTGTATACAATACAGATTGTTTCAAAGCAGCTTTATTTAAAATGATGTATTTCAGCTGTTGTTCAGCTGAAGTCAGTTCATTGTTGATTCAGTTTCATTGTAAAGATCATCAATTATTAAATTAGTTCAATGAATCTACGAAGCAGTTCTGGGGGGGGATGATGTCAGAGTGTCATTGAATATCATTGTCCAGCTCAGTTCTCATAAAGCCGCGTCAGTACAGTCAGATAAATAATACTGTTAAATATTAAGTCCCCAACTAAGCAAGCCAGAGGCGACAGTGGAAAGGAACCCAAACCCCATCAGGTGACAGAATGGAGAAAAAAAACCCTTGGAAGAATCCAGGCTCAGTTAAGGGGGCAGATCTCGAACAAACATGGTGTGATTATGATTCAGGCTGCATCACAAGTCAGAATTCAGATCGGGGTAGCATAGTCATGCTGCTCTCAAGCAAAAATGATCAGGTGTAGCTGGTCCACCAGCACTCCCGCTTCCCATTCTGGGAACCAGTAACCAGCATCCCATACTGGTCCCATCATGAAAAAACTTACCTTATGCTGGTGACCAGCAATGCTGGATTTTTCAGCAGGGGTGTGAGGTCGCATGGTCTTGGTTTTAAAAGTCTTTGTGTTCACCAACTTGCAAAATGTATGCATTTGCCTAAACTTTTATCTAGCATTTCTTCAATCTTTTTCATGTCCAGTGTGCAGGTGTAATTTCATGGGAACGATACGCACGGACAATCCTTGTGATCAGACCACAGGAAGGTGTATTTGTGAGCACCTTGCTTACGGCCCACAGTGTGACCAGTGTCTGGTGAGCTGAAACCTCTTCATCAGCACGTAAATTTAATCATTTACGCTTGACATTTTTAATGTTCAACTTTGATTTCCTAGCCAGGTTACTGGGGTCTGGGAAACACAGTCTATGGCTGCTTACCCTGCGACTGTGACATTGGAGGGGCCCTGAGAACTAAGTAAGATTCTCGGCAAACCACTTTCGTCTGCAGCAAATCACTTACCTCTGGTTTATTGTTTACAAGACAGTATGTGCATATATACACAGATGTTCCTCTGAGGATGGTCAGTGTGAATGCAGGCCTAACATGATGGGCCAAAAATGTAGTGATCCGGCCCCTGGATATTTCCTGGCTCCTCTTGATTTCTATATCTATGAGGCTGAGAACGCAGCACCTCTGGTGAGAAATTGGATCTGTATGTCCAGGCTTGATGTGATTTCTGTACTAATTTATTTTCTATATTTGCGGTCACACTAGACTTTGAGCACCCAAATTTCTATGGACACTGCGACGGTCACAATATGACATTTAAAAAAATATGCAATCTACTCCACCGCAATCCTACAGATTTAAAGTTTGCATTCTTTTAATTCTGCTAATAGGTCAAGTTCAACAAACTTGAAATTTGCAACTTCCCAAAATATAATTTAATTTAGGAATTTATAATTCATGTTATTCATATAAACATTTCTTACCTTGAAAAATATATTTTAAAACTTTTTTGAAAATAGATGTGTGCACTTGTATTTAAGGCACAAGGAAAATATGTTATTACTTTTTACTTCATTTTTACATCACATTATATTTTTACAGTCATTACATTAAATGTCAGATTTCATATTTAAATTTTAAGGTGATTTAACAGAGAAAAAATTACTCACTCCAGCTTCCACTTTCTGCTTCCACAGGAGTCAAATTCTCTATTTATTCAGGCCACTACAGTCTACATCCCAGAAAAGAGACCTGAACCACCGACTAAGCTCCCTCTATGTCCCCTGGCTCCGAAAACCTCCCCAACACCTATTAAAGAAACTCAACCCACAACGGTGAAGCCATTTTCGACCCCACACAACCCCCATGTCACCATGCCCATCTGTGAGCACTACTTCAGACAGAGGGGTTATGACTTCAAGATCAGTAATGGAAGGCTTGTGGTGTTCAAGCCTGAGACGCGCCAAAGACGAAAACGAAGACAAGGCCAGGTGAATCTTGAAATGACAGATAAACAAACTGCCCAAGTTATAATGCTACAGAATTTAATTTGATCGTCTTGCTTGGTTGTTCCTATGCAGAGGACAATCCCCTTTGAACCAGGCTCGCCTCTCCAGATCATCCTGCGACAACGTGCCTCCGATCGGTCTGTCACTTGGACTGGACCGGGATTTGTGCGAGTTCAGGATGGGGCAGGACTCAGATTTACTGTCAGCAATATACCAGCAAGTCTTGATTACTATGTAGTTGTCCGTTATGAACCAGAGGTCAGACAGTCCTTTCAATCAATATTTGAATATCAATGTTTGTTTGAAATGTTTTGGTCCATTTCACATTTATGTGTTCTAAACTTTATCTTTGCAGTCCACCGATGATTGGACAGCTATTGTGAATGTTGTATCACTTAGATCAGGGGATGGACGTTGTCTAAATGACCCCTCCGACAAAATGTTTACACTTTCAGGCTCTGGAAGGTGAAAAGATTTTTGTTGGATTTATCTTTGCATGTGTTTAACAGATGGATTAGTATATTTCCATCTAGTGATAGTTTACTAAGGGTATAGTTCACCCACAATTGTAACTGTCTACTTAACTTCTTACCCTCACATTATCCCAAACGCATGAAATTCGTTCTTCTGCAAAATTGAAGAAGACATTTTGAAGTGTTTTTGTCTATTCAATGTTTGTTAGTGGAGTTGAATATTGTTTTCGACTCCATTAACTTTCATTGTATGTACTATCCTTTAAGAGCTCTGTTTCTTGAAACCATAAATGTCAAATAACCTTTTTAGTTATTACATGATCTACAAAATTTACATATTCCCATACAGGACAGCTACTCTGGATCTTCCAGTGTGCCTCAATGATGGCAATCTATACCATGTGGACGTCACTTTTAGAAAGCAGTACAATGCCAGCCCTCAGACCAGCTCATACATCCTGATCGACTCTGTAAGATTTCAACAAATCAAAATCATTGGATAAGATGAAATAGAGAATTACAAAAAAACAAACAAAAAAAAAACACTTTTTACCAATTCCAAACCACATTAATCTTACCTACTATTAATTTTGTATTTAATCATTTATAAGTGATATATAATTGTTCATGAAGCCTGTAAATGAAAAACGCCTTATATTCATGTGTGCAGAATTATTAGGCACGTTTTGCTAACTGTAAAATAATTAATGTGAAAAAAATCAGGAACCTCTTTAGTCTCCAGCGCCACCATTTTCCAGAACTGCAACCTACCTGGAGTCTCCAGAAGTGCAAGGTGTCAGGATCTCAGAGACTTAAATTAGGTAAAGAATCCTAAAAAATTACCTGCATTTAATAAGAATCACAAGCTGAAGTGTTGTAAAATACACAAAGAAGACTGTTTTTTATAGGCTTTATAGACAGGTTGAGAGTGACTCTTGGGGGACCAGCACATCCTCTTGTACCACTGTTTGAAGAATTCATCTTCCAGAAACTGGCAGTAAGTTTTGGGAGTTCATTTTTAGTCCATCTCCTATCCTGAAGTCCGTTCTGCAGAGATGGACTAAAAATTAACTCCCAAAACTGGTCCTTCAAGAGTTACTCTCAACACTTCTTCATGTATTTTACAACACTTCAGCTTTTTTAGGATTCTTTACCTAACTTAAGTCTCTGAGATCCTGACACCTTGTACTTCTGTAGACTCCAGGTAGGTTGCAGTTCTGGAAAATGGTGGTGCCGGAGACTAAAGGGTTCCTGATGGTTTCACACTTAATTATTTTGCAGTTAACATGCGTCTTTTCTTCACCACCTGATTTTGTCTGACCCTGCTGACCCAATGAGCATTTCACTCTCCAGTGGTCATGCCTTAACTGCAAGTATTGCATTAGCATTGCATCATTCTCATGGGCATTTAATAATTTTTGACTTTTCAATAGGAGTTAAATCTCTTTTTTGGCTCATTTTATCTGTTAAAGAAAATGTGCCTAATAATTCTGCACACCTGAATATAAGGTGTTTTTCATTTCCAGCTTTCATGAACAATTCTATATCACTTATAAATGATTAAATAAAAAATTTATAGTAGTTATTAAGATTAATGTGGTTTGGAATTGGTAAAATGTGCCTGGAAAAAAATATGATCAGAAAATCAACGTGCCTAATAATTCTGCATGCAGTGTATTTATTTACCCCTATTCACTTTCACCATAGATGGGCCTCATTCCCAAAGTGGAATCCCTCCCAAACTTCTGCTCGCAGTCATATCTAGCTCAGTTTCAACAATACCGCTGTATTGAGTTGGGAGCACAGGCAGGAGACCAAACTCTCCCTGAAATATGCGAGAAGCATATTGGAAGCATGTCTGCCTTTATTCACAATGGTGCAGTGGGTGAGTATCATCTAAAAGTACGCCACTGATATACCGTTTTGTTCCGAATATAAGACAATGTTTTTTTTCTTGGAAATACATCTGAAATAACAATGGGAAGCGCCAAATACGAGTAAAACGAGTGTTCCGCCAAGGACTGATAAAAGCAGCGGAGTCATCAAACAACTCTCATTTAAGTTTATTAAAAAAAACGGTTTGTCAAAGTGTAATGACGGTGAACCCAAAAAGATAGTCTTGAAAATGCTAACAGTCAAAGAAAAGCTTACAGAGGTCCTAAAAGCAGCTGCTTCGACAGGCAAGTGTATCAGGACGTAGCCGAAAAAAGAAACAACGCCGCTTTCCATAACCAGAGCCGTCATCCAGCTGGAGGTAGTGAATATCGCCAAAGAGCTGAACATACCCACCAGCAAGGCCCATGATTTATTATTTCGGCTACATACTTACACACTTGCCTGTCAATATCCTCAAAGCGGCCGCTTTAAAGGGGCTATATGCGTTTTTCTGAAATTTAAACTCGCGACTGACACCTGTGGCCAAAAACAGAACTGCTCTTATTTTCTGCTTGCTCTCGCAGCGGTGGTGACGTCACATCAGCAGACAGCACGGGAAAAAAACGACCCGCCAGAAAATAGGAAAAATAGGATACAGGCTTATAGGTGCACCCACTGTGAGCGGACGAGGTGTCAGTATGCTCATCAGGAGATGTTTGAGTCATAAATGGTAAAATAAAAAGGCTATTGTTACGTTTATTTTGGGGAAAAAGTTGCATATAGCCCCTTTAATGCGGCGTAAGAATTACCTTTTTTCCAAAAGGTACACCTTGAAAAGGAGAGGTCATCTTATATTCAGGGTCGTCTTATATTCGGAACAATATGGTACACAAGATTTAATTCCATGTTACTATATGTATACTATGTGTCTCTGTATCAATCAACAGCTTGCAACTGTCATCACGTTGGAGCGTTTAGATCATCATGCAGTAAATTTGGAGGACAGTGTCAATGCAAACCTAACGTGATTGGCCGTTGCTGTGACACCTGTGCTCCTGTGACGTATGGGCTTGGACCCAATGGCTGCTCAAGTAAGCCATATTCTCTTGTGTCATTTAGGCATATTGTGACAATCCATATTTTAAAGTTGACATTATATAATCTGACTTAAATTATTAATAAAGTAAAAAATATCCAGGTGGTCCTGAGATCATAAGGTCAACAAGTCTCTTAAAATGGTGTATAGTATATGACAGTATAGTTTAGGTCTAGTTTTAGATCATTTAAATTCAAACTAAAGAAATAAACATTTAAAACCTATATGAAATGTGGCTACATTATTATTTTTCATTGAACATTCTAGCATGTGACTGTGATCCGTCTGGCTCTACCGCTGAACTGTGTGACCAGACAACTGGTCAGTGCTCATGTCGAGATGGAGTAACTGGCCGTCGATGTGATAAATGTTACCCTGGTTACTATGGGTTTCCCCTGTGCAGACGTTGCCAATGTAACAGGTTAGCTGACATCTGTGACCCCATCACTGGAGACTGTTTGGACTGCAGGGAACACTCCACTGGACCCAACTGTGAAAGGCAAGAGAGGATTTTGAGATCATATTGTTTCAATCAAAATAAATAATATTCACTGGAATTTAGATGCTAATGTTTTTTTCTGTTCCAGGTGTAAAGATGGTTATGTTGGTGACCCTGTCTCTGGGCAGCCATGTGAACCATGCTTATGTCCAGATGTGAATGGAAGTGAACGCTTCTTTGCCTTTTCCTGCAACAAGGATGGAGCCTCAAACTGTGAATGTCTGCCTGGACATGCAGGTGCTTGTTCACATTTTCATACACAGCATTTCCGAGACCATCAAAGAGTCTTTCAGCTACCTGTTTGATGTAACGCAGAGTGAGGGAACAAAAAGATGCAACACTATTTAAACAAATTCACTTATTTTATAAATCTTACCTGTACTCTTGCAGGACTACACTGTGACTCCTGCGCTCCTGGTTATTACGGTGACCTGAGGTTGCCAGGTGGCCGATGTGAGGAGTGCTGTTGCAACAATAACATTGATCCTCGAGATGGTGATGCATGCGATGCAATAACTGGCGAGTGTTTGCGCTGCTTACACAACACAGAAGGGCCGCGATGCCAGAGCTGCAAAATTGGATACTATGGCAATGCATTCGCTCAAGACTGCAAAGGTACATGTTTAAAAAGGTTTCAAACTTAAATGACAGTCTTCAAACATCAATGTGGGCCTTTCAGTTCTTCAAATAAATTGTAATCTCAAGAATGTAATTTTTTAAAATAAATTCATAGACTACCTAAAAGGGTACATTAACCTAAAATGCTTAATGTGGCTCAAACCAAGGAGAACCAAATTTCTCCTGTTTCCATTTCTAATGCCAAAACAACGACACTGCGACAGGGAAAGACAATATGTTGAAACATTTTGTCCCATTCTTAACTGATAAAGAAAAAAAAACTCTTAATGTGGCCCAGAATATAAACATACTGTATACATTTTAATGTTAATGTTGTGATGAAATGGACGTAGCAACAGATATCTCTTCTGTATTGTGATGTACATCCACGTGTAACAGATAATTGAAAGAAGAAAAAAAATTGGACAGGACTTAGTAAGCGATTAATTGGTTGTTGATTGGATTTTGCATTGTGGGCTTTGCATCCGAAAATGAATGCGAGCTTGCAGTTGACTGAAGGGGGGTGAGTTTTAAGTGGACTAAATTAATGGCATATGTCACCCGGGAGAAATCTGTAGTATTCTTGAGTCTTTTTTAAATTTTAATGTGCACTAAAACACCTTTATAAACACTTTTTGTCTTGTTTTTATTGTATATTTAGAGTGTTCTTGTGACCGGAGAGGCACAGATGACACAAAGTGTCCAGCTGGAAGCCCCTGTTTCTGTGACCAGGAAACCGGCCAGTGCCCATGTCGCACAGGTGTCAAAGGAGCCCTTTGTAATGAGTGTGAGGATGGATACTGGAACCTGGATGGGGACTCTGGGTGCGAGCCCTGCAACTGTGACCCAGAACATGCTCTCAACTACGTCTGTGATAAGGTTAATACTGTGGGCCCTATTTTAACGATCTAAACACATGGTCTAAAGCCCATGGCGCAAGTGCGATTAGGTGCACGTTTGCTAGTTTAACAACTGGAAAAATGGTTGGTGCGCCAGGTGCATAGTCTAAAAGGGTTGTCCCTAGTCGCTAAATGAGTCATGGGTGTGTTTTGGGCATAACGTGCAATAAACCAATCAGAGTCTCATCTCCCATTCCCTTTAAAAGCGGATTCGCTATGGCGGAATTTGCAAGTAGAAAAACTGAGCGCTTCTCTAGCGAGGAAATTGATCCGCTTGTCCAATGACGCCTACGTGCACATCATTACTGCAAATAGGTAGGCTAATTCTGATACATGCGCTAAAAAATACTGTGCTATTGACCTTAGACCAGGTTTTTGTTGGTCAATGGCGCAGTCGTTTTCAGTTGCTTCAAAATAGCAACGCGCCAACAATGTGCCTGAACACACCTCGTTTTCAGACCAGCATGCCCATGAGTGCACAAATGGGTATAAATGCATTTGCTATTTAAATAACGTGGCACAGGACGTGAAAATGATAACTGTGTCAGGCTGAAACTAGCAAAAAACACTTCACGCCTGGCGCCGCATTAAACCGTGTGTATGATAGGGCCCCTTATCTTAATTCAAACAATAAATTCAGTTTTCACAATAAGTGTCTTATCACAAAGGTTTCAACACCTACAATTTATGTCCTCCCAGATCACAGGCCAGTGTTTCTGCCAGCCAGAGTACGGAGGCAGAAAATGTGATGAGTGTGGGCCGAATCACTTTGGAAACCCAGATATACAGTGCATGTGTAAGCTATTACATGCAGAGTTTTGTTCTCTTCCAAGTCACTGTCTGCTGACTAAAACAAAATGATCTCATCCTTCCTTCAGCTTGTGACTGTAACATGGAGGGCACCATTTTTCCAGCTTGCGACACTTACACGGGTGAGTGTTTGTGTAGGCCAGGGGTGACAGGCCTTTTCTGTGATGACTGTGCCCCGGGTCACGACACAAACTTTCCTGCCTGTGAACCCTGCCATGCCTGCTACCACCTCTGGGAGAAAATCGTCTCAGATGTTAGACTGGATGCTGAGAGGATAGAAACATTGATGCCTTGCCCTGAAGACTATCGGCCTAGATTTGATCTACAACACTTACAGAATTTGTTGGAGAAGCTGCAGAGTCTGCTTAACCTGACCGCTCAGCATGAGCTTGAAAAACTAGAGGAGCTCTTGGCACGCATTAGGTATTATAATGCATTTACACAATTTCATTGACATACTACAATATTTCTGGGTCAATGTCATGATACTCATTTGATTTAGGATATATGAATTTATGCAAAAATTCTTAAAATGACTTGTATATCTTGATTAACATGTTTTTAATTTCTGAATATTTTTAGATTTTTTTTGGGGGATATAAAGTCAAAATGATACAGCTGTCCTGACCTGATATCACAATGAAGAGAAAAATACATATTTACACAACCATGCAGAAAAGAAGCATGCAAAAAATAAAAATTGTATTAAAGAACACTTTTTTTTAGGACATGGCAACCCCCAAAAAACATATTTATAAATTAATAATTCAGACTTGTCTGGTTATATCCAGTACAACTGGAGGGAATGTATACAGTAGTCTTTGTACAATATAAGCCTATATCTTGCATGGTATTCTACTCACTCCCCAGGAATGAAACGGAGACCATTGACCCAAACATAATTATTATTGATCCAACCGTACTTCTCAACACTGACATCGACAACATCCGCCTTGAGTTTTATAGGCTGTTGAAGAATCTCAGAGAGAAGACACAAGAGGTTCCCGTGACAGATGTAAAAGCTAATGGTTTGTGTGTGAAAAGCATCTCAATGAATATCAACATGAAAAGTTGTTATGGCTGAATCATACTGTTATTTGTGAACAATATCATTATAACACTTCAGTTTGGCTTTTAAAAGGGGCTACTATGCAACTATTGTGTCGTTTCTTCAGATATTTTCAAAAAGATCAAAAAGCTCTACGACGAGTTCACTGACAGTGAGAAAAAAGTGGAAGCGGCTAAAAAGGTCCAAGAAGCCTCCAGGAAGACGAGAGAGAACGTCACATTGGAAATTGCTAAGTGTCGTATAGGAGAAATGGATAAGCTGGACAAGAAAGTGAAAGCTCTGAGTGTCGCCAATCTCAACGAGGAGGTGAATGAAGAGTAAAACTGGGGTTTTGTAAATAAAGAAAAATCTGTAAATCACAGTGACAAATCTTTCTTTGTAGGTCTGTGGGGCTCCAGGTGATGCAGAATGTGAGAAAGCAAAATGTGGTGGAGCTTTGTGTGGGATGTGTGGGGGGCCGGCCTGTACGGGGAGTTTACCCATCAGCCTCAATGCCTCCAAACTGGCAGAGATGACCGAGAAGAACATCACTGCTCTGCGCAGTAAACTCAAAGAAGATGATGCTAAGGCAAGTCAAAAACATACCAGGACCTTCCTACTCTTGCATACTCTTATTTATATTTTTTTAAGCACATACTTTAAAGAGAATATTGTTTTGGAGTTCAAAGTGACTATATTGGGGTAAAGTTGTTTTTCAGAAGCCACAATATCTTTCTCACATTTTATCTTTAAAATGTAAAATGTAGGCCTCATTCTGTTTCTTTTCTATTTACAGCTCATGAACACCTCAAAAATGGCAAATGACATCAAAGATCAAGCAGAGGAGCTGATGAATAAAATTAATCAGAATAAGAACAAATATGAGAAGGAAAAGACTGACACCAAGAACCTTATAGAGAAGCTCAAGAACTACCTAAGAGGTATCGCATCTAACAAATCAGTTGCTAGCTTCTGGTAAAGCTAGCCTGGTCTTTGATCATATCCAGTCAGGAAAAGTAATTTCATCATCTACTCACCTCGGGTCACTCTCAGACAAATCAGCAGTAGTATCTTCATTTTGTGGAGCATAAAAGCAGAGTTCAAAGCTTATTTTTTTCATACAACAAAAGTAGACAGTAACTAGTGTCAATGTCAAAAGTACTATTGATATTCCTCAATCATGTGAATTGAGGAAGACTGAAATTAAAGTTAATCGCTGAAATCTTGCCCTCTGCTATAGCACTGAAATCTAATTCACACTTGTGCTGACTTAGTGTTTCCCAAAAAAATGTTCCTAATACAATACAATACATTTTAATTGGAATGAACAGTTATCTGTTTTGACCAACATAAAAAAAAATTCTGTCACACGTTACATAAAACTACAACTTGCTAATGCTCACAAACACACTATAGCCACTGCAATTACCCGGAACAATTTGTCCCAGGAACTTTTTTCTGTTGCTGTCTGCGTTTCCATCATGGTTTAAAGTACCGTGAAGATCAGGCAAATTAGTCTGGTGATGTAGGACTTTACAGTTCCCGCTGGATTTCGTCCTCCGCATATAAACTTTATAAAGCCATTGTTGATTCGAATAGCAAACAACTCTTACTGCACGTACCTCAACTGACTTTTAAAGATGGTGGTTGAAATAAAATGCTGCGTGGAGACAACCAATCAAAATGCTGCGTGAACTCAACCAATCAGCATGTTCAGTGCCCAAGTCCCACCCCCAAAAGTTCCTGAACTTTGAAAAAGTACAAAGTCACGAGCAGGGACTTTCTGAGGAGGAACTTTTTACCTGGAACTTCATTTAGACCCTGATCCCTGCGGTCGAAACACACAGAGTACCACCCCAAAGTTCCTAGTTCCTGGGGGAAGTTCTTGTGGTGGAAACGCAGCTTATTTTGCTAAGCAGCAATGAGGAGGGAGAATCTGGCTTTTTTACTCTTGTATTCAGTATCAAAGTAGTGAATACAAACATCTGAACAACAATCTGAGAACTTGTAAATACTCTTTGACTTTCTTTCTTCACCATAGCCCCGTTTCCACCAAAATTACCCGGAACAATTTGTCCCAGGAACTTCTTTCCCAGGTACTCTTTTACCTCCAGACCTGCTGCTGTCTGCGTTTCCATCGTGGTCTAAAGTACCGTGAAGATTAGTCCGGTGACATAGGACTGCGCGTGACTTTCCAGAGCCCACTGGATTTTGTCCTCCGCAAATAAACTTAATAAAGCCTGAACCTCGTCGACAGTCCATCGGTAGTATTTTTTAAACTTGATTTGAATAACAAACGACTCTTACTGCACGCACCGCAACAGACTTTTAACGTTGAAATAAAATGCTGCGTGAGCTCATCCAATTAGCATGTTCAGCGCAAAAGTCCCAACCCCGAAAGTTCCTGAACTTAAAAAAAGAACTACCTCGCAAGCAGGGCTGTTTTTAGGGGGAAATCTTTCCCCTGAACTTTATTTAGACCCCGGTTCCTGCGGTCGAAACACACCAAGTACCACCCCAAAGTCCCTAGTTCCTGGGGAAAGTTCCCACGGTGGAAATGCGCCTCATGACAGTGGTGTCTCAGAAACAGAAAGATGTGCACTGCTGCCTTTGTGTACCGCTGTATTTCTGCTTTTCCATTAGAGCCATCTACTGTTAGAGTCAATTTGCATTCTTATTTAGCCCATCTGCATTTTTTTCACATTAGTCTGAACAGACAAAACACATGTGAAAATCTGACCAAATTTCTGTACTAAACATTTGTGTTTGTTTGAACAGGCCTTCAATTGAGCCTGACAGCTGATCATAAAACTTAAAAAAAAACAGCTTCATTCTGAAATGTCTCCAAATCATATAGATTTGGTGTGTCACAAGAGATGAATTTCAAGAATTCATTTTCATTTTAAGATGAAACGACTTAAGTTCACATTTACAGCAAAGTAAAATGTACATCGTTAAATGTTAATTTAGTTGAGTATTGTACCTTAACAGATGAGATGGTGATGCCAGAGGACATTGAGAAACTGGCCAATGCTGTGTTGTCCATTCAGCTGCCCAAGTCCCCTGATGAGATCAAGGACATGATTGACAACATCAAGAAGATCCTGGCAAACTTAACAGACTTCAACGTTGATCTGGAGCACTTGGAAAAACAAGCCAAAATTGCTGAAAACCTGAAGGAGAGGGCAGAAGAAATCTTGTGAGGCTGTATTAATGAAGTCTATGTCTCACAGCTGTAGTTTCTAGTATAATAGTGTGCTTTATAAAGCTAAACCTGTGGTCACCACTCACCAACATCACTAATCCTGTTTGATTGTTGTATAACCAGGAACAGAACCGAGGCAATTGATGTGAGGGAGATAGTGAAAGCACTGAATGATACAGCAGTGCTCAACGACAAGATAGTCATTGATCTGTCTGAGGCTGAAGAAAACAATGATGTTATCAGTGGCAAAGTTAATGAGGTAATGGTTTATTTAGCTAAACAATGCATGCATGTTTAAGTAATCTTTCAATGAGTCATTATTTACTCACCTTTATGTCATTCTAGACAATTTTTCATCATGACGTCAGACACGTGGTCCTAGACCACTTTAATACTAATTCATAATTTCTTTTATTTTGCTCCATATACTGCTTTATAACAATATTTTCTCATCAATGTTAAATAGACTGAACCTAAACTGAAAAACATTGAGGATAATTTGGATGCGACTCGTGCCAAAAAGTTACTGGATGAAATTCAGGCCTTGAAAAATAAGACAGAGATGAACAGAGCTCAGGGGAAGGAGGCCAAAGATGCTGCCAATGCAGCTCTCGCCAGTGCCAAAGACGCCGACAAAGTAAGTCTTACAACCACAAGTACATATATTTTATGTAAATATGCAGTAGGTTGGATGTACAAACATAGTTACTGTTTAAAGGAGCCAATCTCATGTTAATCTTGAGTACCTATAGAGTAGTATTGCATCCTTCATGCATCTCCGAAGAGTCTTTAGTTTTATCAGATTTATAAAAGACAGATACAGCTGTACCGCTACTTTCCGGAAACAGTCGAGCTCCTGGAAGTGTGCCGTGACCCGTGGTGTAACCTGAATGAAGCATGTTGAAGGCCATGCTCTTGCTCTCGCTCTGGTTGATGTGTACATGCACTCATATGGGAGAATTGCCCATACAAGGAATTCCGCCCTTTATGATGTCAAACAGTTGTCTGGCTATCACCAGACCAAGCTCAATTTAAAATTGAACATTGGTCTGGGGAGTCTGCTATGTATTTTCTACTGCACAAGAGGCGTGATAAACGAGCATAAATTAAATTACTCTGTATGCAATTGGATAGTCCTTCAACCAATCAGACCACAAGAGACGTGATCAACGGGCAATGACCCATCGCTTCTCTATCCGCCATCGTGTTTAACCCGCCAATAGCGTGCCAAGTGGATAAGCCAGTCCATGATTGGTTCCCGCAAAAGTGTAACAGAAGCAGTAGAAATGAATGTACTGGTTTCCAGACTGAGCTGCAGGGCGAAATCAAATCGCCGGCAGATCAGATCATACAGGGCCTTACTCTGGAACTTTCTGAAACTTGTTTGAATCCTGTGTATTTGGCACAGAAATACTCCGTCATACGTCCAACTCGTTTTTTTTTTTTTTTAACTTTGGCCATGTTTAGGTCAGAATGCATGAAATAGTATTATACCCCCCCTTTAAAAGTATACGCATAATAACTGTAAAGATGCTGTAGCTGCCTTTATTTAGCTCTTAGTTAACCTTAACTTGTTCTGTTAAGAGTGGATTGCTTTTCTACATTTACAGGATCTTGAGGAACTGAAAGAGCAGTTTGAAAATTTAAAACGGAACGGCACAAACCAGAATGTTAACGAAGAGGCTAATGAACGTCTAAAGAACATCACAATGGAGGCAGAAACGCTGGCTAAATATGTGGAAGATAAAATCAAGAAAATTGAAGGTACAATATCGCAAAAACAGAGCAGCGTGCATCTGGATTTAATGGTATTACAGATTTCGATATGTTCGATATTTGAAATGTTTCTTTGTCCTTGGTTTTTTAGACTTGGAGAAAAGGATTCTGGCTGCAACTGAAAGAAAAGAGGAAAGGATAAAAGATTTGGAGGCACTCCAGAAAGAGGCAGACGATTTGAAGAACTTTATTGTTGACAAAGTGGAAAAATATGGTCTGTGCTCCACTTAAGCCTGCAAGGGCTTCCCTTCCTCAAAATTAGTGGAAGCATTTTTAGTGTTTGCCATGGGAGAATGCTGAAGGCAACACAGGGCAAAACTGCCTCGGACTAGGATTATGGGATAAATGCAGTCCTTTAAACTTGATCCTTTAAGCGTTTGCTGAATCTAGTGCTACGAACTGGTTCTCATCGAGCACCAAGAATGGTTCTGTCCAGTTTTTAAAATCTGTTAAATATGTTTAAGTATTTTCTTTCTAGTATTTTTTTTTTGGAGCAAATTATGGTCCAGTCCTGTGTTTTACAGTCATATAGGGAATGTACAACCCTGACTGTCCACTAGGGGACGCAAGAGTAAAATTAAAAATGCCCATCTCTTGCATCTACAGTGCCAGAGCAAAAAAAATCATATTTTACTCAAGTTATGAGTTTGTTGAACAGAATAAGATAAGTTGTGCACCACAAAATAATGACAACGAAAACATTTTTCTATTTAGTTGTCCTCACTGAGTCACAATGATTCTTATGAGCCAGGTTTTAAAGTGAATCATTCAAAAAGACTTTAAACTTCCTCCAATAGTAAGCAGTTCAAAGTATTTTCATTGTTTTTGGTTCATGGTTAAGTAATTAAAACCTCTATAGATTAAAAATCTACTTCAGCATTACTTCCAGAGTTCAGATCTACAGCTGCTCCAAGTGCAATAAGAAAAGACAGTCAAGTTTAGACGCCTGCTGCTTGTGGAATGTGTTCGTTTGTCTCTCGCAGGAGGTGGAGGGTCCGTGCTTTTGTCCTACCGTGTTAACAGCCTCTCTGTTTACTATTGAATTGCAAAACCAAAGGTAAAGCACCACTGATGTTATTTCATTGATCTGTCTGAGTGGATTTTCCCCCCTTTTTAGTTATAAGTGTCGTTGAGACATTTTATCTGAGATAATTTCATCTTCATTGAGTAAATTTAAGGGAAAAAAATCATGAAATAGATCAAATGTTTTAAAACGATTTAAAAATGAACCTACCTGATCTGATCCTTAAAAATGACTTTTAGGAGTAACATGTAGTCAGGTTTTTGACTTAAATAAAACCAGTTAATTTAGGTATTTAGTTTTTAATTTTTATGTACATTCAGTTCATAAAAAGTAAATTTTTTACCTTTTTTTTCTGGTTTTGCTTAGCAAGTCTGTTGAATGGTTAAACTGTGGCTTTCAGGTTTCTGAAGGAACTGCCACCTCACCTAATCTCTTCTGGAAGTTTACAAAGAGAAAACAAAGAAAAATGCTATGTGAACTGGTTAAAGGCGACAGAATGTAGGGCAAATGACCTTAAATAAGGAATCAATTTAGATTCACCTTTTACACTGTGTGCTTTGGAGAACTTGCCTTCAGAATCTACATAGCTGACCACTTTTTATTGCCTCAGGAATACAGTGATAATCAATAGCTCTGGGCTACTTAAGGTCTAAACTGACAGAGTTTAGTTTACCTCTCCCTGGTTATTTGGATCATTTCACTAATTTAGCTCAGCCGAGACAACCATTAGTTGAACATGAACCTCCTGCACTTTGACTCACCTTTAAACTGTCTAATTACTGAGGAATCCTCCCTTATTTAAGGCCATTTCACTGATCTCATGCCAGTTCATTTCAGCGTATCCTCTTTGAAAGTGAGAATAGCTGTTAACATAATTGTTGTTAGGATTTTGTAATTGTTATGCGTGAGAAAAAATATTATTTTATCATTTAATAAAAGCCTTTTCTGTTGCAACCACTGATGTAATCAGTTATCTTTCTCTTGATACTAAAAAAGTAGCCTACCACAATACTATGGTTTTGTGTATAATACATTGGAGTACCATGCTAATACCATGGTGAATGAATATAGCAGTAAGTTACATTATATAATTATCATTGTTAAAACATGGTGGTAGCCACAGTACTAACTTAGGTAGCCTACATTAAAGTAAATAGATCTGACATTTCGTTGGTACTGACAAACAAATTGAATACATTTGCCCACACGGGACAAAATACGACTATATTGCACACATTTTTCAGTCAGAAACCCCAACAATCCCTCCCTGAGTACGGTAACGTTAAATATCTTTGCTGTGTCTGAGGTAACATACCGTTTCAAATCCCATAAAACATCGCGTTTCCCTCAGTGTATGCAAATGCTTGCCATCACTTATTAATTCGACGTGTACATACATCAGTCAACTTGGAATCATATTCTTTAGTGCTCTTTTAATTAGTTTTATCCGTTTTGACCATACCGTTGCTTACCTCAAGACCACCTTCGTGAATGGGGGAGGGAGGGCGCGAGACGCGAGTCGTCGAGGGCTCGAGGCATGCGCAGAAGATCAGCGTCGGAGGAGAAAAGTTTCGCACAGTTCCAGCTGCAGTATAGCAGCAGCAGCACAGTCTGCAGGGATCAGTCTCAGCGCTGCAGTTTCCAACGCAAAACCAGGATTACTGCACACACAGGCTGAAGAAAGAATCTAGAAACATGCTGTTACAGCTCACAGCCCTTCTAAGTAAGTTTCATTTTAGTTTGCTTGTGGCAAAGTCTCTCACTATAAATGTTTGCCCTGTTTTCACTGCCACAAGGCATGGTTTCTCAAACTTTAAGCAGTTATCTTTTTGTAATTGATTTACTTTAAGTAGCCTAGATATCTTAAACTTTCTACAGAAAATCAATATTATTGAAATAACTTTTTGTTTTAGAAAGTATATGTATTTTACACCTTTGCATGTTCACTTGTGATTTATATATTTTTTGTTCTTATTACACTTCAATTAACTTCTTCTTTTTTTTTTTACTTTTAAAATAATATACTTTTATATAATTTAATTTAAATGTAATTTCAATGAACTGCCATACAGCCAGTTGCATATAGCATTTATACTAAGACTCTAAAAAAAATGCTGGGTTGCTTCAACCCATGTTTGGGTCAAATGTGGACATTTTTTGATTCAATTTTAAACCCAATGGTTGGGATTGTCCATATTTGACCCAAACATAGGTGGAAACAACCCAGCATTTTTAGATTGTGTGTGTGTATTTGTAACTGTGAGTGTGTGTTGGTTCCAAAAGGGGAGTTTAGCAGAAGAACCTTTCAGTGAATAGTTCTTAAAAGAACCTTTTTTTTCTTAGTGTGAACATTTTTTTAATAGTCTGGAGAACCATTTCAAATTAAAACGACCTTTTGTTGCAATGGCAAGAACCCATGGGTGTTAAAGGTTATCCATGGAACCATAAATGCCTAACCCTTTGTTTTAAAAGAGTGTAAGTTAAAATGGCCAATTTAGCAGCCTGGCTGAAATGTTGGTCTATCACCACTCACACTTTTGAGCTTTTCTAAAACTTAAAGGACCTTGAAAATACAAGCAAACAAAGTCTACATGGTATCACGTTTCATTAGTACAAATGCATATACAATTTTTCTTCCACACAGTTTTAGGGGCATGGGCTCTTGCAGATGTGCCTGAGCTGGGAGATGTTTGCACAGAGGGGAGCTGTTATCCTGCCACAGGAGATCTTCTCATTGGAAGAGCTGACCAACTCTCGGCAACCTCAACATGCGGACTCCAGAAACCTGAGCCCTTTTGTATCGTCAGTCATTTGCAGGTAACCTATGTGCTGCATCTCAAAAACCCTTTTGAGTAAATGCAGATGTTTTGTCATTAAAAGTCTCAGAACCATCGACTCATTGACTTGTGGTGGAAATGAGGACTTAATTTTTCAGGTTGCAAAGATAGGCATTCATTTTATGTAAACGTCATGATGTCAATTGATATATGTTCACCCGAAATGAAAACTACACCCTGTGGGCTTTACATTTGGCCTGGTAATTATATTGTAACACCACATTTGAGGATTTATGTTTTATTTCCAATTGTGGGATTTCTCCCAACACCCCTCAGGGCTTTTATCTGGAACATCTTCAGAAAGAGCTTTATTGCGGTCCTGTTATTTCATGTGGGTGTTTTTGGAACATGAAGTTATGTTTGTCTGTGGAGATTTGTTTCAGGACCTGTGACCTTCGAATGTCTAGACTACTTCCTTCTAGACAAAATGCCTTACATTTTTTTTTTACATAGGTCCATTGAAAATGTTATGAGGGTCTTCTGAATCTTCAAAACTGCAACCTGCAGGTTTATAGAGGTTTATTGATGCTATGGCTGAGTTATAATCACTCATGACAAACCATAACAGAGATAATTGCTTCTAAGCCATGTCTGGAGACCAAGAATTTGCTTTACACCATCGTATCAGTTCTTTTGATCAGAAGTCTCCAGTTTACCTTCATCTCTTTTCACGTTTAATCATTTAAAGCTAGGTGGTGTCATCAAAGCTTTGCAGTGCAACCTTTTGAGTTGGAGCTCATGGCATACAGACAGTTATTAAAATGGTGGTGGGGATGTCATCCTCCCTTGTGAGGTCAAATGCCGGTTATGAGGTGGAGGTAGACAGGAACTCGTTTTAATGCACTAGTCACATTACAACAACATTTTTGTCCCAACTTTAAAGCTAATTCTCCTCAAGAGAACTAAATTGCTAAATTGATAGGTTTTTAATGAGGAGAAAATGTCCCAAAGCAACTCTGAACATCTGGAGAGCACATGAAACCAATGCTCTCTGTAGTTATTTAGACTTTGAAAAAGCTGCATAATGTAAATCAAGACCAAGTGCTTCAGGATCTCAAAGACCTTTACAGTCATTCGTTTCATTTGGAGAAGTTTTGGCGTCACAAGAATGCAATTGACCTTATCTGGTTTTCCCACCCCCTCCATCACAGGAAGAGAAGAAGTGCTTTGTGTGCGATTCCACGGAAACCTACGATGAGAGGATGCACCACCTAACCAGCCATAGAATTGAGAATGTTGTGACTACGTTTGCTCCGAACCGCCTGAAGACTTGGTGGCAGTCGGAAAATGGTGAGTTGAGCCCTGACTCCAAACAAGACAATGGCTCATCTTCCTGTTTAGTACCAAGTGTTTGTTCAGTCAAGGTATGAAAGACTGCTCTATCCGTATAGTTCTCATGGGAACATAGGAAGGCTGTGAAACACTTATTATAGGGAACTCTCTCTTATTAGTGTGTCTGTTAGTTCCCCTATAATCAGACCAATGGAGGGACGAAACTTCAAAGCAGTTGTATAATTGCTGACCAGTTAACATGATGACCTGTCTTTAAAGTGTGGAATGACAACTCTTTTTTCTTTTCCCTTGGGAAAGAGTTTTCTACCTGCGGATAGTGTTGATTTTTTATACTGGTTTAAAACAGCATAAGATAAATGACACAATCATTTAAAAACATGTATTCTTATTATCTAGTAATATATCATTTTATATTAAACACAGTAAAATTATAATTTGATTATTATTTCTTAGAAAAAATATACTTGAGCAAAACTAATTCACTGCTTATTAATATTTGGGGGGAAATGTCAGCTAAATCAGTCATCTGACTTAACCAATATGTAGGGGAAAAAAGGAAATATCATAGAGAGGACAGACTCAGTAATTCAAAAAGTCTCTTAAAATATCAAATAATTTAACCTTTGGTTCAGCTCAGTAAAATGTCATGTGGTGTGACTCTGAAAACCTGACAAAAGACATTTATAATGAATAATTTATTGTATTTGTAAAAAAAAAAAAATTATTTATTTTTTGCAAATATTTAAAGCTACACTATGTAACTTTTCCGTCCACTAGAGGTCGCCTGTTCAAAACAAAGGCGTAGTTTGATGACGCCACGTTTGAGCGCAGAATCTTGGGACATGTGGTCTTCACCTCATAGCCGGTGGAAAACAGTCAGGATAGGACTCGGGCAGAAATCATGTTCATGGATGCGATTATTAACATTACTGTAGTGAAGCAGAGCAGGACCGAGTGTTGTGGAGCTGAGCAAGGCTGCAGGAGCGATTGAAGAGCGGGACTGTTATTATGGCATAATCGCCGGCGGGACTTTTATTATGACACGGTTGCCGGCGCCACTTCCTCTTTTCCAATCATGAGTATGAGGTAACGCAACTCTGTTTATCGTATTAGATATATCTGAGTGTGTTGAAAAGGAAGTTATGACGTTCGCTCAGCGGCTGCTATGACACTTGTTCACACTGCAGTGAGAGTAAAGTGTTTCACTGAATAAAACCGGAAACCGAGGGTGACGCAGATATGACGCAATCGACAGGCGACTCCCTCACACGCATAGCTCACACGTCCCGGTTCCTCGGTTAAAATAGCAATTTCTCACGATTTACAAATAGTTGGAAACATTTGGGATATTCTAAGTACTCAACTGAACAAAATATAAAACACTGGCCTAGTGGTTTCTGGATATTTTACTGCAAAAATCCTACATAGTTCACCTTTAAATTAGGGCTGCACAATATATCAAAATTATCGAAATATCGCAAATGTACATATCGCGATATGTATATATCGCACGGCACGCAATATCTGAATGATTTTAATAGGCTGCTTCAACATTGCGAAAAGTGTACGTTTTAGGTCGACGCATATAGCAGAGAATAGACTGGACACACGACTGTTACTTATGTGACTTGCTTGACGTTAAAGAGTTACACAATAACTTGCAAAAAACAACTCCTTGCAGTCTCGCGCTGTCTGACACACACCGAAACGTGCGCACAAGCCGCCTCTCTGAAAGTGTGTGATCCCTTCAGTTCTGTTTCGTGCCTTGTTACACACTCAAACTGTCAAATATACACACCGTTATGTCAAAATTGCTGCTTTGTAGCTTTATTATGTATCAGTGTATATTTAATTAATGTGAAGACTACTGTTTTTAGTTCTTATTTCTAATAACAAAGATAAATTAAAATAACAAAAATAATCGTTTAGGTGTCTTTGTTTACCTGGATGTTCTTGATGTTAAGTTTTAGAGTTTTTGGTATTTAAATATTGGCATTACATTTTTTGTTTGTTTACATTGATGTTAAAATTATATTGTCAGATTTGTGACATCAATTTTTGCTAAAACACTGCTGGTCACTTTCAGAAGTTGTAGCGATGCTTTCTTTTCCCAGAAAGAATGTTAAACACATAAATGGTATCATTCTCAGTTTTTAAAAGTTTAAAAAAAATATAAATTTAAATAGATTTTATACACTTAAAGCAATATCGTATCGCATATCGAATATCGCATTATTTAACAAGGTATTGCATATCGCATTTTTCTTCAATATCACGCAGCCCTAATTTAAATGTATATTAACTTTTTCAAATGATTATTAAGACGCATTCAAACACTGATTAATATAATATTCATGGTGTAAGGAAAATATGTTTTTACTTGATGGTTACACCACATGACATTTTTAGTTATTTATTTTAAACTTTAAAATGGTATAAATGTTTTCAAAGTCATATGAAATCAACATGAATACATTGTGTACATCTTTTACACTAGAGTTCTAAAGATTTTTACTTTTCTCTATTGCAGACAGTCTTATTTTTACCCTTAAACTTGCGTGATTCTTGAAACAAATGCCATTGGCTCTCATGTTTTACAATATTGCCAAGTTTGAAAATGCTGGAACACAAATGCAGATTTGAGGTAAAAGGCAAGTTTTTCAGTGAATAATGTCTTAAATTAAAATCTATTCCTAATACAAATCTATCATATAGGTTCAGAAGATTAAGGGTACGTACACAACGGCGATCGGAAAAGTCTTTCCTTTGCGTTGTTTTTGTGTATAGACGACAACATTATCAAAATGATCCCCGACCATTCACATGGATCCACGAAAATGATTACAAATGCTGTATTATTCATGCCAGTAGTTGGCGATACTTTGTAAAGAAGTGACCAAAAACGCATACAAATTTGTTTGTTTTTAGTACAGTGACCCAAAGACATGCATATTTAACATGGGAACGCTCCCATTATTCTACGACTAATGAAGCCATTTGGATGAGTTGCGAAACATCTTTAGCCAAAAGGAGAAGGTTCAGCTGTTTCAAACTGTTAGAATGTACAGTTTCTACAAGCCATATGTTCCTCAATTACATGAACTGACAGAGGAAATGGAAATCCAGAGATTTACTGGTTATCGTAGTGGAGGAGTGTGAAATGTAGCGGAACAGGAAACAAGGGACCATGAATGCAACCAGAGAAGCCTGTGAATGTATGGTTTAGGAGTGAGTATGTGGTAGGAGGACAGAGAAGTACTTACCCATGAGAGAGACAGCTGCCAACTGGACCAAAGGCCTGGGAATACAGGGGGGAACTCCTACTTAATTAAAGATACGACTCTGTTTATTCTTATTTTTGATGTTTATAGACCCTCAAAGCCCTTACCCAATAAAAAGGCAGTGTAACTATAGAGCAGCAGAGTACTATTAGAGCAATTGTGCATTGCTGCTTAATGTACAAGCTGCAGATGTTCCTGGTAAAATTGTGTAATTTGTACTGAAACTATGTTGCTCAAGCCTTCCTTTACAGTTTCATTACTATAATAAAGGAGAAAATTGTTAACGTTTTACAAATAGCTCCCATTAGTTAACATCAGTTAACTTGATTTAAACTAAAATTAGCATTTGTTTTGTCACAGTATTTATTAATCTTTGTGAAATGTTCATGTTAGCTCAGGTCTATTAAATAAAATATTATTAAATAACATTTAAAGATACAACTTTGGATTTGAATATATTAATAAGGCTGAACTGACATTAACTAAGATTAATAAAGGTATTTTTTATTGTAAGTTCATGTCAACTATTGCACTTAACTAATGTTAATAAATGGAACCTTATTGTAAAGTGTTATCGAAAAATCATACACAAGATCTTATTAATATCTCAAATGTTTCTTTGAGTCAGCAATTTGACTAAATGGAGAACAAAAATAGACTTTTGCTTAAAAAAATAGTATTTACTAAAAAATACATTTAGAAACTTTATTGAAAAAAAAACACTCACTTGTATTCAATGTAGGTCAATGACAAATAAACAGAAACAATCTTTAAAAAAATAAGAAAATTATTTCAATTTTGTCACCCACATTACTGTATGGCATATATTTTGAAAATACGGTATATTTCAAATATATTCAGTTTCAAGCATTTAAGCATAAACCGTTATATTAAAGACTTTAAAGACCATGAGAAGCATAAATTCAGTCTGTATGCCCAGACTTTTTTATTGGCAATGTACACTTAACAAATAAAGGTTCCAAAATTCCACAGAAGAACCATTTTTGGTTCCATAAAGAACCTTCAGTGAACAGTTCTTAAAAGAACCATTTTTTCTTAGTGTGAAGAACATGTGAAAAATCTTCATGAAACCATAGATGCCAATAAAGAAGTGTATCTGGCAGTTAACAAATGGAAGTGCATTAATAAATGTGGAGATGCATCCCTTTGTCTGGACCATCTTTCCTGATGTCTTTTTCTCTCTTTCAGGCCTGGAGAACGTCACAATCCAGTTGAACCTTGAGGCAGAGTTCCACTTCACCCACCTCATCATGACCTTTAAAGTAAGTGCTTAGGGGACACAGTCAGTTGGTGACGTGTGTTTAGGGGGAAGGTGTCGCCACAGCCCACGGGCTGAGGTGAGATTTGAGGTCGTTAAGAGAGAATGCGGGAAGGGAAGGCGGGGGTTGATGTGGATTTTGCTGGCAGGAGGGGAAGTGTTGCTCAGTGTGTGGGAGCCGTGGGAGGTCTGGGATAAACCCAGCTGTGCAGCCGACTGAGGCCGATGGAATGCTTCAGCTAAAGATTACATTTCAGCATGATCTCACTTCAGCAATACAGTTAAAAGATATCAGGGAGCACAGATTAAACGTCTGGCGTCACGAGAACAATAGTGCTCATGTGATGTTCAGTGCAAAGATTGTTGGGAAATGGCACAGGAACAAGATATTCATCACTGTTTTTTGTTAATATATAATATAATATAATATTAATATCCAATACCATGGCATGTACATGTTTCTAACTGTACAATGTCTAGTCATTTAACTTGATAACTTAAAAACAACAAATAAACAAGAAATTATGACAAATTAGGAAACCAGTGATGATATCAGGTAGCCTGACAAGCCAGACCCACATCAAGATTTTGGACGTCTAGATTTCTAGGCTAAATATCAGGGTTATTATTGTTGAATAAAATTATTTTTAAAAAAAAGTGTTATTTGAAATAAAAGAAGTGTTAACTATAATAAAATAAAATATAAAAAAGTATACTTATTTTAGTTCGGTTAGTTTTCATTTAGTTTTACTTGGAGTACTAAAATAACTAAAACTAAATAAACTGATAATTAATAAAAATAACAAACACAACAAAATCACTAAAACTTTAACTAGAATTAAAGTGAAAACAGAAAATTCTAAATATGAACAAAAACTATAGTAGTATACAGTATCTGTGATGATAACACAACAAACAACACTGGATGATATATCGTTTTGGTCAATATTATTTCGCCGTAATTTAATAGCACTTAAATTTAATACATTTTAAATTATGCATTGTAATAAAATGCCTAAATTCAATTTTAGCTGTTAAAATAATTTATTTTAAAAGGATTAATCTTTAATGTCATCCATTAATTGGTTATTGGCTATAACATGAATTTAATAATCGGCTTATTGTATAGACCAGAATTTTTATTTCAATGAATCCCTAAAAATTATAATAAATGTCACGTTTCGTCATGATTTATTGGTACGAAAACTTCAAAGGTGCACTTTGTAATTTTCATGCTAATCAAATACAAAGTAGTTAATATGGGTAACAATTTTAAGGTGATGTTGTCAGGATACTGAGAGTGAAGACCCAGATGCAGAATGAGCAGGGGGTGAAATTTATTAACAATATTTGACTTAGGACAAGACTGGTGAGACAGGAACAAAGTCCAAACAATAGGGGCAGGACACAATGGGAGAAGTGGCTGGTCAGGGTAGAGACAGCAGGGATGGGATGACCAATGATGGAGACGAGGCAGCAGCTCGAGGAACCAGGCTTGACAGTAGGTGATGTGACTTGCTGTGAAACCAGACTGGTTGCCAGGCCAGGAGAGTCCAGGGTGACCAGGGTGGAACAGGATGCAGGACGGGAAACACCACAAGACAACACACAAGACTTAAGACGAGACAACAAGAGAAACAAACATGAGCAAAAAGCAAAACTAAGAATAGGGATAAATGCCAACAAAGTAACTAGAATCCAAAAAGAAAACAGAAGAAAGATCTCTCAAAAGAGAGAAAAGGCAAAATAAATAAAAACTAAAAATAAATAACTGGAACTAGAAACTAAATCTGTAACGTTGCAGGAAACTAGAGAGAGAAAATAAGGATAGGGAAAAAGTAACCAAAAACTATACTAGACGAGATAAACTACTATCACCAGGACAAGGTTAGCTAGACACGAGGCATACAACAAAAGCACACAACGAACCAGCAAGGACAAGAGGGAAATGAGCTCAATATAAAAGGGAAGAGCACATGAGGATCAGGTGAACACAATTAATCAAACAAGGACTAGACGAGGACTAAACAAGGGGGCGTGGTAAAGGGAAACAAGGAGGTGGGACGAGAGGAGCACATGGCCAACACAAACAAAGACAGAACCATGTGGTCAGACACAAGACAAACAAAGAAACATTGAACAGACACAAGACAGACAAGACTGACAGGGCAGGACCCTGACAGATGTAGTTACTCGTTACATGCACTTACTATAGTAATAACAATCAACTAACCGTAACCATAACCCTATAGTAAGTACATGTAGTTAATTAATATTACTAATATTATTATTATCATCAATATTGGAAGTATTGATCCCAAGCTTGCAATGTCCTATTGTGCTCTCTCTATATAGACGTTTCGACCGGCTGCCATGGTGATCGAGCGTTCTTCAGACTTTGGCAAGACTTGGCAAGTGTACCGTTACTTTGCTTATGACTGCGAGACCTCCTTCCCCTTCGTCTCTCATGGACCCATGACCAAAGTGGACGATGTTATCTGCGATTCTCGCTACTCTGACATTGAACCCTCAACTGAGGGCGAGGTGAGCGTCTGGGAATTTACTGCACTTCTGGTGGATGCTTCCTTCAATACTGGATTTTTCATTGACTCTTGTTCCTTTTGGTTCTGAAGGTCATCTTTAGGGTTTTGGATCCAGTCTTCAGGATTGATGATCCCTACAGCCCCAGAATCCAAAGTAAGTGACATTTTCTTTGAAATTGGCCTAACAGAGCAACCAAATGGTTGTATTACTAACTTCTTGCTCTCTATAATTTCCCTTTCCCTTCTATAGACATGTTGAAGATCACTAATTTGAGGGTGAAGTTCACTAGGCTGCACACTCTCGGGGACAACCTTCTGGACTCGCGTATAGAGATCAAGGAGAAGTACTACTACTCAATCTACGACATGGTGGTCAGAGGAAACTGCTTTTGCTATGGACACGCATCTGAATGTGCCCCCGTTGATGGAGCTGGAGAGGCTATGGAGGGCATGGTGAGTTTTATCAAGCCATGCAAAAGCCATTTGTTGTTGTAATTTAAAATGCTCCTATTATGCTATTTTAAAGGCTCCTAGTTTTGTTTTAGAGGTCTCTTACAACAGGTTTACATGCATCCAAGGTCAAAAACACTTTAATTTTCTCATAATATACATTATATACAGCATCAGCTCTTTTCTCACAGTGTCTGAAACGCTTCGATAAAGGATTCAGTCTCTTTAAACCCCTCTTGTGATTGGTCTACTCTGCTCTGATTGGTCAGATGGAACAGTCTGTTGTGATTGGTCTACTCTGCTCTGATTGGTCAGATGGCCCAGTCTGTTGTGATGGTCTACTCTGCTCTGATTGGTCAGATGGATCAGTCTGTTGTGATTGGTCTACTCTGCTCTGATTGGTCAGAAGGCCCAGTCTGTTGTGATGGTCTACTCTGCTCTGATTGGTCAGATGGCCCAGTCTGTTGTGATGGTCTACTCTGCTCTGATTGGTCAGATGGCCCAGTCTGTTGTGATTTGTCCACTCTGCTCTGATTGGTCAGATGGCCCAGTCTGTTGTGATTGGTCTGCTCTGCTCTGATTGGTCAGATGGATCAGTCTGTTGTGATTTGTCTACTCTGCTCTGACTGGTCAGAAGGTCCAGTCTGTTGTGATTGGTCTACTCTGCTCTGATTGGTTCGATGGATCAATCTGTTGTGATTGATCTACTCTGCTCTGATTGGTCAGATGGATCAGTCTGTTGTGATTGGTCTACTCTGCTCTGATTGGTCAGAAGGCCCAGTCTGTTGTGATTGGTCTACTCTGCTCTGATTGGTTCGATGGATCAGTCTGTTGTGATTGGTCTACTCTGCTCTGATTGGTCAGATGGCCCAATCTGTTGTGATTTGTCTACTCTGCTCTGATTGGTCAGATGGATCAGTCTGTTGTGATTGGTCTACTCTGCTCTGATTGGTTCGATGGATCAGTCTGTTGTGATTGGTCTACTCTGCTCTGATTGGTCAGATGGATGTCTGTTGTGATTTGTCTACTCTGCTCTGATTGGTCAGATGGCCCAGTCTGTTGTGATTTGTCTACTCTGCTCTGATTGGTCAGATGGCCCAGTCTGTTGTGATTTGTCTACTCTGCTCTGACTGGTCAGATGGCCAAATGTCCCCCTCCAATCACAACAAATTAACTTAGCAATTGCAAATTGCAAGAAATTATGAAAATGTAATGCTGTATTTTACCAGAATGAATAGACGATAAACACCGTAAATTTAATAGGAAGTAGTTTTTGAAGAAAGCAAGGGAGTTTCATCAAAAACATCTGTGTCTGCTTCATTGACTATGCTAGCTAAAGCATTTGATTGTGTGGATCACAACAAATTATGGCAAGTAGTTAAAGAAATGAGATTACCAGACCACCTAATCTGTCTCCTGAGAAACCTACATGTGTGTCAAGAAGCAACAGTTTGCACCGGACATGGAACAACTAATTGGTTTAAAATTGGGAAAGGAGTAGGACAAGGCTGTATATCGTCCCCCTACTTATTTAACTTGTACGCAGAGTACATCATGCGAAATGCAGGGCTGGATGAATCACAAGCCAGAATTAAAATGGCTGGGAGAAATATCAACAACCTCAGACATGCAGACAATACCACTCTAATGGCAGAAAGCGAAGAGGACCTAAAGAGCTTCTTGATGAGGGTGAAAGAGAAGAGTGTAAAAGTTGGCTCAACCCTGACTGTTCATTGGAAGGACAGATACTGAAGCTAAAGCTCAAATACTTCTGCCAACTAATGAGAAGAGAGGACTCATTAGAAAAGACCCTGATGCTGGGATTGATTGAAGGCAAAAGGAGAAGGGGGAAGGCAGAGGATGAGATGGTTAGATAGTGGCATCGATGCAATGAACATGAAATTGGGCAGACTCAAGGAGATAGTGGAAGACAGGGAGGCCTGGCATGGGATCGCAAAGAGTCGGGCAAGACTGGGCGACTGAAAAACAAACAAACAAACAGACACATTTTTGATTTATGCCTCATTTAAAGCAGCAGACCTTTTTGTGGCTTTCTTAACCTCTGGTTTGAAGAAAACATCTCGCACACATTTGTCACGGAAAGAAATCGTTTGAACTTCCATCACAGTCTGCTGCTAATTCAGTCTGGATCTGTTTCACATTAGTATGAAAGTATGTGGACCGCCTCATGGTTTCAATACTGAATAGTTTACAGTGCAAATAATCATGTGGCAGAGAAAATGCACGCAGAAGGTCTTGTTCGAGTGTCTTGTTTACATACCTTTTTTGGTTCTGTTTAATTTATGTTTGAAGTTGTAGTATGTTTCTGCGGGTTTATATCAATGATTTTTAGTGCCAAAAATGAAATACACCAAAAGAACGAGTTTCCTGTTTAGTCTGCCGTCGTCTCTGTTTATAATCCGTCTGAACTGAGATGCGTCTGTGTCTGTTGCAGAACTTACAAAACATATGTAATAAACTGAAAATACATACAGATCTCACTACATTTTTATAGGCACCGTAGTAACCCTAGATTTTCTTCAGGTACAAAGAAGTTCTCTGAAAGCTCACATAGACTGTGTCTAGATCTGCCAGAGCTGGAGTTTGTTTAATGTAGACCAGATGCATCCAATATAAACATTTCCTGTTGCCATCTGGTTTAGGGCCGTATTTGTATGTTTTGAGCAACTGCATCTTTTATCTAAGTTTCTGTTGTATTAAGTAGCTTTTTACAAAACATTTCAGCGTCTGAGTAAGAAGTTGGCTCTCCAAATTTTTACAATTATTTTGAGTCTTTTATTATTGGTTATCATTATTATGTCTGCTTTTGCCGTAGGTCCATGGCCATTGTATGTGTAATCATAACACCAAGGGTCTGAACTGTGAGCGCTGTCAGGACTTTTACCATGACCTGCCTTGGAGGCCCGCCGAGGGACGCAACACCAACGCCTGTAAAAGTATGAAGTTATCCTACATTAAATCATGGGTCAATGAAATCACGCTAATTTTTTGTCAGTATCTATTAATTCATCTAAAATAACTTTATATGGCACAAGGTTAGTTCAGGTTACAAAATGTAATGTGGTGCAAACCCAAAAACTTGATATTTATGAAAAAATAATATTTAAAACCTTTTAAAAATAAAAATGAAATGATTGTATGTTCTTAGTGTAATGAAAACATGCCATTACTTTTTTCTTGATGTTTACATTACATGGCTTATTTAGCGTCATTAAATTTGAACTTTTCTTAAAAAAAAAATTTAAACTCCATGAAACCACTAGATTTTTAAAAGTCTTTTCTTTATCTTGGACGCTTTTATATTTCAACATAAGTGTTATGTGTTCATTTCGTTCTATGTTACTGCGTTATAGTTGCTAAACATTGTTATTATAATTCTTTGTTATATCATTGTTTTTACATGACAGTTTCTAAACAACGTCGATGTTAGTTTTGTAGTACCATTGTTACTGCATTATAATTTCTTATGACATTGGCTCAATATCAATCAATATTTTAACTTTGATATGTTACTAAAATGTTTTGTGAGATTATTGTAACTATGTGTAATCACATAGTCGAAAATTACTGCAAAATAGCTTTTAAACAACACTGTAGTTATTTGTTGTACAAATTTTACTGCATTAGTTTTTAAACAACCTTGTTGTAGTTATTTGTTGTACAAATTTTACCGCATTATATTTTTAAACAACGCTGTTGTAGTTATTTGTTGTACAAATTTTACTGCATTATAGTTTTAAACAACGTTGTTGTAGTTCTTTGTTGAACAAATTTTACTGCATTATAGTTTTAAACAACGTTGTTGTAGTTATTTGTTGTACAAATTTGACTGCATTATAGTTTTAAACAACGTTGTTGTAGTTATTTGTTGTACAAATTTGACTGCATTATAGTTTTAAACAACGTTGTTGTAGTTATTTGTTGTTAACATTTTACCGCATTATAGTTTTAAACGTTGTTGTAGTTATTTGTTGTACAAATTTTACTGCATTATAGTTTTAAACAACGTTGTTGTAGTTATTTGTTGTACAAATTTTACTGCATTATAGTTTTAAACAACGTTGTTGTAGTTAATTGTTGTACAAACTTTACTGCATTATAGTTTTAAACAAAGTTGTAGTTCTTTGTTGTTGAAATTTTACAGCATTATAGCTTTTAAACAACGTTGTTGTAGTTATTTGTTGTACAAATGTTACTGCATTATAGTTTTAAACATTGTTGTAGTTATTTGTTGTAAAATTTTTACTGCATTATAGTTTTAAACATTGTTGTAGTTATTTGTTGTAAAATTTTACAGCATTATACCTTTTAAACAATGTTGTTGTAGTTATTTGTTGTACAAATTTTACTGCATTATAGTTTTAAACATTGTTGTAGTTATTTGTTGTAAAATTTTTACTGCATTATAGTTTTAAACAATGTTGTAGTTCTTTGTTGTTCAAATTTTACTGCATTATAGTTTTAAACATTGTTGTAGTTATTTGTTGTAAAATTTTACAGCATTATAGCTTTTAAACAACGTTGTTGTAGTTATTTGTTGTACAAATGTTACTGCATTATAGTTTTAAACATTGTTGTAGTTATTTGTTGTAAAATTTTTACTGCATTATAGTTTTAAACAAAGTTGTAGTTCTTTGTTGTTAAAATTTTACAGCATTATACCTTTTAAACAATGTTGTTGTAGTTATTTGTTGTACAAATTTTACTGCATTATAGTTTTAAACATTGTTGTAGTTATTTGTTGTAAAATTTTTACTGCATTATAGTTTTAAACAATGTTGTAGTTCTTTGTTGTTCAAATTTTACTGCATTATAGTTTTAAACAAAGTTGTTGTAAAAATTTTACTGCATTATAGTTTTAAACAAAGTTTTAGTTCTTTGTTGTTCAAATTTTACTGCATTATAGTTTTAAACAACGTTGTTGTAGTTATTTGTTGTGCAAATTTTTACTGCATTATAGCTTTTAAACAACATTGTTCTAGTTTGTTGTACAATTGTTACTGCATTGTCTACCACTATCTGCATTATCTCATTAAAATTTCCTTGGTTCTTTTACAGAGTGTAACTGCAATCAACACTCTGATTCCTGTCATTTTGACATGGCCGTGTTTCAGGCCTCGGGTAACGTGAGCGGTGGTGTGTGCGACGGCTGCGAGCACAACACCATGGGTCACAAGTGTGAGCAGTGCAAGCCGTTCTTCTACCAACATCCGGAGAAAGACATCCGCGACCCCAACATCTGCGAGTGTACGTGTCCCCTCTCATTTCCTCTCCTGTCATTTCCTCTGAGTTCCCCCCCCCCAGACGCTGCTTCTCCTCTACCTGTCTGGTCTAGTTTGTGATGTGAGTCTGGTCCAGCTGTTCCTTTGTTCATCTCTGCTTATGCAGATTTGGGGAGCAGAAACACCTGGGCTTTGAAGTAGTTCGACACCACAGGGCTAAGCTCCGCCCTTTATCAAAAGCACACATGCGTCTAAGGTTTCACATTCCTCTTTTGTTGTGGTGACTGAGGTTTTTAGTTTGAACCCATTGACCACAAAGCAGAAATGCGGTCTGTGAATTTTACATTAAACTTTGATATCAGTTTGTAATAAGATTCACTTAATATTAATCCAATAATTAACATAAAATAACAACAAAAATATTTGGACAACATGTATTAATGTTCATTTCTATCTTAATTTTTAACATGTCAAGTTGTATAAATTAGCATTATTGAATGTATTATCACCAAACATGAATTACCAAAAAAACACCATCAGTCAAAGCTGCATTTATTTGATCAAAAATATAGTAAAAACTGTAATATTGTGAAAGATTATTCCAATTTAACATATTGTAAAATGTAATTTATTCCTGTGATGCTACAGTCTTCAGTGTCACATGATCATTTAGGAATAATTGTAATATATAATATATAAATTGTTATTGGTGCTCAATTATTATTAAAAACTGTTTTTGCTGCTTAATATTGTTTTGTGGAAACCGTAATACATTTTTTCAGGATTCTTTGATGAATTGAAAGTAAAAACAACAGCATTTATTTGAAATTATAAATGTCTTTACTGCCTTAAAATGGTTTATTGTTCGTTACTGCATTAACTAAACTAAATTTTATTGTAAAGTGTTACCAATTGTTTGTTGTGCTAGTATAAATGCTAAACTATGAACTTTGTACTAGACTGTTTTAGCAAAATTACTTGTGAAAAACTGTATTATTATATATAATGAGATAGAGAGCATTTCATTTTTCGTGTGCTGCATTGATATGCCATAAGAACTAGCATGGCTTTTGTTTGTTAAGTTTTCCCATCTGTCCACAGTTCCTCCCATTGTCTTTAAGTATGCTGTCCGGATTTGTCTTTTCCAGCCTGTAACTGTGATCCGGTCGGCTCTCTCAACGGTGGAGTATGTGATCCGCTGACAGACGTGTCTCTCGGGCTGATTGCGGGTCAGTGCCGCTGTAAGCCTAATGTGGAGGGTGAACGCTGTGACCAGTGCAAACAGGGCCATTATGGACTCAGCGACGACCCTCTGGGATGCCAGCGTAAGTCGATGCCTCACACAATAAAGCGACTAATCAGTCTAAATCCAAATCATTTGTCAATGTGAAAATTATTTTGAAAGGTCTTCAAAAGTCTAAAGGAAGCTGTTCTTGTGTTGTTGTTACCCAGCATGCACGTGCAATGCTTTGGGGACAGTTCCAGGTGGAAGCCCATGCGATACAGACTCAGGAAACTGCTACTGTAAACGTCTGGTCACCGGAAGGAATTGTGACCAGTGTCTGGTGGGTGTTCGGATTTCTTTATGAGTCAATTAATATGTATTTGCACAATAAAACTGTAAATTGTAATATTTGACTTTTATGGTAAGTAATTTGACCCTTATATTAAAACATTAATCATCAAGAAGCAGTAACTTGCAGTGAATTTAGAACATATAAGAGGTGTTGTTAGGCTCGACGTGGAGCGCCTTCACAGGGCTTTTATTGCTTTTATAAAACGTTTAGTCCATACAAATATTTATTTTAATATATAGAAGCAGTGGCGCAGTAATACTGTATGTTTGTAGAGTAATTTACAATGGCTTTGAATGCAGCTAAACCAATCAGAATCAAGGACTGGAACAATCTGTTTTATAATATAAATTATACAACAGTGTTTGCTAGTGCTTGAATTTGATTGGCTAATCAGTGTTCCAATAGCCCTGATATTTTCTATAATAGCACTTTTTCTCGTGTAATATTGCTTACATTTTTATTAAATTATTAAATTTGCATTATATATATATATATATATATATTACAGCTTTCTAGCATTCTGTTGTGCAAAAATGTGATCTATTGCCTTCAGAACTGCTGTTTACATTTTACTACTTGTGAGGTCTGTCATAAACACTGGTGTTCAAATGTCTTAACAAGCCTCTCTCTCTCTCTCTCTCTCTCTCTCTCTCTCTCTCTCTCTCTCTCTCTCTCTCTCTCTCTCTCTCTCTCTCTCTCTCTCTCTCTCTCTCTCTCTCTCTCTCTCTCTCTCTCTCTCTCTCTCTCTCTCTCTCTCTCTCTCTCTCTCTCTCTCTCTCTCTCTCTCTCTCTCTCTCTCTCATATAGCCTCAGCACTGGGGTCTCAGTAACGACATGGATGGCTGCAGACCATGTGACTGTGATCATGGTGGCGCAATCAACAACCAGTGAGTAAAACTACTCCTTTCCGTTTTAAATCATCTCTCATTCAAATGTAATTTATTTCAGTATTATCACAGTTTATAATGTTAGTGATTTGACTAACCCTGATTTACCAATGTGAACCCAATGTTACATTAGTATTAATTATAGTATTTAGTATAGTTCTAGTATTGTATTTATTAGTATAGTATTTTAAATAGCTTTTATTTTCATTTTATTTAGTGACAGTGTTTTGTGATGTTACAATTTCAATAGGTTTTGTTATTTTTTATTTCTTCATTAAATGCCTTCATAGTGCCTAAACTGATTTATTTCAGTTACTTGTTTTGTGATTTTACAATTTCAATAGTTTTTTTTTATTTTTAAATTTCTTCATTAAATGCCTTCATAGTGCCTAATCTGAATTATTTCAGTTACTTGTTAAGGCAACATTTTTAACATTGTTTTAAATCTTTTATCGAATATTTAAATTTAATTTTATTTCAGCTTTATTCAGCGAAAACCATTCTATTTTTGTCAACAGTAACAACACTGCCCTATATGTATTAAACTTTTGCATAACTCATAATCATGGACATTGAATGATACCTTAACCTCGATGTTGCTTGCTGATAAATATTTGTTTTTATAAACGTGTTTTTGGGAATATTTTTTATTGATCATGCTGTAACAAAACAGCCCAGACATAATTTATTATATTTTATCAGAATTTATTTGTATTTTATTTAGAACGGGAAAGAAGTGTTGCGATTTGGTGTGTGGGCTAACCAGGATATTTTATTTTATCTATTTTATTTTATTTCTTTTCTTTTTTATTATCAATATCTTGGTTACACACAGTCATATTCAGTTGAATGTGAAATAGATTTATTTATTTTACAAGTAATTATGGGACTTTTCATAGTTTTTTGGATGTGAAAGGATGTAATAGGTCTTAAATTGCATTCATAATGGTCTTTAAAAGGCCTTAAAAAGTCTTAAATTTACCTTGAAAACTGAAGAAAACACTCGCATCTTCTTCAGAACTGGTAAAAACTTCTGCAGTGTAATTTTAATAAGTTGTATCAGCCTGTTGAGAAACTACTGGCAGGAGGCCTGAAATAGCAATGACAAAGAGTGTTTCTTAGTCCAAGATTAAGCCCTGAGCTGGCAATATCGTCCAATAAGAAAACCCTTCCTAAAGAGTTACAAAGGCAGGCTTTAACCAAAGTCCAACAATCAGTCGGGTGCCGTTTCTCACAGGTTTTGTATTCTGACTATGTGTGTGTGTGTGTGTCAGCCTTGAATATTTCCTTTTCTCCAGACCTTGCTGACGAACCATCTAAACCTTTTTCCGTTTCTTTTCCCAGTTGTTCTCCTGAAACGGGCCAGTGTCAGTGTCGCGAGCACATGTTTGGCAGGCGCTGCGACCAGGTGGAATCTGGTTTTTACTTCATCGCACTGGACCACTACACTTATGAAGCAGAGGACGCCAAGTTTGGACCTGTAGGTGTCTTCATTATTCCCATTTATCGAAGTCCTCGCTTGACCCAGTGGTTGACCCAAATATCTCTCCGTTCCTCTGCAGGGTGTGACCGTTGTCCCGAGAACACAGCCTCAGGACAGATCCCCTACTTGGACTGGCATTGGTTTTGTGAATGTTCCTGAAGGTGCCTATCTTGAATTCAGCATTGACAACATTCCCTCCTCTATGGAGTATGACATCATCATCCGATATGAACCTCAGGTGACTTCCTCTACAATTGCGCTGTATTAATTACATTGCGTTATGTGTTACTCATATTGACTATTGAATTCAAACTGAAGTCAGCTTGGACATGTTTCATCAGTCCTCTCTTAAGTAGCGTAAGCAGTCATCACATCATTACATCATCTTTTTGCTCTTTCATGGTCTGTAGCTGCCAGAGCAGTGGGAAGAAGTGTTGATGACTGTCATCAGGCCTCACGTCATTACCGCCGACAGCCGCTGTGCCAACACAATGCCCGATGATGACAACCAGATGGTGTCTCTGCATCCTGGATCCAGGTATGTTGCTGCGTCCCAAAACACACACTGTCCCAGTAGGTACTACATTTGAATTTGAATCTACTTTACGAAAGTACGCTCTATATAGTAGGATTGTGGGGGGTATGAATGTAATCTGGACGTACTACATCTGCCATGTCGTTACTGTCACGTGACCTACCCGCGTCAGTTGCGTCGCTTCACTGCCATTTATAAATCCTCTCCTGAGGCCTCCTGGGATAGTAAAGTGTTATTGTGTATTTGCAGTTCAGAATCTCGCCAGAAGTAGTAGGTCATTTAGGGACTTTTCGCCTACTCTTTTTTCAAATACTATGTATTCGGACTGTCGACTGTTTTTCACAATATATATATTAGGGAAGTATTCAATTTCAGAGTCAGCTTGAGAGAAGAAAGAAAGGCCACCTGATGCACATTCGCTTTCATCCCCACAACAATAATGACAGAACAGCTGTTTGCTGCCTAACTAATGTGTTTTGTTTTTTTTTACCTTGGAAATATTTTTAGTAAGGTGTAATCCACGGCTAGATAATCCACGTCGAGTTGGCAAAGAACCGTCCGACGCGAAGTGCATTAAAATAATTTACCATAATTATACCATGGTCATTCGACGGCATTGACAACATAAAGCTTTTATTGGTGTTTGCGGTGCAATATTTGACCCGGAAGTGTAAAATTGATGGTTATTTTTGTCAGTTACGGCTCATTAGATCCAGCATTCTGGCCGCTTTGCATCAGACACAGAGATTAAGGTGTTTATAAGATTATTATTTGAATGAATGAGTTATAGCATTATTTAAATTAATTGTCGAGAGAGAGATTAGAGATACATACATATGTCTATTCAGTGTTCATTTAACAATGAAGTTGTGAGTTTAATTACTTCAAAATAACGATGTAACCACTTTTGTTGCTGAGAAATATAATAGCAATTCAGTTGCGAAGCTATTTTATGACTAAAAATCGTGGGGCAATATTGATGACAAGTTTCTGTGCTCCTGAATGTTTCTGCGTGTGCGCATTAATATTGAACGGTGATTAAACTGACTTGGAACTACCTGTGCATTACACCGTATTATTGCACACCTTCCAGCCAATCAGAATCGAGTATTCAGACAGACCATGGGATTAGTCATAATATTGTAGATGTGCTCCTGATGCAAAGGCTGCAGGGTACTTATGGTTAACTAAAACTCAATTAAAAACATTTTGTTTATTGAAATAAAGCCAAAATAAAATATAAATAATAGATGAAAAACTTGAACAAAAAATTTAAAATGTTGCCTTGACAGCTAACTAAAATAACTTGAAGCACTAAAATTACTAACTGAAAATAAATAAAAACCTAAATATTAATATTAACATAACAAAATCACAAAATAAACTTAAAGTAAAAACGAAATTAAAAATACACATTCAAAACTATAATGGTATATATAAATAATACTAAAATGAACACTGAAAGGCTGTTGCTAATGTAATGAGCAACATTATGCATTTTGACCAAATTTTAAGGCAGCATCTCATGTATTCTTTACAGGGAATGTAAACCCACAATGCATTGCCACAAATCCATAAAAATGATGATTAGAGATAGGCATATATTTATTTAATTCAAAACCTAATGATAAAAAATAGTTACATCTACTTAAAACTCAAGATTTATGTGCTATATTTTGTTATGCTTATTTGAGCGTCAAGCTGTTAGCTTAGCAACATGCTAATGTAAAACTCTCTTGAAATCAATTGTGAGCTGAGTCTTTTGCCAATCAATGCATGATTGGCAAAATTTAGGTTAAAAAAATCTATTGAAGTGTAGAGATGCAGCATATGACGCACAGCTCACACAGAAGTCACTTTTAAACCAATCAGCATTCTGTTTTTCAATACAGCAAATTCATGTGACCAACTTCTGCATGGGTAAATCTTCCACTCCCATGTGCAGATTCCTATTGAAATGACTTTCTTTTGACTGTGAAAATACGCCGAGCAATGTTAACTGTGTTTAGAAGGCAGCTCACTAGGTTTCGGAAGCCAATGTCTTTGACTGTTGAAAGTAAATTCTCTTGGTTTTACCCATCAGGTATGTGGTGCTGCCCAGGCCTGTGTGTTTTGAAGAGGGCTTGAACTACACCGTGCGCCTGAGTCTGTCTCTATACTCGGCTCTCAGCGATATGCAGTCACCATACACGCTCATCGACTCGGTAGGCTCCCTCTTTTGCCCTCGAAACAGATTGCGTTGGAATCCTCAAATGCTGAACGGTCGATCCTTGCCCTCAGATCGTCCTCATGCCACACTGCAAAAACCTGGATATTTTCTCTGGCTCTGGATCAGAGGGTGGGGACCTGGTGACCAACAGCGCCTGGGAAACCTTCCAGCGCTACCGCTGTTTGGAGAACAGCCAAGCTGTGGTGAAAACCCCCATGACTGATATCTGCAAAAATTACATCTTCAGCGTGTCGGCTCTTCTGCACCAGGGAGCTAAAGGTACATCTACACACATTCAAATGATTAGTTATTCTTGCTAAGAATTTCCTTCAGAAAATAAAATCTAGTTCTATCAAATATGGCATTTCGACTTGATCTGTCAGATCTTTCCACTCTGTTTATAGTGCACACATGTACAGATACTCGCTCTGTCATCATCGCATGGCATTGGCTCCATTCTCTAACCACATAAGCATCCCCTTTTCCCTTTATGATAGACGTGCCAGTCTTCATTCTGTCATCGTTCATTCAGTTTTCATTTTCCTCCTCTCAGCAGAGGTGCTTTCCTGCCTCATGTCAGAGCTTGTAACAGGGCCTCAGGCATAATTATACTGCCTTACATGCTTCCTGTCTGAGACTTTACATTTTCATCAACTGTCAGGGCAAGAAGAAAAGCAAAAGACATGGCTAGAGGCATAAATCAGAACAAAAGCTTTGCTGAGTATAAATGAAAATGTTCACTTCCACATGATAAAATCAAACAAAACACACTACTACTAGAAAGACATACTTAAGACAAGATGCTTTGAAACTGTTACTTGCTAAGCTTCATGTGATAGATGATGTAAAAACTACAGTCAAACTCCTTTCTAGGAAATGTAGGCTACAATTCAAGGTTACACTTTAAAGGAACACTCCACTATTTTTTGAAAATAGGCTCATTTTCCAACTCCCCTAGAGTTAAACACAGCCGATCTCCGGGTCTGGCGGTAGCACTTTTAGCATACGAAATTCTTTGGTCGTTTTTGAGCGAGATGCTAACGGTCTAATCAGATTCAATGATCTATGCTAAGCTATGCTAAAAGTGCTTAAGCCAGACCCGGAGATCGGATGAACGGATTCGAAAACGGTAAAACTCAACTCTTTAACTCTAGGGGAGTTGGAAAATGAGTGTTCCTTTAATAAATAGCTACTTTGAAGCCATTAAACCCTCTGTTGCTCTTTGCGTGGCGGTCAAAATGACCACATTTTTTTATTTTATTTCAATTAAATGAATGTACTATATATAGTTCAATAATGGTCATTTATTGGTCGAGCCAATGGATTACAAAACTGATATCTGATTAAGAGAAAATGCTTAAATATCAGAAAAAGTGATTGGTTGAGCTCTAGAATGCAGAGAAAAGATGGATAACAAATAAATTCTGTTAATTAAAACACTAATATTGAATATGTTTCTCTTTTCCACCTCTGTTTCTCTCAGCCTGCCAGTGTGACCCGCAGGGCTCTCTCAGCACTGTTTGTGACCCGAGCGGTGGACAGTGCCAGTGTCGCCCCAACGTGGTTGGCAGGAACTGCGACAAGTGCGCCCCGGCTACCTTCCTTTTTGGGCCGCAAGGCTGCAGGCGTAAGTACAACTCTTTTAACGTTTCTGGGGTTCGACAGAAGTCTTCATAGTTGGGTAAACTACTACAGTGGTGAATGGAAACTACAACAAATAGGCTATATTTTTCCATTCCCATTTGCTCCAGAAGTCAGAATAAATATCGAGAGAGTTATGTTTGTCAGAAAAGTGAAATATGTCAAATTTGCTGTCACTCCGTCAGCTGTTATATTCGAAACATTCACACTGCAGCGTTAATAGTTTTCTGAAATTTAATGCCAAGGTAATAAAACACAAAATGTGTTTTATTATGTTGTCTAAATTATTATAAAAAAAAAAAAATTTAAATAGCAAAAAACTTATATATATATATATATATATATATATATATATATATATATATATATATATATATATATATATATATATATATATATATATATATATATATATATATATATATATATATATATATATATATATATATATATATATATAAGCTATATTTACAGTGTTAATAACTGTGGAAATGCATCATCGCGTTCTAAAAAAGGTACATGTTGCTTTTTTTAGTCTATAATAGTGTTGTCAAAAATATCGATATTTTGATATGTATCAATACTGAAATATCTGAAATGGTTCCAAAACTCCATTTCTGCAGTATCGATACACTGATACCAATCACAGCCAATCACAGACATGTTTGATGAGCGTGAGCACAATGGCCAGTCAGAGGTGTTCACGATTCCACTTAACAGCGCTCAAAGCATCCCATTTTTAAAATTTCTGTACCGACTAGGTACCAAAGCTAGACAACACTAGTATCGTATCGAAGTTGGAAATTCCAGTATCATGACAACACTAGTCTATAGTATAGATTGCACTATAGACAATTCATAAAATGTCTTTCACAAGAGTTATTCTGGTTTCTTGTTATTTAGCATGTGATTGCAGTCCTGAGGGGTCTGTCCACTCTTTCTGCCATGAGGCCACCGGTCAGTGTGAATGTATTCCCGGAGCGTATGGGCGACAGTGTGACCGCTGTCTGCCTGGACACTGGGGTTTCCCGAACTGTCGCCCCTGCACTTGCAATGGCCACGCTGAGCAGTGTGACCCTCACACCGGACAGTGCCTGTCCTGCAGAGACCACACCACTGGCCACAACTGCGAGAGGTTAGTTACTGTTTTCTTTGTTCAACATTCAATGTTGAAATTGAAGCCTTTTACTCATCAAATCAGTTCCGCAGGTGTTTGAACGGCTACTATGGTGACCCTGTCCTGGGCTCTGGAGACCACTGCCGCCCCTGCATGTGTCCCGACGGTCCAGGCAGCGGCCGACAGTTCTCCGGCGCGTGTTATAAGAGTCTCGACTCCAACCAGGTGTTCTGCGTCTGCAACCAGGGATATAAAGGTAAACGGCAGACATCTTACTTGATTTATAACAGCATTCTGTCAAGAACGCTGTAATTGTCCTTTATCATGACACACGCTCAAACTTTTCATATACAGTAGTTAAGAAGTTTAGAATCTCTTTCATTCAGGCTGCATTTATGTGGTTGAGTACAGTAAAACAGTAACATTGTGAAATATTATTAAAATACTATAAAAATCAGCTTTGCATCACAGGACTAAATTACATTTGAAAATATATTTAAAAATCGAAAACAGTTATGTTAAATTGTAATAATATTTCATAATAATATTCCTTTTACTGTATTTCTGGTCAAATGAATGCAGACTTAAAGATTCCACCTTTTGAAAGGTAGTGTATGTGGAAGAATATGGTGATATTTTGTCTTGAAATATGTTTTTTTTAGTATCTTGCAATATGTAATTTCTTTGTATTGAAAGCTATAATTTAACACCCCCTCTCTCATGTTGCCCAAAGGTGCCAGGTGTGAAGAGTGCGCCCCTGGTTATTACGGAAACCCACATGAGGTGGGCGGAGAATGCCGCTCCTGTCAGTGCAATAACAACATTGACATGATGGACCCAGGGTCCTGTGACGCCCGCACGGGCGGCTGTCTCAAATGCCTGTACCACACGGAGGGCGAGGGCTGCAACCGTTGCAAGCTTGGTTATTACGGCAATGCACTGACCCAGAGTTGCAGAAGTAAGTTTTTGAATAAATATGTTTTAATACTGCAAAATTTCCAAAAATATGATCCAAATATTTTATTACATATTTTTGGCATTTAAAATTGTTATGCACTGATTTAGAAATGTTGGGTGATACCAATTATTATTTCCAGTACAATGCCTAATTAATAAATCTTTTTATTTAAAACATGATAATGTACAATTGAAAAGTTTAGTACTTTTGAAATCTAGTTTAACTCTTTCCTCGCCAGCATTGTTTAGTTGTTAGCCAGCGTCAGCTTTTTAAAATAATTTTCACAAAAATGTCATGGCCCCCAGAATATTTTGTTGTATGAATATCTGAACATGCATTATATCAAAAGAACAGAGCTTCTGTTGAAAGAAAAGCATGTTTTTGTCAAAGACTACGTCTGGATTGGATTCAAAACGATCAAAACACAGATGGAGTAGATTGAGTCCATCAACACCCCCAAAACTTCACAGTCCTATAGCTCGTCCTGGGTGGATATTTCATTCAGTAACATTAGGCAGTTTTGATTTATTTAATGTTTAATGATCGCATTATTTTACATGTGCGTAAGCAATGCTTCTATCAGAGATGGTCTTATTATTGGGAGATACAAGGGTCCGTGGCTTTACCTTTGGAGAAAGCTTAACGGCTAACTTGGATCACGTGTGCCTTGATAACCAATCAAATTACAGCTCTGATGTCATTGAATTTAATTTAGTATTGTGCGACAGTCAATCACTGTTTGCAGATACCATAGAAATGAATGAGAAGTGCCGTAAACTGAATCATACATATCGCACAATTGTCTGTGACTTCTCTTATAAAACAGCATTTTTTCGGCGTTAAAACTAAAAATAGAATCCAAACAAATGTTCAAGAGCAAACATGTTGAAGATTAGCCGATGGCCTGTCAATTAATTAAATGATAAGCCATTTTCCCCACTTACCCTTGGCAGGCGTTAATGTAGGCGTCTAAGGTTGCAGGCTTGCCTTTAAGTGACTTTGCTTCTATCGCTTGTTGCTGCTTCTTCTTCGCCTGTTTTGATCCAGAGATTCTCTACGCTTACAGAAGATGCATAATAGCGCTCCCTACCATATAACAGGCAATTATGTCAATGGCAGGGAAAGAGTTTAAGGCTTTTTCACCAGTATATAAAAAAATATTAAAAAGTAATTTAAAAACGTACATATTGTGCATCTAGTGTATGTATGGATGTGATTCTTGGCTCTTGATTTTCAAATGTTTTGTTCTTGTCTTTCTCAGAGTGTGTTTGTAATCATATGGGCACTGCTGAGGAGATGTGTCCCTCTCAGGGTAATTGCAACTGTGACTTAAACAGCGGACAGTGTCAATGTCTTCCCAACGTGGTGGGCCAGCACTGCGATCAGTGCGCCCCGGACACTTGGAACATGGCCAGCGGGAAAGGCTGCGAGGCCTGCGACTGCGACCTCAATCATTCCTTCGGCTCTTCTTGCAATGAGGTTAGACCACATTCACAGCCATCACATGTTTGAGATAGTAACAAAGTACACATTTTCAGATGGATTAATCTGTGTTTTTTTATCCTCTGTGCTGTAGATTATGGGCCAGTGCTCTTGTAAACCTGGGTTTGGTGGCAGAACCTGCCGAGAGTGTAGAGAACTGTTCTGGGGGAATCCTGAGGTCAAATGCCACGGTGAGTTCAGAAAAAAATTGCAATTATTAGTGCATCAAATTACCCAGGGAATTATGAAAATCATTTTATAACAATATTAAATGGCATCTGCAATGAGCAGAAGAGACTTCTTTAAGAAATCTTAACCCAATCTGTTTTTTTATGTTAATTATCACTGCTGAACATTAAATAAACCAGAAGAACACAACTAAACGCATTGTGCTGACATTGCAAACACGCCAATCTTGAGTTCTGCCAATACTCTAACCATAAAAACTGTAGGCAACCCAGTTTTGTAGGAATGTGCAGAATGGAAAAGCCCTCAGCCCACTCTTTGATTTGGCCCAGATGTGCGTGACCATGACGAGCTTGTGGGGGGATCTGTCGAAGCCTCGCAATTTCTTCTCTACTCCCACAATACACCTTTGTATTCGTGGGCTTTCCCCTTACGGGGCCGTTAGTGTCTGACGCAGTACCCCTTCACAGAAAAGAGTTTTTGTCCTCTCTAAGACTGTATTTGTGGCTGTGCAGACCATATCTTTGAAAATCTATTTGAACTTGATGAAGAATTTTCTGGTGCTTCTGGCAGGGTAAGATTCTGACTGAGCGTCGACTATCTACTGATCTCCTTCAAGATGGTTGTGAAGCATTTCATAAGAACTTTTAATAAACACTACAATCAAGGGTGATGTATGTAAAATATGACATACCATCAGCATTTCCAACAAGTTGTCGAAAGAGATTTTCAGTGAATAACAAAGCTGCACATAAACACTTTAATGCTAAGTTTTTGACCTTTTTGGAATGGCATGAAGGAAATTGAATGCAGATTGCTTACTTTATTAACCCATTTTGGCCATTTGGCCTTCAGCAGAGCAGGTTTTGGACTCTCTTTGAGCAGAAAAGCAGTGTGCTAACAGAGATCTGTTCCACCCCCACACCCCTCCGTTTGTTTGAAGAGTCCTGATGGAGCAGGAAGCCCCCCTGTGTTCCTCTAAGATCCAGTTACCCCTCTATAACCCTTCTGTTGACTCACCCTCGACATGCTCTTCCCTCTCCCAACACAGGACTGAGCAGTGCTTTATGTGGTTTCCTCTTAAATATTAGTTTGGTAATATTGTGAAATCCCAAGCTTGTAAGTTTTGTCCAACCACATCTGATTTGCTCAGAGATTTTGTAGGTTGTAGTTTAACTTGTACATTTTGTGTAGCAGCCGTACTTGTGTCTGAATTGCACTTCAAACAAGAATTCTGATCTATTCTTGCACATCAGTGGTAGAGTTTTTAATATATATATATATATAAGTTTGTAAATATGGGTGGGATATATTAGGCATCAAGTGAACATTTTGTCCTCAAAGTTGATGTGTTAGAAGCAGGAAAAATTGGCAAGCGTAAGGATTTGAGGTCAGAGACGACTGGGTCAGAGCATCTCCAAAACTGGTCTGCAGTGGTCAGTCTCTATCAAAAGTGGTCCAAAGTAGGAACAGTGGTGAACCGGCGACAGGGTCATGGGCCAAGGCTCATTGATGCACATGGGAAGCGAAGGCTGGCCCGTGTGGTCCGATCAAACAGACGAGCTACTGTAGCTCAAATTGCTAAAGAAGTTAATGCTGGTTCTGATAGAAAGGTGTCAGAATACCAAGTGCATCGGAGTTTTTTGCGTATGGTGCTGCATAGCCGCAGACCAGTCAGGGTGCCCATGCTGACCCCTGTCCATCACCGAAAGCACCAACAGTGGGTACGTGAGCATCAGAACTGGACCACAGAGCAATTAATCTGATGAATCATGTTTTCTTGTACATCACATGGACAATTGCATACGATATTAAGACATATTTTCAGTCTGTATCTTGAATATAAAAGGTTAAAGTATACATCAAGTTAATTTGATGTTCGCTTCTGCAACATACATAAAACAAATTTGGTAAAATGTTCCTTGAATGCCACTTAAACTCTAAAAGCCCTTGAGGAATGATAGCTGGACAAAGAAGTGAAGTTTCCTCCCATGCATTTTTACAGTAATCTTATGTGCATGATGATGAAAAACAGATGGAAAGGATACATACATTCCTGCATCGGACAACCATGTAAAATTATATATGTGAATAAAAACAGACTGACAGTTAGATTAGAACTTATTGCAGGCCTTTAGTTAATTTGAGATTTAAATGTATCAACGTTTATTGATAATTTCTTATTTATTGAAATTGATAGAAACAGGATGTTGCTGGTGGCTGGTTACTGTTTAAACAAATCTGGCAAATACATCCCTAACCCAGAAGTTGGTGCGTTTTTAAAGGCATAATTTCCGAGAGCTTGTTAACACCGTCATGAATGTTTAACAGGCTGGGAGACTGTGGTTCCTCTTCTGGACTTGACTGGCGTGTGAGATGTTAAAGATTTACATCTCCATGCCATATACGTCTGTGTAAACGATTGCTGAGTACACAAACGCATTGCATTCAATCTTCAAGAAAAGTGTTTATTTTAGGCCTGCTTTTAAAAAGGTTCATTTAATTCTCAAGCCAGGTTTTAAACAATAACATGCAGATGTGTTCCTCAGACAGTAAAAGCATGTCCTAGTGCAGTTTTTGTGTCTGTTGTAAGAGGGTAAAGTGCTACAAAATCACCATCACAAAAACTCCAATGCCTGTCACCCTCTCCAGGGGTCACATTCACGGCATTGTCCCAACAAGAAACACCCCTGGTGCTGCCTGAGGCCCCCTGGATAATAGCAGGGATTAACCTCCGAGATAATTCCCTATCTCTAGTTCCTTGTGTGCATTAGTGCCCTTAGGTGAAGGAGTCTTTTTACGTGGAATGTGTGTGTAATCACTACACACTGGAATGTGTTTTAAGTAAATTAACCGTCTCAGACAGGGTCCCCATTCACGTATTGTATGCGTCACATGTATTGTCCTGGATTCCTGGTTACTTCTCTACCCAGAAAGACATGGGCTCTTTTCCAAATCCTAATGAGCTACCAACCTTCCTTGGAAGCATAATTTTCCTGCCCTCTACTGCCAAATTGGCAAAGGTGGCACAGAAGTGCTTCTGAACTGGAAATGAGGTTTCTTTACACAGACTCTGTAATGCTGCTCAGAGGTGACATAAATACATTTACACAGCAGTTGCAACTGAATACTCTGTGTCAGAGCAGACATAATTAATTCTATGGCATTGTTCATGGAGAAGGCAATCTCATAGTTTGAGATGACATGCGTCACAACCAAACGTTAGCGATTTGGTTATGGCAGATCCAGAGTGTCTCTGGGCAGATCCAATTGTTTCAACAGAGTACCTGTCTTCAAGGAAGTAAACGCTTGTCAATGGAGAGTGGCCAGACTCTCAGACTCTTACCCATACCACCACACCCATCCCTATAACTTTACCCTTAAACTTACCCATACCACCACTCCTGTTCCTGACTTTACCCTTAAACTTACCCATACCACCACACCCATCCCTAACTTTACCCTTAAACTTACCCATACCAGCACACCTGTCCCTAACTTTACCCTTAAACTTACCCATACCACCACATCTGTCCCTAACTTTACCCTTAAACTTACCAATACCAGCACACCCATCCCTAACTTTACCCTTAAACTTACCCACACCTGTCCCTGACTTTACCCATACCACCACACCTGTCCCTAACTTTACCCTTAAACTTACCCATCCCACCACATCTGTCCCTAACTTTACCCTTAAACTTACCCATCCCACCACATCTGTCCCTAACTTTACCCTTAAACTTACCCATACCACCACATCTGTCCCTAACTTTACCCTTAAACTTACCTATACCAGCACACCTGTCCCTGACTTTACCCTTAAACTTACCCATACCACCACATCTGTCCCTAACTTTACCCTTAAACTTACCCATACCAGCACACCTGTCCCTGGCTTTACCCTTAAACTTACCCATACCAGCACACCTGTCCCTGACTTTACCCTTAAACTTACCCATACCACCACATCTGTCCCTAACTTTACCCTTAAACTTACCCATACCACCACATCTGTCCCTAACTTTACCCTTAAACTTAACTATACCACCACACCTGTCCCTGACTTTACCCTTAAACTTACCCATCCCACCACATCTGTCCCTAACTTTACCCTTAAACTTACCCATACCACCACATCTGTCCCTAACTTTACCCTTAAACTTACCTATACCACCACACCTGTCCCTGACTTTACCCTTAAACTTACCCATACCAGCACACCTGTCCCTGACTTTACCCTTAAACTTACCCATACCACCACATCTGTCCCTAACTTTACCCTTAAACTTACCCATACCACCACATCTGTCCCTAACTTTACCCTTAAACTTAACTATACCACCACACCTGTCCCTGACTTTACCCTTAAACTTACCCATCCCACCACACCCGTCCCTAACTTTACCCTTAAACTTACCCATCCCACCACACCCGTCCCTAACTTTACCCTTAAACTTACCCATACCACCACACCCATCCCTAACTTTACCCTTAAACTTATCCATCCCACCACATCTGTCCCTAACTTTACCCTTAAACTTACCCATACCACCACATCTGTCCCTAACTTTACCCTTAAACTTACCCATACCAGCACATCTGTCCCTAACTTTACCCTTAAACTTACCCATACCACCACATCTGTCCCTAACTTTACCCTTAAACTTAACTATACCACCACACCTGTCCCTGACTTTACCCTTAAACTTACCCATACCACCACATCTGTCCCTAACTTTACCCTTAAACTTACCCATACCACCACATCTGTCCCTAACTTTACCCTTAAACTTACCCATACCACCACACCTGTCCCTGACTTTACCCTTAAACTTACCCATCCCACCACACCCGTCCCTAACTTTACCCTTAAACTTACCCATCCCACCACACCCGTCCCTAACTTTACCCTTAAACTTATCCATCCCACCACATCTGTCCCTAACTTTACCCTTAAACTTACCCATACCAGCACACCTGTCCCTAACTTTACCCTTAAACTTAACTATACCACCACACCTGTCCCTGACTTTACCCTTAAACTTACCCATCCCACCACACCCGTCCCTAACTTTACCCTTAAACTTACCCATCCCACCACACCCGTCCCTAACTTTACCCTTAAACTTACCCATCCCACCACACCCGTCCCTAACTTTACCCTTAAACTTATCCATCCCACCACATCTGTCCCTAACTTTACCCTTAAACTTACCCATACCAGCACACCTGTCCCTAACTTTACCCTTAAACTTAACTATACCACCACACCTGTCCCTGACTTTACCCTTAAACTTACCCATACCACCACATCTGTCCCTAACTTTACCCTTAAACTTAACTATACCACCACACCTGTCCCTGACTTTACCCTTAAACTTACCCATCCCACCACACCCGTCCCTAACTTTACCCTTAAACTTACCCATCCCACCACACCTGTCCCTAACTTTACCCGTATCCCACCTCAGTATCAGCAAAAGTGTTTTACAATACAATATGAACACAATAAGTACATTGTACTTATTTTTTGATGCAACTTAGTAGTTAAGGCCACCTAATATAAAGTGGAACCCCCATTCTTAATTCATAATTTATGTAGAGGTAAAAAAAAAAATACTGTATTGTTTGTAAAAATGTACATTGATGTCTTGCTCCCGCTAAAGTTGAAATTTTAATTACAAATTTCCAATTTGTAAACACAAACTTCCCAGGAGAGGCTGAACGCACCATCAGAATGATTTGCGGCAAGCTAAAAAATATCCAAAACGGCATGCTGATATTTCATGCAACACTGAATAGTACTGATAAAGAAAATTTAAAATGCACTATTTTAAACAATCTTTGTGATCGCTTATGCTTGTATAATAGTATTCTCCACAAAATATGAAAGCAAGTGGACACAGGAGATGCATTTGAAATGTACCAGATGTAACGGTAATGCATGCTGACCACTAGTGATTGGTTTCTTAATAATAGGTGGAAACAGGCTTTCGCTCTCACTCGATCGATTTCTGGAATATTGTATATAATTTACAGTCATGGAGAGGTGGGATGTCTGCTATTTATTCATATTGCACATATAAGCTAAGCTTTTTAAAGCTAGTAGTGTACACTACAGTCTACTAATATTTACATTTTCATAAAAAAATTAATCACTGTGACTGCCATCTGGGATTTTGTTATGGAGATAAAGAATAAGATCATGATTGTTCAGTAGTATTACAGCCTAATGTGAGTGTATATTAATACTGTTCGTTGTTTGCTTTTGGCATCTGAAGGAGTGTATGCATAACGGTGGCACACTAACAAATGGATTGGAATCAACTGCATGTTGCATGAAGAGCACTATTGGTGTGGTGTACTGTAGACAGCTAGGTTGTTAACAAGGTATTGGAGGATCGCTAATTGGTTATGTTAATAGTCTAATTTAAAAAATAGAAACAGGTTTCAGATTCTTGTGAATCTAAAAAGAGATTTTTTTTTTTGTCTGGGGAAAAAGGTCTTGAGGAAGATTTAAGGGTTAGTTCACCCGAAAATGAAAATTAGCCCATGATTTACTCACCCTCAAGACATCCTATGTGTATAAGACATTCTTCTTTCAGACGAATACAATCCGAGTTATATTAAAAATGTCCATCTGCCCATCATATAACTGCTCCCCACGGCTCTGCTCCACCTAGGATGACTTGAGGGTGAGTAAATCATGGGCTAACTTTCCTTTTTGGGTAAACTAACCCTTTAACCAGGTTGTTACAACTCCTAGAATGTTCTGTGGATGAATATGTTTGTTTAAGGGCCTCACGTTGGGTCATTCCTGATGTGGTGTTTGCTAAGTGTCTCGTCTGTCATTGTGGGCAGTAACTGCCTTTTGTTCTCCAAACACTCAGAAACAACGCTAGCAGTGCAGCACTGAAGTGGGCAAACAGTCCTTTCCTTCATGCTTCCACTCCCACCTCCATCACTCATTCTTTAAACTCCAGCCTAATAAGGTCACAGTAACTCAAAGTTTGCAGCCGTTGACAGAAAATGCCAGTCAATGAACTGTTGTCTATCTATCTATCTATCTGTCTGTCTGTCTGTCTGTCTGTCTGTCCTCCGTCCGTCCGTCCTTCTATCACTGTATCGTTCTATCTGTCTGTCTGTCTTATTTTTTTTCCAGAGCTTTAAAAAAACGACACATTTATAAATGATTTATATTATTATGCTTAGAGTGTGCATTTGTTAGCTTAGCATTGTGGTAGACCAGCATTGTTTTAGTATTATTTGTATACTATTATAGTATAGTAATACTATTGTATTAATATTTTGAATTAGCTTTTATTTGTATATTGGTAAAACTTTACAATAAGGTTACATTAGTTTACATTAGTTAATGTATTAACTAACATGAACTAACCATGAGCAGTACATTTGTTAATGTATTTGTTAATCTATGTTAACGTTAGTTAATACAAATCTAGCTGTTCGTGGTTTGTTCATGTTAGTTCATCACATTAACTAATATTAACAAGATGAAAATAATAAAGAATTAGTAAATGTTGAAATTAACATTAACAACGATAAATAAATGCTTTATAAGTGCAGTTCATTATTAGTTACTAATGAACCTTATTGTAAAGTGTTAAAAATAAAAATAATTTATTTTTATATTTTATGTTTTCACTTTAGTTTAATTAGTAATTGTATGTGGTTTTTAAAAAATTTTTTTTTTGAATATTACTATTTAGGTTTCATAATTTTTTTTATTTCAGATTTAGTTTGTTCAGTGGTTAGTTTCTAATTATTTCCAGTTAGTACTTATTTTGCTTCAAATTAAACTAATTTCCAAGGCAAAATTTCTAACTTTCATTTATTTCATTATTTTTCAGCTATTTTTTTTCTTCTTCTGTATTTCAGCCTTATTTCAGTTACCAAAAATGTTTTTAATAGTTTTAATTAAGGATAATAACTGTACTTAAACCTTGGGGTTCCTGTATATTTTTTCAGCATGTGACTGTGACCCAAGAGGCATCGCGGAGCAGCAGTGCAACAAGGCCACAGGTCACTGTGTATGTGTGGAGGGTGTTTCCGGACCCCGATGTGACACGTGCGCTCGAGGCTACACGGGCGAATTCCCAGAGTGCGAGCGCTGCCATCAGTGCTTTGCCGAGTGGGATATAATTGTAGGTGACCTCACCAATCAGACCCATAGACTGGTCCAGAAGGTCAATACCATCAAATCCACTGGTATTACTGGACCCTACCAGGCCACCATCAATAACGTTGAAAGTAGCGCCAACTCAATCCGCAACATCCTGGCCCAGAATCCAGCCACTCAGCCTCTAACGGAGATTCAGGGACTTCTCGAACAAGCCACGTAAGTTATGTCCTTGCTTAGGATGTGTGCAGATCCTCTTTATTAGTTCACATAAAGAGATCATTTTTGACTCTTCTCATAAGAATAACCCTCTTTCTCTAAAGTTCCTTGATGGCTGAAATGAACTCCAACCTTAACCTGACGGAGGAGACCTTGTCCGAGATCTCATCTGACAACAACAGCACGGACACCAAACTGAACTCTCTCAAAGAAGAAGCTCAGAAACTGCAACAGACGGTGAAAGACCTGCAGGACCAGGTGGAGTTTGTGAAGAATTCAGACATTCGAGGTGAGTAGCATCACTCAAGATGTTCTAAAGCACTTTTCTTGACCAGGAAAATCCATCAATCCATCTTTTTTGGTCTACAGGAGCCAGAGCCAGCGTGAATCGATATTACGAGCAGTCCCAGAAGGCGGAGGTCCGAGCCAATGCCTCCACCAGTGATCCATACAACCTGGTCAATCAGTCTGCCACCCTGCGGACAGAAACGGAGGGCTTGATGAACCAGACCAAAGAAGATTTCAGTCAAAGGCAGGATGAGTTTTCAACAAAACTGGACAACCTGGCAGGACAACTAGAGACTCTGGACCTGTCTGAGCTTAGCAAGAAGGTAAAGCAGTCAACAGATTTATGATCACGGTCTACGGCAGGGGTATTCAATTAATGTCCCAGGAGGTCCGGTCTCTATATTTCCTTCCGAGCGGAGGTCCGGACAATACTTTTTTGGAACAGTTACATATTTCCATTGGGACAGAGCCGTAGTACTTTGTATAAGAAAAAACCCTAAACACTCAAAATAGTCATCAAAGATGAGAATCTTGGGCCCTGAGAGCCAAAGTAGTAATGTCAAAGTAGTAAAAGTATTTTTACCAATATTTACCAAAAAAAGTTACTATTTCTCCCAACTGGATATGAATATAAAAAGGTAAGATCAGATGTTTTATCAGGCTTTTTTCTTTTCACATTTAGACATTGTGTATGGCATATAGAAGGCCTTGGGCCAAAGAAAACATACTAGGGGTTCAGGGTTTTCCTCTTAAAGTAACACGCTGACTTTTTGGGACTTATTCACCGTATCGACCTAGAGTTAGATAAGTCCATACATACCATTCTCATCTCCGTGCGTGCCATAACTCTGTCTGATGCGGTGTAATATCTTTGTGCCTGTGCACCCATGGTACGGCATAATAACAGAGTTATGGCACGCATAGAGATGAGAATGGTATGTATGGACTTATCTAACTCTGGGGGATACGGTGAATAAGCTACAGTCCCAAAAAGTCGGCGTGTTCCTTTAAGAAAAGTATGGACCATTTTTATATTTTGCACAAATTAATAAACAAACAATGGACATAATAATCGAATAATCAAAACTCTCATGAGGGCAAAACAAAGTTAACTTTCAAAGTTTTTTGTCTTCCCTTTCCATCTCTAGATATTTTCCAATTTATAACATTGTTTATTATGAAATGTTCTTAATATGCTGATTAATTATGTTAAATGTATAGAAAAAAACTAAACGTTTAAAGGTGCCTCACGTTAAGCGGTCAGTCATCTGCATGACTGCATGAAAATAATTGTATTAGCTGCAATCTCATTTTCTGCAGCGTTTTAGATAAACTATCTATTTAATGTTGAATATAAAATATTGAAAATAACCGCGTTATCTGCAGCTCTTAATGTGGTGCTTTACGTCTTTAGTGGGAGAGAGAAGCAATGAGCACATAACGGAGAGGGCTAACGGAATGAAGCGCATTTGGCTCTAGATTAAAAATTAGAGGATGTAGCACCAAAAAATCACTACCATAAAAGACTCTGAGCGCTTGTGGTGTGACCGATCCATTGTTTTGATGCGCTGCTCACTTTAAACTGTAGAAGGGGTAAAATGGCACAATTGTGTTGTGGACTGTGGTGTGCCATTTGAATACTAAGCAAATCAAGTGCAAAGAAAACGTCTCGGTTACGTATGTAACCCTCGTTCCCTGAGGAGGGAACGGAGACGTACGTTAGTGACTAACGAATGGGGGTTTCGCTTAGAAGCCAATCATCTTCATCGTATTCAACAGCGCCCAATGGCAGTGCCAATGCCATGGGCATGCGGAATTTGCATGCGTAACTCCGCCCCACCTCGTGGGTATATAAGGAAGTACGCTGCGAACATCGCATTATGTTACTGCTGCAGGAGCCAAGACTGAACTCCGCGTTCCAGGCAGCACAGCTGACGTGGCTAAGAAAACGTACGTCTCCGTTCCCTCCTCAGGGAACGAGGGTTACATACGTAACCGAGACGTTCCCTTTCGTTCAGTCACTACGATGTACGTTAGTGACTAACGAATGGGGGATCCTATTCAACAACGCCACTCAGCTGTCATCCAGTGCCCTGCGTAAGTGTGAGATCCCGCCACTTAAGGCCCTAGGACTCCCACTTATCACAGGAATACCAAGATACACTGGGAAGCATATCCCAGTGAGGGAATGCCAAGATGCCTACCGTAGGGAGGACTTAGAGAATACACATATGACCCGCTGAGGGTTGCATATGGAAGATCTCTAGGGTACCAGCCGAAGGTGGATTTTTAACCCTAGGGGTGGCAGGGACTTGCCAAGGGAAAGACACCTGCTCACTGAGGAGGCTTACGGTGGGAATACTCGTGTGGGGGTCGCCGGAGGGGAACCATGCACACGGAGCACCTGGCCGGACATGAGGGTCTGGGCTCGAAAGGGCAGACTGAACTGATGTCGGCGTAAGCAGTGCTGGAGGAGCTCAGGGCTCTCGGGGAGCTCACCTGAGGAAAATATCGCACGTATCCAGTCCTGGGAGTGGAATGGCGAGCAAGCGAAGACACCTGAGCCTGGCCCATTACCGGCCACCCGTAGGGGCGAGTACATAGTCGGACACTGGCTCCACTCGGAGATTGTAGAATCTGGCGAATGAGTTGGGTGTCGCCCAGCCTGCAGCTCTGCAGATGTCTGTTAGCGAGGCGCCATGCGCTAGAGCCCAAGAGGAGGCCACACTCCGGGTGGAGTGTGCCCTCACACCAAGGGGACATGGTCGGCCTTGCTGCTGGTATGCCAAAACAATGGTGTCCACTATCCAGTGAGACAACCTCTGCTTTGAGAGAGCGCTTCCCTTCCGCTCTCCACCATAACAGACAAAGAGCTGGTCTGAGGTCCTGAAACACTGCGTCATGTCTACGTAGGCGCGGAGAGCGCGTACTGGACAGAGCAATGCCAAGGCTGGGTCTGCCTCCTCCAAAGGCAGCGCTTGCAGGTTCACCACCTGATCTCGGAACGGAGTGGTAGGAACCTTGGGCACATATCCGGGCCGGGGTCTCAGGATCACGTGAGAGTTAGCCGGCCCGAACTCAAGGCACGCTTCGTCAACCGAAAATGCTTGCAGGTCCCCGACCCTCTTAAGCGAGGCCAATGCGGTCAGCAGAGCCGTCTTCATAGACAAGAACTTAATCTCGGCCGACCGCAAAGGCTCAAAGGGAGGCCTCTGCAGAGCACTTAAGACTACTGAGAGGTCCCAAGAGGGAACGAGAGGAGAGCGAGGAGGATTCAGTCTCCTCGCCCCCCTCAGGAACCTGATGATCAGGTCGTGCTGACTTACCTTTTTGTCTCCCAGGAGATCGTGGTAGGCAGATATTGCGGCCACGTACACTTTAAGGGTGGAGGGAGACAGCCTTCGCTCCACCCCCTCCTGGAGAAACGATAGCACGGACCCGATCGGGCATTTCCAGGGGTCTTCTTGGCGGGAAGAGCACCATGTGACGAAGAGGTTCCACTTCAACGCGTAGAGACGTCGTGTAGACTCAGCTCTAGCGGAAGTGATGGTAGCGACCACCGCAGGTGGAAGGCTACTCAAACCTACCGTGTCCCGTCCAGAAGCCACACGTGGAGCTTCCAGAACGCTGGACGCGGGTGCCAAAAGGTGCCCCGTCTCTGAGTAAGGAGGTCCGGTCTCAGAGGAATAGGCCAGGGAGGGGCTGTCGCAAGGAGTAAGAGTTCTGGGAACCAGGTCTGGCCGTGCCAAAGCGGGGCGACCAAGACGACCTGCTCCTTGTCCTCCCTGATCTTGCACAGTACCCGTGCAAGAAGGCTCACTGGGGGAAACGCATACTTGCGTAGCCCTGACGGCCAGCTGTGCGCCAGTGCATCCGTGCCGAGGGTGCCCTCGGTCAGGGAATAATACAGGGAGCAATGGGAAGAGTCCTGGGAGGCAAACAGATCTACCTGTGCGTCGCCGAACCGTTCCCATATCAGCTGGATCGTCTGGGGGTGGAGTCTCCACTCTCCGGGGAGAGGCTGAAACCGTGAGAGCTCGTCGGCTGCACAGTTCAGGTCTCCAGGGATGTGGACAGCACGAAGGGACCTCAGGCGCTTCTGACTCCACAAAACGAGATGGCGGGCGAGTTGAGACATACGGTGGGAGCGTAGACCGCCCTGGTGGTTGATGTACGCTACTACGGCCGTGTTGTCTGTCCTGACTAGCACATGTTGACCCTTCAGCAACGCTCGGAAGCGGTGCAGGGCGAACCATACAGCCAGTAACTCGAGGCAATTGACATGCAGAAGGCGCTGGGGTCCTGTCCAGGAGCCCGCGGCTGCTTGTCCATTGCACATGGCACCCCAGCCCGTGGATGATGCATCTGTTGTCACAACAACATGCCGGGAAGCTCGTTCTAAGGACACTCCGGTCCGTAGAAACTTGAGGTTCGACCACGGGGTGAGTGTCTGTAAGCAGGCCCGGGTCACTGGGACCCGGAGCGTGCCAGACCGCCATGCCCATCTCGGGACTCGATCGCGTAGCCAGTGCTGAAGCGGTCTCATATGAAGCAATTACCGCGGCTGCAGATGCCATATGCCCCAGGAGCCTCTGAAAGTGTTTCAGTGGAACCGCACTCTTGCCCTCGAGTTGTCGAAGGGAAGTCAGCAGAGACTGCGCGCGCTCGCTCGAAAGCTGCGCGCACATGGCGACCGAGTCGATATCCATACCGAGAAAAGAGATCCTCTGCGCGGGGCAAAGTTTGCTCTTCTCCCAGTTGACCCGAAGGCCCAGACGGGCTAGGTGATGGAGCACCAGATCTCTGTGTCCGCAAACCTGCTCTCGAGAGGGACCCAGTATGAGCCAGTCGTCGAGGTAGTTCAGGATGCGGACCCCGTGCTGCCGAAGGGGCGCAAGGGCTGCCTCGGCAATCTTCGTAAAGACGCGAGGGGACAGAGATAGCCCGAATGGTAGAACTGCGTACTGATATGCCCGCCCCTCGAAAGCAAACCGTAGGAACGGTCTGTGTCGAGGCAAAATGGAGACATGGAAGTAGGCGTCCTTCAGGTCGATCGCTGCAAACCAATCGTGTGGACGAACGCATTCGAAAAGGCGTTTCGCTGTCAACATCTTGAACGGAAACCGGTGAAGGTAACGGTTCAAGACGCGCAGGTCCAGGATTGGCCGTAGCCCACCGGTCTTTTTGGGTACAATGAAGTACGGGCTGTAAAACCCGCAATTCATCTCGGCTGGAGGGACAGGTTCGATCGCACCTTTCGCCAGTAGGGTGGCAATCTCCGCTCGCATGACGGGGGCGTTGGCCCCGATCATGGTGGAACGGACTCCCCGGAAGCAGGGAGGAACCTGCGCGAACTGAATCGCGTAGCCGCGCCTGACGGTCCGCTCGACCCAGCGGGACAGCCCTGGAAGCTGAAGCCAGACATCCAGAAACTGCACCAGCGGGGTCATACGGTGTACAGACGTACCCGGTGTGGGCTTGCAGCGATGCAGCGTCACCGGCCCGGACATGGGAGGCTGTGGGGCGTCCCGGTGCGGGGGCACGGTTGACAGCTGCGTCCTGACAGAGGAGACCAGGGAAGGACGCGCGTTCCACTGGGGTCTGCTCTGCCAGGAGGCTGGCGACAGAGTGGGATGCGAGTGGCGGGACCCGTGGGTGGCGCGCACCGTCATCACCGGACTCTGTGGGCTCAGGGATGGGAGTGTTAATTTTTTCTTTGACCAACATAGGGTGCTGCTGACCCGGGGGCCAGCAGCTGAACAAAGGATTCTCCCCCGGCCCTCCACCGGGGGAAGGAGTGGTCCTGCTACCATCTCCTCGAAAGAATTTCCCATCCCTGAGCCGTCCGTCTCAGGAGCGCCGCTTGGCCTGGCGTTTAGCGGGGCGCGGGGCGGCCTGAGGGGACTTGGACGCCTTCCTACGGCTTCCTCCGCGACCCGGCCCGGGTGAAGGCTGCTGCTTGGACCGGGTGGGAGGGGCGGGAGCCTTAGGAGGGCGTCCTCGGCGTGGAGCAGACTGAGGCGACTGTGCCGGCGGCTGGGTGGAGGCAGCAGCTGGCCGCCGGGGCAGTACGTGTTTGATTGCCTCAGTCTGCTTCTGGGCGATTGAGAACTGTTGGGCAAAGTCCTCAACCGCCCCGCCGAAGAGGCCGGCCTGGGATATGGGGGCATCGAGGAACCGGGTTCGCTCGGTGTCCCGCATATCGGCCAGGTTCAGCCACAGGTGACGCTCCTGGACCACATTTGTGGACATCACTTGACCCAGGGAGCGTGCGGTCACCTTCGTCGCCCGGAGAGCGAGGTCGGTGGCGGCACGCAGCTCATTTAAGAGCCCCGGATCAACTCCACCCTCGTGCATGTCCTTGAGGATCCTGGCCTGGTAGACCTGGAGGATCGCCATGGCATGCAGCGAAGCGGCAGCCTGCCCCGCGGCTCTGTGCGATTTCGACACCAAGGTTGATGTGAATCGACAGGCATTGGAGGGGTGCTTAGGATCACCACGCCAGGTTGAAGCGCTCTGAGGACACAGTTGCATCGCAACAGAACGTTCAACTGGAGGGACCCCAGTGTACCCTTTAGCTGCCGCCCCATCGAGGACGGAGAAGGCGGAGGAAGTCAGTGAACGGTCACGGGAAGACAACGGGGACTTCCAGGACCGCGTGAGTTCCTCATGCAGCTCGGGAAAGAAAGGTATTGAGGGCAAGGACTGACGGGTGTCAGCGCGAGCCCCCAAAAACCAATCATCGAGCCTTGAGCGTTCGGGACAGGTTGGAGGGTTCCACTCGATCCCTAGACTCGCGGCTGCCCGAGACAACATGGCTGTCAGCTCTGGATCTGACTCGGGCAATGCTGGCACGCCCGAGGGCGGCAGCACAGCCGAGTCATCATCTCCAGAGGACTCTAGCCCACCTTGTGATGCGGTGATCGACATCGCATCCTCCTCCGGAGCGCCAAATGAGATGCGCGGGGGGGCCGGAGCCGGCCCCGCGACCTGCATCTGAACACTCGCGGGTTGCAATGTGCAAGACGGGGGTGTGGCCCGAGGCATGAGCGTCGGGGCTTTGTTCCACACCGTAACCGTCAAGTCACCCTGACCACCAGCCGAAGTACTGGGCCTCTGGGACTCAGTAGATCGGGGTGTGGTAGAGGGGACTCTCACTTCAGTACGAAGGTCATGGAGTCTTGACCGCAACATTGCGATGGTCATGTTCCCGCAGTGAGAACATGACTCATCCGCGAACGCTGTCTGAGCATGCTGAAAGCCCAAACATACCAGACAGTGTTCGTGCCCATCAGAGGAGGAAAGCAACCGACCACACCCAGAAGTACACGGACGAGACATCCTGAAAAGGACGCGTCACGTGTAAGCTCTTTTATGAGAGGAAAGCCTCGCAGAGAACGCCGAAGCGCCCAGGGACCACACACCAGCTGTCTAGCGGACCACTGCGCAGATCAGCAGGCAGGCAGTATGATGATCACTGGAACGCGCCGAAAGGGAACTCTTTTTACATTTTAAAATTGCTTTTATGTAAAAAAAAAACTAAACAAAAAGACAATTGGATATCCTTAGGCTATTGTTCTTGGTCACACAATATTTTAAACTTTGTATTATACTTCCAAAATGTGGGGTTTTGTTCAGGACAGGTGTACAATTACAGAGTTTGGACTTTTTGTGTTTTTGCTTTGGCTAATAAACAAACCCACATTTGTTACCACCCAGAACACTCTAGAAACTGCATAGCAACACCCTTGCAATCACACACACACAACACTCTAGCATCATGACAGTGAGTTTTGCTTATTTAAAACCTAGTTTTAAAAAACGTTGTGATCTCTCCTCGGATACAGACATGTGGTAGTCCAGCTGGCTCTGAGAACTGTGCCGACTCTCCCTGTGGAGGCCTGAGCTGTGTGGACGGGGAAGGAAACAGGAAATGTGGAGGAGAGGGATGTGATGGCCTCACCACGCTGGCCCACAATGCCTGGCAGAAAGCCAAGGACTTTGACCTGGAGATTATCAGCGCCATGGAGGAAGTGGACAAGCTGTCCAAAATGGTGAGGTTTCTCAGCAGACACTGTATCTGCTATTGATATGATGGAGGATTTTGCAATTATTTTCTAGAGATTTTCTGCATTTTCTTTCTCTATTTGGCTCTTTTTACTGTTAAGCACTTGATAACTGCTGAATGCCTTTTTGAAGACATTTAAATGCCTTTGGATATGCCTTTGTAAAACTACAGGGAGACATTAAGGCTTCTCTTTGTTGACGACAACAGATAAACCATTCTCATGATGAATTTGGGAAGATGGTTGGCGTATGTTGCGTTCCCAAATGCAAATTATAACCGACTCTAACACTGCAGAGTAGCATTTACTGTGAATCGAAACTGAAAATTAACACACTGCTGTATAATTACATTACAACCGTTGTGATTTGATGACCGTACTAAGTACTAATCACATTCTCACTATGCATTGTCAAAATTCATAAAAAAAGTTACCAGGCAACTGGCGAGTAACACCTTCTCAATTGCGATTTTTACTCGGATTTGGCGCTTTGAAGCCTGGCTAACATGCTAGTTGTGTCCTGCAGATGGTGGGATACATACGGAAAAATCACACCCCTATAAAGAGTCCTTAATATGTGTGTTCAGGTGTCAGAGGCAAAGGTAAAAGCTGACGAAGCAAAGCTAAATGCTCAGGAGGTGCTGGCGAAGACCAATGAGACCAAAAAACGCGTGGACGGCAGCAACGAGGAGCTACGCCAACTCATCAAACAGATTCGAGACTTCCTCACCCGTAAGACACACTTAACAAGTTTCCCTTGAGATAAGTTGTTTGGATGAGGAAGATTGGCTTGAATTTCAACTCCTACTGTATCTGTTTCTTCAGAAGATGGAGCGGACCTGGAAAGCATCGAGGCCGTGGCCAATGAAGTTCTGCAGATGCAGATGCCCACCACACCAGCCCAGCTGCAGAACCTGACAGCGGAGATCAGGGAGCGCGTGGGCAGCTTGACAGATGTTGAGGACATACTCAATCAGAGTGCCGCCGACATCCTGAGAGCAGAAAGCCTGCTGGAACAAGCCCGCAAGGCCAGGTCTGAGATATATTCAATCCCAGAGAACAGATTGATACAGTTTGAACAGGCACCTGCCACAAATCAGCAACACAATAACCGGAGCAATTTTATTCTTCTATTCTTTTTCTGCAAGGTTAGCAAACTGATTGTCAAAATTTGCCATTTTGCAAGCTAGGTTATATTTTTTGCAACAGACTATTTAATCTTACTATTTAATTTAACCAACATAATCTTTCTCCACTCCATATTTTATAAAATATATTTTCAGTGTTTCTGCTGCAATCATGACAAAGATGCTTGTTTAAAAAAGAAATCATTAACCGAAACTGGGAGTATTGGCATATTAAATTAATATATTAAATATATTTCGAATGATACACCTACTGAGTTTATCCAACCTTATAGCAAACCTCAACTGCTTGATTGTTAAATAGTTGAAAAATCTATATGTATGTAAAAATGTTTATATAGAATAACTTTGCCTATAAACCGTATACTCACATAAAGCAATATATATTATATAGAACAATATCGACTGTGTGATTTATTTATATTGTTGCAAAAATGTATTATATCGCCCAGCTCTTTATATAAAGATGGATAAGTATATCTAACTTCATCCGCATACATACTCACGCAAAGCGATAGTATATCCTAATATATATAGCAAATCTCACCTACTTCAATGCTTGTATAGTAACAAAGTGTAAACTATATTAACGCTAAGCTATAATCTGCTAAATGTGACTGAGGCATGTTGATATTATAAGATATTACAGTCATTAACATCATATTTGTTAGTAAAGCTGTTTTAAAACAGTTTGTATTGTGAAAAAAGCTATATAAATCAATTTGACACGTTGACTCGAAGTTTCGTATGTTCTTCAATTAAACCAATGATCATTGAATGAGAAAAATAAATATTTCAGCTTGATTTCATTTTATTTAGCATTTAGAGTAAGGTTATTCTAATATATTAATAACAATTTGTTCATTTTAATACATTTAAGTCATGCTGCGGCCCCTTCGGGTGTTTGCCGAGGCCCCCTAGTTGAGAACCACAGCACTAAAGTGTACCATATCTGTGGCAGTATTGCCACCTAGTGGCCAGTTCATTTAACACGTTTGTTTGTTTTCTATTTTTCACAGGAAGGAGGCGACAGATGTAAAAGACACAGCTGAGATGGTGAAGGAGGCCTTGCAGCAGGCCGAACGCGCTCAGAGTTCTGTGACCGAGGCCTTGAAGCAGGCTAAAGCTGACATCGAGGGAACACAAGACTTGCTGGTCTCGGTAAGTCTACACTGGTTTACATCAGCAGTCATTTGTTCTAAACTTGATTTGGTCATGAATAATTTGCTTTTGGATGAATCAAAGTGACTCTTTTGTCCAAAAGGTGGAATCAGAGACATCCGACTCGGAGCTAAAACTGAGTAATGCCACCCGACGGCTCCTGAAGTTGGAAAGTGATGTAGCTTTGCTGAAAGAAAAGGCTCTCAATACCTCCACAAGCACCAACAGCACAGAGAAAGAGGCTGAACGCATTAACGCACTGGCTGAACAGATCAAAAAGGTGCCTGTAATATCTGGACGTTACCTCATTTTTTGGTATTAATTGTTTTGCGTTTTTAACCTCTTATGCTGTGGTTGACTGTTTATGCAGGATCTAGATTCAGAGCTGAAAGACAAGTACAGTACTGTTGAAGAGCTGATCACACAGAAGGCTGAAGGAGTGGCAGAGGCCAAGAAAAGAGCAGAGGAACTCCAACAGGAGGCCAAAAATCTGTTGCTACAGGCCAGCGAAAAACTTCAGCTTCTGAAAAGTAAGTGCATTTCTAAGTGCTAATTATGAAGCAAATATTACACATATCTGCATGAAATCGGGGTTTAAAATAGTGACGTACTGAAATAAAAATTCTGGGCTGAAAACCGAAAATTCAGGATGCACTTGGCAGAAAAAATGAAAATAACTTTTATTTGATGATAATCAAAACACAGGCGAAGAAGAAGCAGAAACTTATATCTCATATAAGCAGATGCATATGTAAATAAAATAATGCGATCGTCAACATTAAACATCATATAAATCAAAACTAATGTTATTGAATGAAATTGGGGGATTGATGGACTCCATCTGTGTTTTGATAACTGATCTGAATCCCATCTGTATGTAAATTAGTCTGTTAAAAACACACATTTTTCCTCAAAATGCTTTTTTCATGAAACATACCCACATTCAAGTGTTGATAAAAAAGAATGAAGGAAGCTAGAATAAAACAGAGGCTGTGTTCTTTCTTTTGATATATTGCATGTTCAGATATTCACACAAGATATTCTGTGGGCCATGGAACTTGACCAAAAATGCTGGCGGTGACTGGCAAATTTCTTGTTTACGTTCATATCAGTGGTATATCTGCGGCATATACACTGATGCCGATATATCTGCGTCAGGCTCATATCGGCCGATAAAATCGGCAGACCGATAAATGGGTCAGGCTCTAATAATGTCTATATCTGAATGCATACTTGAGACAAACTGACTTTAGGACCCAACGGAACAGCTCATTTGCTCCATATAGAGCTGCAAGGCCATCTAGTGGCAAGAGTCATGAAATATTATATTATCTTTTTTCCACAAGAGGTCGGCAAAAACACCCAATGTAAGATATTTTAGACTGAATTAATAGGGTTATGCATGAAATTTTGAGTTATTTTGAATTTAAGTTGAAAGAATGTGAAGAATGTGCTTAAATGACTATTTAGTATTTATTGATCAAATTTAGTAATTTAAAGATAAAAAAATGCATTCAAAAATATTATCAAAATGAAACAAAACAAGCTTTCTGAACAAAGAAAAAATGAAGTATAATTTTAGGGCTTTGACCCACGAGGGAAGGATTTGTTACAAAGTGCAAGGGAAGAATGGGGGTTAAACGTCACTGTTTCGGTCAATGATTTTGGCTCTCCAAAAGAATTAGGTAGCCAAAATTTCAGTGCATCACTAAAAAGAACTATCATACAACTGTTTCCAATTTAGTGTTTAGTGTCCTCAATTACGAAGAGCTAAACTTCTACTGTTTTGCAGATCTTGAAAAGAGCTATGATGAAAATCAGAAGCTGCTGGAGGACAAGGCCAATGAGCTGGTGGATCTGGAGAAGGCTGTGAAAGAACTGCTTCAGGAGATCAGTCACAAAGTTACCGTCTACAGCACCTGTCTGTTTTAACGCTACTACAGACTGCATTAGGATAATAAATTATATGACCTTCTTTGTGAGTTTTACAACTGTTACAGTTACAACTCGACCCACACATGTATCTTTTATCACTGTTACACACTTTTGCGACCACAAGAGAATGTAATTTGGATTTTAAAATATAAAAGACCAAAGAGTGAATGTAAGATATGCCCAACATAACTTTGAGACTGCAATTACAATGACCTCATTGTTTCGATTTAGGATAAAAATAGTTCAAATAAGAAGCAAAATAATGTAAATATGACTCACTTTTTTACTTTTCTGTCAGATATCTGGACCAATTTATAAATGCCATGAAAATGAAATCAGAATAAACTCAAGTTTATTACTCAATACTATAGTGTGAAGTTGTCTCTGTTTTTTTTTACTCTCCCAACACATCCTTGAGTTAAGATACAATCTGAGCACATCCCTGCATTCTTATTAAACTTTATTAGAAGGAAATAACAGTCGAGATTCGTGTATTGTGGTAGAATCACTCTTTCCCTTTCAGTCGGTCACATTCAAAATTACGTCAGAATATTCTGACGAATGGGGTCTTATCCTGAGAGCCCAGTCACCTTCGAGTGGTTCAAAACGAGCCAATGGTACACTGAGTACCGTCCCGCTCTGTGGGTATATTAGGAGCAATGCAAGCTCATTCAAGCTTTTGCTTCGAGCTGTAACGTACATCAACTGCCAGGGTGGTCTACTCCTGTCGCATGTCACAACTCGCTCGCCATCTCCTATGGAGTCAGAAGCATCTGAGGTCGCTTTGTGCCATTTACATCTCGGGCAAGCTCACTAGTGCAGCTGAAAAGCTCTCACCCCGGGGAATGGAGACTCCATCCCAAGACGGTTTCGCTTCGGAGCTGAGCACTTCTCAGTAACTGCTTGCATTCACCGGAGTGTGTTCAACGAGCCCTTCAGTTCGTGTTGGTGTGACAGCACGGTTTAGCAGAGATTCTTCAGCTTCCTGCCATCCAGCTGCAGTCTTCCCTGGGCGCTTCAGCACAGCTGAAAGAGCTATTTTCTTTGACTAAAACAGCTTACAGGTGCATCTTTTTCAAGACGTCATTCAGTCCATGTGCTTCTGGGTGCGACCGATACATGGGTCTGTCTGACAGCCACGAGCGCTGCGTCGCGTGTCTGGACATTCAGCACCCTGAAGCGGTGTTCGTGGATGGTTCTTGTTCCCACTGCGGGAACATGACCATTGCGATGTTAAAGGGTAACTCCACCCACTGGCAATATTTGAAAAATGCTGGAAAAGTGGGCAGAGCCCAGCGAAGACAGAGGGGAAGAACCGAGGGCGGGACTGAGCGGAGGGCGTGAACCTGAGACCCGTGGTGACGGATTGATTGACAGCTGTCTGACTCACGAGTCGCAAAGATGGAGAATGACTGGAGTGACGCCAGCTTTGCAACAGAGCGGTCATTCTCCTACCTTCGCATGAAGTGGAGGAGGGTGAATTGTCTGTGGACACAGACCCAGAGCCTTATCACAGCGCAAGAGAACTGACCTAATCTATGAACAGTCAAATCCTGAATATACTGAATGCCACTAAAAATAGATCAGATACATACGGTGTATTTTCATTCAAATTAACTGAATCAATAAGCAGCGCAGGACCAATAAGTTCAAACCTAATAGCCTATTATAAACAGATTTCCTCAAATAAAATTTAGACTAGCCAGCACGTTACAGTATTGTTGTTCGTTACCGCGGCAACCACTTGCGCGTCAGAGTTTGAAAGTGTGTCTCATGTATGAAAATTATCTGTACACATGACAGCCGGCAATAATATCGCAAGAAAAGCCTGACGTGTACTGACAACTGCATTATTTATCTGCATTTTCTTCATTACAATGTTAAAACAAGTAAGTTTCATTCATAATGACTCTACTTGGTGTAACATGAGGTACTGGAGTGAAGCCGTTCTCATCATGTGAATGGGGAAAACATTTCTGAGGGCGTGGTGAGCTCGTACCAGGGGCGTGGTAGTGAGCCGCTGGAAGAACCATCATACGTCACGATGTACCACAACGTCCAATAGGAAAATTCAACTGCAATAGCCACCGTTCAACCTTAAGAGGGCAGCACTTTGGCGGTTTTACACCATATTTTATAGAATTAAAACACTTTATACCCAAATGTCAAAACATATACTCGAATCAATGAACAGCATTAATAAAGCCCCAGTATTACAGAGCTTTAACTAAAAAAAGTTTTTTTAGGGTTTAGTTACCCTTTAAGGTTGAGACTTGAGTTCCTATGGGATAGAGTCCCCTCTGCCACACCCCAATCTAGCTGCTCTTTACATAAGAGGTCTTCTTTGGCTGGTGGCCAGGGTGACCTGACGGTGGCGTTGTGGGCTTCCCCGACGAGCCAACCTCCACACTGGTGGGCAAGGCCTACAGAGCTGTGGGACAAGCCGGCGCCGCTTTGCATGCCATGGCCATCCTGCCGGTCCATCAGGCGAAAGTGGGCAGTGCTGACCCGGGACTACCGACTTCGTCACTGCACGGACCCTGGGTCAGGGGATGTTCACATTGGTGGTCCAGGAGCACTACCTATGGCTAAACCTGGTAGACATGAGGGAGTCGGACCAAACCCAGCTCCTAAACTCCCCGGTCTCTCAGGCTGGCCTCTTCGGCAATTCTCAGCCAGCCCAGTCTGAGGTGATCAAGCATGTGCTGCCTCGGCGGCCCGCAGCTGCTTTCTCCCCCGCCGCTGGCTCAGCCACCTCAGCCTGCTTATCGCCGAGGGAGCCCCCCAGCAGCCTCCTCCACTCCACAGCAGCAGCCTTTACCCGGGTCGCAGCGAGGAGCCGGTCGCAAGAAGGCGCGCAACCCGTCTCCGGCCCTCCTAAGCCTGCCAAGCATCAGGCCAAGCGGCAATCCCGAGACGGGCGATCCGGTGGTGATGTCGGTTCTACAGGAGATGGTAGCAGGGCCACTCGTTCCCCCGGAAGAGGGCTGGGGGAGGATCCTTTTTTCTTTTCATTCTGTTCATCCGCTGGCCCCATGGTCAGTGGTACCCAAATTTTCCATAAAAGAGCTGTTTCCTCTACCTCCGGGTCCCAAGAGGCTGCGGATGACAGCAGGCGATGTAACACCTAGCTACTCTCGTCTTCCTCTTCCTTTGTCGCCAGAAACCAGTCCGAGCCAGCCAGAGAATGTCAAGATTGGCAAAAACTCTGTCATTACACTGAGTCAGATGAGTGCATGCACTCTGCCCTTGCCAGGGGATGCTACGCCTCCCATACCATCTGTTCCATCTCGCTGCCCCACCATGGGTACACCTGTAGTTCCATTGACCCGGATAGCTTGGTTTCTGGGAGCCTGGCTAGAGCTGCCCAGTCCATCCCACTGCCTCATTCAAACGAATCCGGCCTGCCGACAGACCTTTACCCCATGGTCGAACCTTGCTTTTCTACGGGCAGGTGTTCCCCTGGACAGGACCCAGCATGTCAATTGCCTCGAGTTGCTAGCAGTACGGCTTGCACTGCACCACTTCTAGGTCCTGCTAGAGGGCAAGCACGTACTGGTCCAATCGGACAACACTGCGACTGTAGCGTACATCAACCGCCAGGGTGGTCTACTCCTGTCGCATGTCACAACTCGCTCGCCATCTCCTCATATGGAGTCAGAAGCATTTGTGCCATTCACATCCCGGGCAAGCTCAATCGTGCAGCCGAAGAGCTCTCACGACAGCAATCTCACCGCCGGGAATGCCAAGATGGTTCAGCTGATTTGGGAACACTTCGGAGACGCTCAGGTAGATCTGTTTGCCTTTCCAGACACTTCCCACTGCCAGCTGTTTTACTCCCTGACCGAGGGCACTCTCGGCACTGATGCACTGGCACACAGCTGGCCGCGGGACCTGCGCAAGTATGCGTTTCCCCAGTTAACCTTCTCGCACAGACATTGTGCAAGATCAGGGAGGACGAGGAGCAGGTCCTCATGGTTGCACCCTATTGGCCCTGCCAGACCTGGTTCTCCAAACTTGTACTCCTCGCGACAGCCCCTCCCTGGCCAATCCCTCTGAGGAAGGACCTCCTTCTCACCTTTCCAGTTGCAAGCATTTGGATTCACTATCACTTGGATTGTAGTATATACATGGTTAGTACAGACACTTGCATGAGGACCATAAACACACTGGGACTCATTCGGACTGTTTTAGGGTATGGTGTATTGGATTCTATGCTTTTAACATCCTGAGGTTTCCTAGTTTGACTGTGTTGTTTTAAGTGAATATTGTAAATACACAGTTGGTTTTCCACTTTAGAACTGTCGTTGGTCTCGTCTTTTTAAACACTCCAAAATCTCTCGCAGTATTATCTGACCCCATTTTAATTCAAGTAACATCTTCCAATAAGGCCGAGTGTTACATATGGTGGTCCGTAAGGGGAACGTGAAAAGATTTTATACACTGTGTTGATAAAAGTGTTCTATGGGTGGCGACAAAACAAGTTATTTGCTGCTCATTTTAATACATCAGCTGAATTTAATAATGAATAGTTTTTACAATGTGAGTGTATGTTGCCGTGTGCTGAGGTGGTTGCTCTTAAGAACATTGTTTTAAAACTGGTGAAGAATTTTAAAGACACTTTGTTGTTGTTGTTGTAAATCCTAGACAGCAGTGATTAAACGAAAAGCAATTTTTCCTGACCAGGGTGAGTGATCTCATCAATGTCTCAAAAGTCCGCATTGAACATTTTTAAGTTAAGAGTTTTTAATTTAAACAATTCTCAGCAAATTATTCCAAGACCAATTCATTTCAGCTTTGCCATCCACATTCATTATATTTCTACCCTGTACAACACACACACACACAAACCTTTTAGAAATCAATCAATTGTTTTTAAAGAAATTAATACGTGTACTCAGGAACTGTATTGGTCAAGTGACAATACTTTTTTTTGTTTCCTTTCCCCCCCAAATACATTCTTTTGAATATGCTCATTATCAAATATTCCTGAAAAAATATTAAGCAACAAAAACTGATCTCAACATTAATAATAAGAAATGTTTCTTGAGCACCAAATATAGAGCTTAAAATGATTTTTGAAGGATCATGTAACTGAAGACTGGAGTAAAAATGTATTTGCATGTATTTGTTAAATATGCGTCATATGTCTCTGGAATAAAATATTCTGTTCACAAGTGAACTTTAAACTTGGCCATTCATTAACTTGACCATCCTGGATGTCCTGACCCCATTTTTCCCTTTGTAGAGATTCAACTTTGGTCAAATCAATGTAAGATTGTCCATGAACGAAGCTCATCAAACAAACCACCCTCACCGAACCATTAGCGAGTCTTAAAACTAGTCCATGGGGTCAAAATGGCCAAAGGGGGACCTTTTCCCCCTTCCTGCCTTATCTCAAACCAGCTCAGTTGGTCAATGTGTTTTCTTTGTAAATGAGACTTTTCTTTGTTCCACAAACATAAAAGTCTGTAAGACCACATGGACAAGAAACAAACATTTGCGACGACATTCCCATGGCCCGAAATCAGCATAGACCTTAAGCAGTGACACCTCGCTTCCCCCTGGACACCTCCTCTCTCTCAATCTGCACATTCCAGAGACTCTCTCTAAAATCAAACAAAGACTTACTCATGGTTTTAACAAACCACAGCCTTAAAATCACTGCCAATAATATGAATTAATCACCAGTAGGTGCCTGACTTGTATCTTATGTATAATGTATGTTTATGGAGTTCTTTCTGTGTGTCAAGCATTTATTACCGCCAATTTGTATGTTTTAATGTACATTTATCACAGCTCAATTCGTATTCTTCAGAACAGGTAGTAGGCATCAACCGGCCTCCCTGCAAGGAAGTCTCGACGCCGTGGCCCACGAGTGGGCCCTGGAGGCTCTTCTCCACTGGTGTCGACGTCAGCAGTAACCTCGTCAGCTACTCTCCTTGGGGATGAGTTCCCAGGTGTGAACTGGATTTCCAGGCTTTGTCAGCAGCAGACAGCTGCCGCCAGCCCAGGCGCAGCAGCCAGCCTTCTTAAGGCCGCCCTGAGGGGTAGGCTCCCGGTTTGGTTTACCTTTACTCAGATGGTAGGCCCGATTGGCCTCCCTGAGGGCCTGCTGTGGTCAGCAGGCGCTGCCTGGTCTCCCCCGAGGGGGCACGACTGGCATTGAGTCCCTCGATGGCTGGTATAAGCTGCTAGTAGGCGCTGTATGGCTAGCACGAGTGCTAGTAGGTAGTAGGCCTCAACCGGCCTCCCCTAATGCAGCCGCTGGGGCGGTGACCATGAAGTGCCATGAGTAGCACATTCTGGCTTGGGCGGCTCGCTCTGCTATCAGGTGGAGGCATTGCGCCTCCCTGAAATTGTTCCCCGGTCCCCAGGTTTGGTAACGGATCGTAGCACGGGATGCTATCAGGCAAAGCTGCACGGGGCTTCCCTATGGGATTCGCTTGGAGTAGTAGGCCCCACGTGGCCTCCTCTGAGGGCACGCTCCTGTCTCGTGGTCTCTGGATAGGTCCAGTCACTGAGCAGAGGGCTGTGATGGAGAAATGCCCGGCATTGTTGCAGGTGGTAGGCCCGTTAGGCCTCCCTGATGATGCGAGTCCCTATCTTCCCTGCTACCTCGAGGGCTAGCACGACTGTGATCAGGTTTCAGGCCCGTTTGGCCTTCCTAAGGGCGAGCTCCGCTGTTGGACACGCAAGCAGTCGGCAAGGGTTACCAGGTGGAGGCTCCTCTCGGCCTCCATGGGGAACGAGTTCCCCTGGCGGGAACGCACAACTGGCTTTACGCTGACAGCTAGTGGTCACCCGCTATCAGGCGCCGGTCTCTGGCCGTTCGCGAGACCTGGAGGCGGTGTTCTTACCCTAGCACGACGAAACTTACTGCTGCTATGCGGTCCCCACGGGAGGGGACTTTCATAGTTTGCCTACTGCATGGTTACCTACCAGGCAGGCTTATGAGCTCCTCTCGAATGAGGGTCTACTATGAGCTTACGGCCGCTTGGCGCTGGTTAAGGGTTGTAGGCCCCTCGGGGCCTCCCTGGCATAATCAGCCTGTAAGGCCTCTGGCCTCCTAAGCACGTTTTAAAGTAGGCGCTTGGTAGATCCGAGGATCGAGCGGCTAAACTCCCCTTGCTAGCAAGGGTTATATAGCACTTCGCTGAGAGCTGCTCTCCGGGATAACCCGTCTCTGAGATCTGGCTAGTGGATGTCACTGCCTTTTTTGCAGCACCCTAGCGGGATGCCTCTTCGGAGGCGAGTACCAGAGGCTCTGTACTGTACAGACAGGGTTGACCGTATTACGTGTCCCATAACAGACTGGGTCACCTGGTCAGGTCTCCCTGGTGGCATTCGGTGAGAACCTCCTGATTAGTGACTGGCATAGGGTTCCCTCGTAGTTCCCTTGCCACGTTCCCTTAAAGGAACCCCTTCTAAGTCGAATGGGCTGGTTCCAGGCCTTCGAGCAGGGCCTGGGAAGGACGTCATGTGTGTGAAGGTTCCTTCTTGGGCGATAGCTTGGGCTATGACCGTAGGGAGCGCTGTCACTGACAGCCTAATGTGACCAGAAGGGGAGTGGTTCAGGCATCTCAGTAGAATTTGCTTGTCTTGACAGTTGTCACTGCCAGTGGGCATGCACTCCCGTCGGCATGGCGGCGTTGGTATATCGTTCCCCGTAGCGTCAAGCTGACGCAGCGCGAGTTCCCTTTCGAAAGGGAACGTCTCAGGTTACGAATGTAACCATTGTTCCCTGAGAACAGGGAACGAGACGCTGCGTCGCTGTGCCATGCCGCAGGGCCTGCCTGCCGAAAACAGTCCCTTCAGACGATTAGATACTGTCATGCTGGCAAGGCGCCCTTATATACTTCCTGGTCGCACCTTGATGACATCATAGGCTGTCGCCGGTCAATAGGATTGAAGTTTTTTCATTGTGATTTCAGGCACCAGTCACGCTGGAGGCGTTCCCCGTAGCGTCAAGCTGACGCAGCGTCTCGTTCCCTGTTCTCAGGGAACAATGGTTACATTCGTAACCTGAGACGTTTTCACTCGCGTGTTCACGAGCTGTGAAGGCTCCACCCTCTGGGGTTGGGAGCAGCAGCTCATTTGCATTTAAAGGAGACACACACAAAACAGCTTATTTTTCTCAAACCCAAAAAATGGTAGCCTTACGTTGTCATACTCAATTCTAGTCAGAATATGAGTCTGATACGGCTCCATTGGGCTGTGATTATGAGGCGTGTTTCAACCGAACCAGGAAAGACCTCAATTGGATAGACCTACAACCAATAAGAGCAACGGAGCAACGCATAACGTTAGCTGTCAACAGAACTCAACTGCACGCACGCTGGAAGAAGAAGAATAAGATGAGTGTAAATGATTTTTGCCGGTGTTGTAAAAAAGAATCGGATCAAAACAGGGCAAATACATTAAAAGATAATTAGCAAATATGACTATATATCAAGGTGGAAACTGTCAAAACGGCAATCTCTCAGAAAAACAAATGCATAATTTTCAATGTCAACAGTAAGAATAAACTAAGCTAAGTGCAAAAAGTGCCCAATATAAGAGATCGGAAGAAGCAATGTAAATAACAGGCATTCACACACACACACAGAGTACTTACCAACATGATCACCATTTTTGAGAGAAATAGTAAAGGTGAATGTATATACAAACAAGTTCTCCGTTTAGGATTAGAACGAATTCAACCCAAGCCTTCTTTGGTGACGAGAATGCTTACGTTACTGTTTATCGTTTGTCCATCATCGTTTAAAGCCCGCTCTGGCAATTTCATTGGTCCGAATAGCTCCTGTTCGGGCATAGTTGCTCAACAATGGATCAATTCCAGACCCAATTTGCCAAATTCAATGTTGTGGGCGGGGCTAAATTCGGCTGGCATCCAGGCAAAAAAATTGCATTTTCAGAATGGTATATTAAATGATCCGTTAGGAATTTTGATCTGAGACTTCACAGACACACTCTGGGGACACCTGAGACTTAAAGTACATCTTATAAAAAGGGGCATAATAGGTGCCCTTTAAAGGGATACTTCACCCAAAACTTCTGTCATTAAATTCTCACCCTCATGTCGTTCCATTATATTACAATTATGTATATTAAAAATGTCCTGGCTCTTCAAATTATTTATAATGGCAGTGAATGGTTATGTCGTTTTTGATGTCCATAAAAGTGCATCTATCCATCATTGTTACAGGTTGGTAGTGCAGCAGGGATGATAACAGACACGGACTTCAAAACAAAAGACGGATTTAATAAATCAAGGAATCCAACAGGAACAAAACACAGCATACCAAAATACGTATAACATTAACATTAGAACGGACAAGGAGTGCTGGGAGTGAGTTCCATATAAAGGGAGTGTAGACGATGACAACCAGGTGCAGGGAATCCGGGGAGAGCGGGAGAGATGATGAGGAAGTGAGTTCAGGTCTGAGACAGGGAGGATTCTGGGAAATGGAGTCCGGGACAGGCGTGGAGTGTAACAATCATATAACAGCTCCACACGGCTCCAGGGGTTAATAATAGCATAATAGCAACTGGACCTTGAAAGTCTTCATTAAATTGCTGTCTATGGAGGGGTCAGTAGTTCATATTAGTTCTTAATAGTAGTATTGCAATAGTTCTCTTTAAATGACTCATTTGCATTTGTTCCTTGAGTGTGAAAAACACATAAATAATTTGTACTAATCTGCATCTTCATGTGTGCTTGGCAGGAGCAGAAAATGGCAACCAAATACCTGATGCTTATTGCCTTGGGGACTGCAGTGATTGGCAGTGTGCACTGTTGCCCTGAGCAGTGTACCTGCTCTGATAGATATAACTACCAGTTTGCAAATTGTGCCTACAGAGACCTCCAGGAAGTACCCGTGGGCTTGCCGTCCAACGTGAGCACCCTGGGTCTTTTAGCTAACAAGATTAAAGTGCTGAAATCCAAAACCTTTATAAATGTGACCCAGACGACCTCTCTTTGGTTGGCTCACAATGAAATCGTCACTATCGAGAGTGGCACCCTGGCTCCAATGATTAAGCTGAAACATTTGGATATTAGCCACAACAAAATTGTGCATTTTCCATGGGAAGACTTGACCAATCTCACTGCCCTGCAGTTGTTAAAGATGAACAATAACGAGATGGTCAGCATCCCCAAGAACGCTTTTTCCAACCTGAAGGACCTGCGTTCGGTCCGTATCAACAATAACAAGTTTACCACCATCGTGCAGGGAACGTTTGATGCTTTGACTGGCCTGGCCCACATCCAATTCTTCCACAACCCCTTCATCTGCTCCTGCAACCTTGAGTGGCTTAGGGACTGGATCATGAAATCCTACTCAATCTCAATCCCTGACCAAAACAACATTGTCTGCGATTCTCCTTCCCACCTCAAAGGTACACAGGTCATTAGCATACCCAAACTGGATTGCAAGGCCCCGTCCGTGTCCATCACATATCAGTCAAACATCGAAAAAACCGAACTCTATGAGGGATATATGGTCATGCTATTCTGCGAAACAAAAGGAACCCCTAAACCTGACGTCACATGGGAGATATACGCTGGAAACCAACTGATTACGTTCCCTTTGCCCGCCGTAGTCGAAAAAATCGAGGTTCCAATTAATGGGACGGCTACAAACACAAGGTTCCTTGTGTTTCAAAATGGCACCTTGACCATCCCTCACATGAGCAAGAAAGAAGATGGCAACTACACCTGCTCTGCTGTCAACGACATGGGAAAAGCCGAGAGCTCGGTGAGACTTGTGGTCGCAGGCACCAAAATTGCCATCAATTCGATGCTTGACACAAAAGCACCCAGCCATTTACCAGAAGACAAACTTGATGTTTTGACATGTGATGTTTGACAAACTTGACATGGATATAAGTCTTACATAACTTTTAATCATGAGAAAATGTCATTTGTTTTTCTTGACATATGGATATAAGTGTGTAACCATTTCATGCATTTGAAAACAGGTTTTCTACTTATATTTCTTATTAAGAATGGAGGACAAGAAGAACATGTTTCAAAAGAGTGTTAACTGTTTAAGAATTTAAGGGAATTAAGTTTCAAGCCTGTTACTGCCCAAAAGAAGTTATGCAGTACATTTAAGGGCTAGATTTTGCTTGACAAGCAAAAAAATACATATAAAATATATATATATATATATACACACTAGGTGAAAACTTACATATATTGTGTTTTATTTTCTCTCTCTCTCATATTTCAAAGCTAATCTACAACTGCTGTGAGAAGCAACTTGGAAATAATAACTCGTTCTGCAGTCAAGGTCAGTTAGGCCAGGGAGAAGTTTAGGGAGTCAGATAAGATGTATCCAATTAAAAATATTTACGCACGTCAAGTAGGCATAACCATAATGGGATGTTGGTGAACATTATGGGATGTTGATGACTATTACTGGACTAACCAGAAAATGTACTTATATGATAAAAGGAAGTAGGAGGTCTGATAATCTGCTCATTTGTTTATCTAATCCATTTCGAAAGTCTTTGTTGTGCTGAAAAAAATATGTATTAATATGTTTTGTTTGGAGCTCACTTTGTAGCTCTCTGATGTATGTTTTGGTTGTAAGAGAGACTACCCTGAATTTCAAATTTCAGAAATAAATTTGGTTTGATCATTTTACTATTGAGTGGCCTGACTTTAATCTTATAGGTTAATTTCCACCACATTTTTCCACTGAAGTGCAAGACACACTCTCTGTGTTCTCGCTTTTGATAAAGCGCCATATGCTGCCACGCACCACCAGACACATTGCATTCTCATGTTCAAGGCAGCAATGCAAAACAGAGAATCTGATCACCATACAGGCAAAAAAAAGTTCACTTCAAGAATGAAAAAGTGGCATTGATGTGTTTTGCTGTAAGAACTGCACAACGGAAACAGAAAGGGCTGCCTATATAAGCCTATATCTTTCCATAAGCACAGATTTTACACAGAAAGAAAAATACTGAAAGATGCCTATACACGCTCTTCCAGCATAGAGTAAAGACATTATTCAGTAACAACGTTTTGAGATAAATTGTGTCGTTTAATGGAAAACAATGTGAATGGCGCGGCAGGACTAGGGCTGTCACTTTTTATTCGATATTCGAATATGCATTCGAACATGACGTGAAATATCCGTAATCGAACTATAAATAAACTATCCAGTTTTTAAAGTGCCATGTAGAGTACTGCACGGGTGCGTGTAGGCCTACCCGCGAATATTGCTGAAACGGGTGAAAAACATCCTAACTGTGTCGGATACAGGTGCGGGTCAGACAAGGGAGAACACGGGTCTAAACACGGGTTTTAAACAGTCACGTGCAAACGAATTTATATAAAAAATATATTCATGTATATTGTAGATGTACAAAATCATATACAATACATATCCCTTGCCTGTATTTCAAGATGATAAAATAATTTCAAATCCATATTAGTTTATTTGTGCCCGCGCAGCGCGCGCGCCCTCCGACGCGTCCGCAAGAGCGCGAGGGTGCGCGCGGCAAAAATGACGTCAACGCGGAGTGGGCGGTCGTGCGCTTTGGGTGCGCAAGACCCCGGGTGCGTCTCAATCAGCTCCCTAATTCAGTAGTCAGGGCACTGATCAGGACATAAGGCAATGGGCTGACTCCCTGATCAGTGCCCTGACTACTGAACTAGGCAGCTGATTGAGACGCACCCCCCACGCCTGGTGGTGTGCAGCGGGTTTTTTGTAACAGCGCGCGCGACTCCGCATCCGAAGATGAACGAGTTCTAGGCGAATCTAGCCGAGCATGACGTCTCATCACACCGGTACCCAGTTTGCACATACAAATTAGGTGCTTATATTTACAAAATGAGCCTACAAACGCAGAAATAAGCCATTTTAAATAAAGATCCATGTTTAATTTTTTTTAAAAATTCACGAAACTAAATGAAAATGTTTAGTGAAATTAGGGAATATTTAAGAGATTGTTAATTTAGTTGTTTAACTATAGCCTACATGTGTGCATATATTTTTTTGCATAATTATTTTGTAGTGTGGTTTTCAGTGGTGTACTAAAATAAATATAATCACCTGAGTACATTAGCCCACTTCTTCTCGACGCTGTTTCCTGATGGTTTATAGAATAATTACTCAGAGTCGCCCTCTGTCGTTTCAAAGAAAAGCACAACGGCGAGAACATCGTTAAGCGTTTTCTTATAGCTTAATGGTTTTCTATGGGAGAAAAACGCTTAACGTGGAATTAAACACGTTGCGTTCATATTCTGGGCTCATCTGATTTTTTGTACATAGTATACATTATTAATATAGTGTATTATGAGTTTGGTATCTTAAAAACAGTGTCTTAGTACATTAAGCCACGTTAAGCGTTTTAGAATGTCCCGGCTGAAGTTGTCCTTGTGTTAATGGTCGTGTAATAACTTCTGTATGCTGGCAATAAACATTTTTTTAAGTGTGTCTATAATGTGATAATGTAAACTGATTTTATTGTGGGTGCGGGTGTTGTTGTTTTTTGTCGTGGGGTTTGGGGAGCTCGTAGATATTCGAATATATCCGAATACATTGCTTGATATTTGATATTCGTTCGAATTAGATTTTTCTCAAAAATGACAGCCCTAGTCGCGACCCCCTTTATTCCAACACGATCTCATGAAAGTGCGTATCTATAGCATGAATTGTATTTATCTTACCATTTATACCCTATTACCCTTTTAATAGGAGGTGAAATGGAAATAGCTATCTAAATTTTGGACCCCCTTCTGGCTCCACCACTGCTGTTGCTGTTGTGTGCGTTTAGTAATTTGGCGGGTGAATTATGTATATGATGCATATTACGAAATTATTGTGAACTATATGTTCAAACGTTGTTCAAATGTTTACTACAGTAAAGTTGAGCGAGTGGATCTCTGAGATGGTGTGAGTGGAAGTGGGGCTCATTTGCATATTCATGTTCATTAGACATTTTTAATATAACTTCGTATTCGTCTGAAAGAAGAATGTCATATACACCTCGGATGACTTGAGGGTGAGTAAATCATGGACTAATTTTCATTTTTGGGTGAACTATCTCTTTAAGGCATGAAGGCACAAAACTTACATTTTGTGCAGTTTTTAACCCCTAGAGGTCAACGGTCGCCGCGACCAACTCAATTTTTTCTTATAAGTGCAAAATACTCTGTCAATTTTGGTCATTCAGACAAGTGTTATACATCATTATAATCTATTAAGTTTCTACTTTTATTTGTGTATACTCAAAATAAAAACTAAATGTTGTGCTTTTTGCAAAATAAAGAAAACCAACATGATGCACGATCTGCAGCCTCTCACTGAAGTTCATTCTGATCTTCAGAAAATGAACTGTAACTTAATGAATACTTGTCACACAAACATGAGACATATGTCAAAGAAACGTTGAAATGTCATGTTTTAAATAATGAAAATAAAATCTAAAAACAAATAAATGCATCAACTCGAAGAAAGAAAAAAAACCCATCAAGTTTAGTGCAAGTACTTTACATCGTTTTGAGATGCGGTGATGAATAATCCTGGAATAATATACCTCAGAAGAAAAGCTATTTATTTCTAAGAGCAACGGATCCAGCCAAGGATTGTAAGGTAGGTTTACTCGGGTAGTGTCTGTGAATATTAAACCGTAAAAAAAACGTTTAAATATGACTCATGTATGTGTCTGTGTGACGTATTAAACACGTATTAAATGCAGATTAACATGTATAATATAACAAATATGCAAAATATTATGTCATAAACGTAAGACTGTCTAGACAAGATTTCTTTGGCCTGTTTTGGATAGATTATGAAGTCTTTACTGTAAAATGTCACATCAATAAAGCTTTTGTTCACAAATTTCTGCTCAGATGCTATAAATACAGTACCAGTCAAACGTTTTGTGTACAATTCTTCTTGTAGCCATTAAAAACGTATTGTTTCATATTTATGTATAAATATTATAGCCTAATGTTATGATTTAATTTCATCTATGCTAATGATGAAAAGTGCACAACATGAATAAGAAAGGACATATCATAAGATGCGCAATATTTCAGAAGACATATTTTTTTGTTTTGTAGAAAGCCTTTCTTTAAGGTGAATTTAGTTTTATATAAATTGTATCTTAATTTCAATCAATGTTTCATCAGCCAATTGCCTGGATTTAATAAATAAGAAGCTAATAGGCTATAGCAGACAATATAATCACGATGGCGTGCTCACTTGCATTGCACGTGAACTGGAGCACGTCTCATAAATGAACCGAAATTCAGCATATAGGCTACTTACCTCACAGACATGATATTTGAGTATTGTGTGTATCGGATAGTTTCAACGCTATCTCACGACCAGTTTCTACGTATTTTACGAGGTGGCTAATTCGTACGACCTCACTCATTTGTGAGTGATTTGTATGTTTTGTCTAAACCCGAGTGACGGGTAGGTTTACAATGTCATTGTAAAAAAAAAAGTAGTTTCATTGTAGGTCAATGTGTTCAATGTCACAATATTACTATTTTTTCGGGGGGGGTTTTTTGCATGAGACTTCTTTCAAAAACATAAAAAATTGTGTCATTCGTACGTAATTTAAAATATAAAAGTCCTTTGTAATGTGCCTTTGGCTCTCATTTTCTATTGTTACCTATATTCTAAATATACAAAAAATATATATTTATTTTGTAAATTTTGTAAAGAGCTCCCCTCTGTCACATACCTGACTCAAAAGATCATTCATTATGCGGCTCATTATTCGGGTCTTTTGTTCTCTCAGGTGTGATTCACAGCATTATTCATGATCATTCACGCCTCTTCATATATGCGCTTTGTAAAGAAAAAAGTGTCTTTTTAATCAATATCTTGTTTTATGTGAATGAGTAGGCACAATGATTCTCACATCAGTTTGAAACAAAAAGTGTAGGCAACAACACCCAACACCCAATGGAGTCAGATAAAAGTAATTTGGAATTAAAAAGACAGAACGCAGAAACCCTCTCCCCGCTTATCGGAAGCCGTCATTGGGACAATTGGGACTTACACTATTGTGTGTATTGTGGCCTTATTTCAGTGTCTTAAATGTTTTGTTTTTTCAAAAAACACGCATAAACGTTATCTAAATATACAAGCATGTACATACATGTTGCTCACATATTATAATGACGTTTTTACTACCTTTCTGGGCCTTGAAAGTGTTAATTAAATTGCTGTCTATGGAGGGGTCAGAGAGCTCTCGGATTTCATCAAAAATATCTTAATTTGTGTTCCGAAGATGAACGAAGGTCTTACGGGTTTGGAATGAAATGAGGTTGAGTAAATTATGAATTTTGGGTGAACTATCCGTTTTGGAAAGATATTTGGAAGATACTTGGAAGTTGGAAGAATGTTTGTAACCAAGCAGATCTCGGCAGCCATTGACTACCATAGTGGGGGGAAAAAATACTTTGGAATTGAATGGCTGCCGAGATCTGTTTGGTTACAAACATTCATCCAAATATCTTCCTTTGTGTTCAGCAGAACAAAGAAATGTATACAGGTCTGGAACAACTTGAGGGTGAGTAAATGGTGACAGAATTTTCATTTTTGGGTGAACTATCCCTTTAAGTTCTGAAATGATTTATCTTTGTTTTCATTTTACAGCATAAAAACAGCTGTTTTAACAGGGGTGTGTAGACTTTTTATATCCACTGTATTTTCCTATTCCTTATTGCAGTGTTTTTAATCCCAGAAACATGGCACTGCACATTTTTATATGTCTCTCTTATTTGGCACAGGATTTCACATGAGTTCTCTTAGGCTTGAAAACCACTGCTGTAGTGAAATACTCTCCTTGTACAACACTTACCTGCACTCTGGTGAAAGTAATTCATTATTCATGTCATTCTTAGCAATGATTGAATCACAAACAAACATTTCAGCAGCTCATCACTGCAGCAACCTTTTTGGAGTTTCCTATACAGAGAATAATTGAGGATGTTCAACTTGGGAAATAAATAAGCGGAATACATTAATGACATCAGCAACACAATGTATCTGAGATGGATTACTTAATAAAATAATAAAGAAAGTTTTGAAGTTTGCTTTGATACAATAAACGTTCATAACGAACCAAAATTGCACGTAGCCTACTTGGTGGCAAGATGCACAGCACCACCTTGTGTTTGTATCAGCAAACTTTTTTTAATCACAACCTATATCATATTTAATTTAATCCAGCCATATGTAAGATTACAAGCAACAAATCTTTTGAATTGAGAAGTGATCTGAAAATGTTTCTAACGAACAGTGGATATTTGAAGAGAATAGCAGTAGTGCCGCCGAGTGGCCTCTTCAAGAGTCGTGTAGATTAAATAAATCGACAACAATAAACATTGCTTTTTGGCTCTAATTCGGTTCATTACTGATATTCAAATGAAACCATTAACGCAATACGAAAACCCTTTTTTTTTACTCACCACCAGTTGCAGATGTAAATACAGGTGGAGAAAAGCAGCACAAGTGTTGATGAACGAGGAGACTGCGGTCTTCGCGCGAGCAGTGTGACGACATAAGGCGAACTAGAAAAGCAACTCGACTCAATTTACCCGCGAATAGTGAGAAATGTAGGTCTACAAAGAAACACATAAATATAATTCAACTAACCCACACTTTATATTCTTTTTTTATTTTTAAGTAAAAGTTAAAACTTACTTTAGACATGGTGTGAGAAGAACCACAAACAATCCAAGAGAAATATTTCTTGTTGCTAGTGAGGCTGGAAGTTGTTGATCTTACTAAAAAGCTAGTGTATAGCCTACTACTTTTAAACAAAAAAATAAGAAATTATACTTCTCCAGAAATTGTGACCGATAAAAATGTCTTTGTTAAAGGGAAAGTTCACCTAAAAATGAAAATTCTGTCATCATTTACCAGAGGTGGACAAAATATACACAACTCCATTACTTGAGTAAAAGTAAAAGTAGCCTACTATTGGTTAAATATTACTCCATTACAAGCAAAAGTTGTAAAGATAGATTTTTACTTGTAAAAGTATAGAAGTACTTACTTTTAAAAGTACTTCAGTGTCAAAAGTAAAAGTAAACGCATTATTTTATTATTGTTGCATTTTTGTATGAATGCACGCTGTTACATCATGGTGGTTTAAGCCAGTCATGCTACATCTGACATGCTAGCATATCTTGAACTCATTTAAATACTTGTTTAAAAGTTACAAAGCTCTTATCAAAGTCAAAATCACTAGAACAAAAAGGTTTCTTTCTACATGTGTTTATTTGACAGGATTATGTAAAAAACATTTCTGAAAGGACTTCAGTTAACATTATTAGCCCAATTACGTTTTTGCATGCTAACTAACTAACATCATTGTCGAACGTTACCTATGCGTTAACGCTCTATCCACAAGGCTATGGCAACATGGTGGGTAAAACTATAAAAATCATTTGACCAACCATATTTCAAACCAGTGTTAATTCTGACAGTAAATTTTGATTTAGTTTTAGTCAGTCTTTTGACTATAACATTTTAGGCATCTGAATTGTTTTAGTCTAGTTTTAATTAATAATTTAATAAGTATGACCATGGTTGCACGCACTGCATCTGAGAATTGCCGCCTTCTATTTTGCCATCAATTGATTCGTGTTCAAAAAATACTTGGAAATCATTGAACTTTATGTGATCCTACAAGAGTGATTACTTATAGGCTGTCTGCAAAACAAAAAACAAAAAAAACAAACAACAATCACGTTTTAAAGAAGAAAACAAATCATCCACTGTCTTTCAAAGCGGCTACGACTTTCTACTTCGAGGGCCTTGATAGAAATGTGGAGTAAAAAGTATGATATTTGTCTTTCAAATGTAGTGAAGTAAAAGTCAAGTTTCCAAAAAAATACTACTCAAGGAAAGTAAAGATACTCAAAAAGTGTTCTTAAGTACAGTACTCAAGTAAATGTACTTAGTTACTGTCTCTGTCATTTACTCACCCTCATGACGTTGCAAACTGTAAGACATCTTCAAAAAACAAATGAAGATATTTTGAATTAAATCTGTGAGATTTCTGTCCCTCCATTTACATAATTTGGATTAGTTTAACAGTCTTTTTAATACCTTTTTGAAGCGTCAAAGGGTTAGTTGTGTAGCTGCCAATGGAGTGCGTTCGTTTCATAATTTCATCAAAAAGATCTTTTTTTTGTGTGTTCTGAAGATTAACAAAATTATTACGAGTTTGGAATGACATCAGGGCGAGTAATTAATGACAGAATATTATTTTTTTTGGGTGACCTGTCCTTTTATGCAATGGGTTTTGATTGGATCTCAATTTTGAATGACAATACTTTTAAATAGTCACTTTTCAATTCCTAAATGCATGATGTTGTTATTGCATCATGAGCATTGTTTTTTAGCCTATTAATCATATTTCGCCACTAGAGGTCGCTTATTCCAAAGGTTGAAAAGTGACTATTTAAAAGTATTGTAATTCAATATTGATATCCAAACAAAACCCATGTGAAAACAGCTCATATCTATAAAGGAAAATAACGCAACTCTTTTAAGATTGTATGAGCTCCTCACTTCCATTCTGTGGCTGCAGGTCTATAGAGAGCTGCGTTTCTGCAGCTAAACCTGACAATAATATCAACTGAAAGGTTTAGCTTTTGTCTGAGGCTGCACTCACACCAGTAGGTGTCAGTATAAGCCAGCACAACATATAAACTAACTGGGCGCATTCATGTTGCTTTTTGCTGTAGTTTTATGGCCGTCGTGCTATATTTGATGAGATAGCCTACAATGTCAGTATCGTATAGTAGGTATGTACTAAGTAGGCTACTTTACTGTCTTCATGTATTGCTGCTAACGCACTTTAATTTCCCCACTGGGATCAATAAAGTACTACTACTACTACTACTACTACTACTACTACTACTACTACTACTACTACTACCACCGCTATTTTATCATAGTAAACACTTCTAAATAAATAAATGTAATACTATCATTGATGCTGATACAAAATCCATTGTAGGCTAAAAATCAAAAGGTCAAGTTACTTTAAAAATTACAATTTAATTCCCCACAATACTTTATGTTTTCCCCTCTGAAATCCCAGAAAGTGTGTAAAAAAATTGGATAAAAAATCTGCTAAAATGACCGAGCTACAGCACAAAATGAGTGTGTATAAAATTACCACTAGATGGCAGTATATAAAAGGGTACGGGCGTCACCACCGCAAACAGCAACAAAATAAAAGGCAATGAAAAGACATAAACAAGATCTTTTTGTGCCCCTCAAAGCAAAGTGCATTCACAGTATCATTGTATTTAGTGTCGTTTCTTGAGAAGGTAACTTTCACTAAAGTCACACAAATTTCAGCTCTTGTTGAGCTTCATCGCGCTGTCATTGTTTCTGCAACTCGGTTCACTTCTTTTTTAATGGCCACTGGTTTGCGAAATCCCCTCAAGGAAATTGTAACACTTTTATTCTAACTGTATAGGCTACAGACATTTACAAAATATGTTTACATTAACATGTTTTGTGTGATTCTCTGTTCCTTTTTGACAAATAAATAATCACTAGACAAGTATATTTGGACTTCCCCTTTTTGTCATTCTCTTCTGTTTTCTCAATGAGTAATAAGCTTAAATAAAATAGTTTGTTCCCCTTTGCTTTATGGTAGGCGACTTTTTCATCTCTAAAACCATTACTAACCTGTAAAATTCATTCGGACACAAGCAAATGTGTTTGTGATTGTATGTGCAATCTTTTAAAAGGGCTTTTTATAGTTTGTATATGAAAACTAATTGTGTGGCTAATAATCACATCGAAAAGACAAGGGGCATGGGTCATGTGATATAAATGATCAACTGTATCTAAATTATGAATAACCTTCATCTGGACGGCAAAGTCCCTGTGGCATTAATGCGGAATTGAAGGGAGAGGCTGCGCGTTCACAATCCCTCCCCTTCCACAGTGGAGGCGGGAGCGCGCAGTGGATTCTGTCCAAACTCAAGCGCGATCATGAGAAAACAGCCTCTGGACTGCTCAGCATCTCACGGACACTAAAATGTATCATCTGCCGTCTGCTAACCAAAACAGCAGAGATTTCCAGCGGGATATAAAAGGCTACATCATGTTTTGGGATAATTTGACGTCTGAGCATTAAATATTGTTTTTAAATTTCATCAAGTGTCGTGTTGAGTGAAATCCGCGCGAGTGTTAGGAAATATCACTTACAGGTAAGGCACTATGAGAAAGTTTTTATGCAACAATTTTTCCAGAATGTAGACGGTTAAACAAGAACAAATAAACCGCAAAAGTGCGTTTCTTCTTTAAACTTTTAAGCAAAAGTAAGGATTGTATGGGTTAAGAAGTAGTCGCTACAAATGTCGAGATGTTCAAGGAAGCACAAAGAAGTTGTGCTATATAAAGTGAAGCGCGTTTTTCAGCACGCTGGACAGCGAGCACGGTCCGAGCGTTGCGTTCTCGAGTCTCTGCTGCCCAGTCGTCCGGTAACAGCAAGACGCTCGAGCATGTCTGATGTCTTACTTTTGTTTCTATTCATTCGTCTCAATTAGTCCTCAAGAACTTGTTTTCGAGAGGAAAAAAAGAGAATAACAAGTGTGATGGTTACATGCAGTTACTATACTAATAACTATAAATGATGCATAATTACATGCCACTAAATCAAACCAAACCCTAATCCTAACCCGATAGTAAGTACATGTAGATAATTACTCAGTACTTGTTGGAGTAAGTACAATGTAACAACGTGTAACCCTTTGTTTGCTTACACTTTATTTTAAGGTGACATTGTTACAGTGAAATTATACACTCTGAAAAATGCTGGGTTAAAAATAACCCAAGTTTGGTTGAAAATGGACTAACCCAGCAATTGGGTTGTTTTAACCCAGTGATTGGGTTGTTTAAGCAAACATTTAACCCAACCGCTGGGTTAAAACAACCCAATAGCTGGGTTAGTCCATTTTTAACCTAGCATTTTTTAGAGTGTATGTAAGTGCTGAGTAATAATTATTAAATACATGCACTAACTATAGGATTAGGGTTTGGTCGAGGGGTAAATTGCATGTAATTATGCAGTAAATTATGCATAATTACATGCAACTAACCCTCGACTAAACCAATAGTGTTATTACTATGGTAAGCGTAACACTCTAAAAAAAAAAAAGGTTCTATATGGCACCAAAAATGGTTCTTGGCTCGTAATCATAGGGGAACATTTTTAGTGCTATATAGCACCAATTTTGGTGCTTCAGTGGTTCTTCAGCTGTTCTTCAGAGGTGCTATATTGCACCTTAGTCAAAGAACCGGTGAAGAACCTCTGAAGAACAGCTGAAGAACCACTGAAGCACCAAAATTGGTGCTATATAGCACTAAAAAAGGTTCCCCTATGATTACGAGCCAAGAACCATTTTTGGTGCCATATAGAACCTTTTTTTTTTTTAGAGTGTACCCTTTATTTAAAAGTGTCTATGTTACACTGTAATTATACATATAAGTACTGAGTGATATTAATTAACTACATGTAGCCTACTTACTATAGGGTTAGCATGTAATTATGCATAATTTATAGTTATTACTATAGTAAGTGCGTGCAACATGTAACAATGACACTAAAATAAAGTGTTACCAAATAAAGTGTAACCAATAATAATACAAATGTGTTTTGGTAACCTTTCAAAATATATTTGTTTGACCCTATGATAGCATCAATTGCTTTTTATTATCATCATAATAGTTTGCAATAGTTCACTTTAAATGACTCATTTGCATTTGTTCCTTGAGTGTGAAAAACACATAAATAATTTGTACTAATCTGCATCTTCATGTGTGCTTGGCAGGAGCAGAAAATGGCAACCAAATACCTGATGCTTATTGCCTTGGGGACTGCAGTGATTGGCAGTGTGCACTGTTGCCCTGAGCAGTGTACCTGCTCTGATAAATATAACCTCCAATTTGTAGATTGTGCCTACAGAGACCTCCAGGAAGTACCCGTGGGCTTGCCGTCCAACGTGACCACCCTGGGTCTTTCAGCTAACAAGATTAAAGTGCTGAAATCCAAAACCTTTATAAATGTGATCCAGACGACCTCTCTTTGGTTGGCTCACAATGAAATCGTCACTATCGAGAGGGGCACCCTGGCTCCGATGACTCAGCTGAAAAATTTGGATATTAGCAACAACAAAATTGTGCATTTTCCATGGGAAGACTTGACCAATCTCACTGCCCTGCAGATGTTCAAGATGAACAATAACGAGATGGTCAGCATCCCCAAGAACGCTTTTTCCAACCTGAAGGACCTGCGTTCGGTCCGTATCAACAATAACAAGTTTACCACCATCGTGCAGGGAACGTTTGATGCTTTGACTGGCCTGTCCCACCTCCAAATCTTCCACAACCCCTTCATCTGCTCCTGCAACCTTGAGTGGTTTAGGGACTGGATCATGAAATCCTCAATCTCAATCCCTGACCAAAACAACATTGTCTGCGATGCTCCTTCCCACCTCAAAGGTACACAGGTCATTAGCATGCCCAAACTGGATTGCAAGGCCCCGTCCGTGTCCATCACATATCAGCCAAACATCGAAAAAACCGAACTCTATGAGGGATATATGGTCATGCTATTCTGCGAAACAAAAGGAACCCCTAAACCTGACGTCACATGGGAGATATACGCTGGAAACCAACTGATTACGTTCCCTTTGCCTGCCGTTGTCGAAAAAATCGAGGTTCCGATTAATGGGCCGCCTACAAACACAAGGTTCCTTGTGTTTCAAAATGGCACCTTGACCATCCCTCACATGAGCAAGAAAGAAGATGGCAACTACACCTGCTCTGCTGTCAACGACATGGGAAAAGCCGAGAGCTCGGTGAGACTTGTGGTCGCAGGCACCAAAAAGCATGCCATCAATTCGATGATCGACACAAAAGCACCCAGCCATTTACCAGAAGACAAACTTGGTTCAAAAGGCTCCAAAAACAGCGTTATTAGCATGTGGTCCAAATCTGAGGAGAAGCCAAAGAGCCTTCCAACCGGAACATCTCTCATAACGGTGGATAAAGAGCAAGTGGAGGATAGTTTGCCGTTTGTTGGCAAATGCGGAATAAATGACGGTACGCAGTACATCTCCAACCATGCTTTCAACCTCAGCTTGGATGAGCTCAAACAATACACGTTTGATTTCGGGGTGATCGCTCTGGAAGTTTCAGAGACTGAGGCCAAGGTTCAGCTGAACCCTTTCCAGATGGCCAAAGCCCAGTCAAACATTCACCTCAGTCAACAAGAAGACCTCCAAACTGTGAATAAGGAGCCTTTTAGTCTTTTCCAGACATCCACCAAAAAGTCCCCCCTGGACATGTTGTATCTTTGCGTCAGTACTGGCAATGGACACTCGGTGGTGCAGTGGTCCAAGATAGAGGAGGGCATCAACGCCTACCGCTTCCAGGGCCTCAAGCCAGGCACTAACTACACCCTGTGTCTCACCTATGGAGGCCAGGACTGTCAAGTCCAAGTGGTCTTCACAACTCGGAAGAAAATCCCATCTTTGCTGATTATAGTGGTCGTTAGCATTTTTTTGCTAGCCTTGGCAACCGTGCCCCTGCTGGGAGCCACCTGCTGCCATCTGCTCTACAAGTATCAAGGCAAGACCTACAAGTTGATTATGAAGACCCAAAACCCCGATCAGATGGAAAAGCACATAGCGACGGATTTCGACCCCAGGGCGTCTTTTGTGGGATCTGAGAAGAACTTTAACCCGAGCGAGCTGGGAGAGGGTGAAGGCGAGGTTGATGGCGAGGACGGAGAAGGTGAGGACGTCGAGGGCAGCGTGGTGACTGAGTCCATTCCCGAGTCACAATCCAAAACGCAGGAGGAGTTTGAAGTCGGATCCGAGTACAGCGATCGGTTGCCGCTCGGGGCTGAAGCTGTAAACATATCCGCGGAGATCAACGGTAATTACAAAGAACCCCGTTGAGATGTTTGCTCTTCGTTTGCTCTGAAACACAATACAAACCAGGTGAATATGGACTGTCATCTCACGTAAAGCCGCGGTCACACTAGACTTCAGACACTTATAAACATGAAATTTAACATTTAACAAATAGTAATTCACTCAAAATGTAAAAAATATACAAGCTAATCGACTTTACTGCAAAAACATCGCTATTTTAATTCAGCCAAGAAGTCACGCCGTGACGTATCGAACTTCTACTGGTCACATGTTTTCACGTGATGCGAATTCGCAGCTCAGCGTTAACCAAACTTGAACTTTGGAACGCAGCAAAACTCGAAATGCGAATGGAAGTCAATGGAACGAAAAGTGTAGCGTGACCGCGGCTTAATACAGACACGCGCGCTCATTTTTACCTCAGTAAGTTAGCAGTAAGTGCATACGATGAGTGTTCATTATTACAAATAGGGTTTTGAGATTTATCGAGTGGACTGGACTTTAATAGACAAATCTATCTTCAAAAAAAAAAACCTCATAATATCTACAATTCACTTTCCGTGAGTCTCGTCACCGTCATTGTCTCAAGTAGCATCCATTTTAAGTCGTAGTGGACAAACATCGAGCGCTTCTGAGGGAAATGTCACCCTGTTACTCTTTTCACAGCATGTGTGTGTCTGGAAAACGAACCAGGTCACCTTGGAAGAAAAAAACAAAACAAGTTTGTTAAGTGTAATGTGGGATCCCAAAATGTGTGATTTTTAATATCGGGTGCTTTAGAAATATCTCTCGCCTTTACGAATTGACTGAACGTGTCCTTTCGCCTTTATCCGTGGCATGTCACACAAAAGTATTTTCAAGTGTGTTTTATTAGGGTACTATAGACTGTAGATATTCAATGTCGATTTGTGATGTAAGCCAAGTAATCTGAGAAAATGTTCTCTCTTTTTTTATAAATATAAATGGTCCGTTTTTACCACCAGTCAATACGACATCGAGTGTCCAGTGCATTGACGCATAGTGGCTTGTTTCGTGTCCAGCTGTCCAATGATGTTGTAAAAATACTCAAACCTTTTAAAGATTTTGATATGATTTTATGTACGTGACCTTAATAAAATATTGAACGAACGAATGTATGGGGAATTATTTGCACACACAGAAAAGATAAATGTGGACAAGCTTTTCAGCGCAAATCACACACCTTACTTTGTAAAATCATACATCATTTGAAGTCTGTTCTTTGGACATTGAACGTTGGCAAGAAAATGTCCTGCGAAAGGCCGTCCAGGAGAACAGGTAAAACTCACACATATTTTTTTGCTTTTGTTTTAATTGTCATAAAAGTAGCCTACTAGGTGTGATTCATCTTTTGATTTTCTGAAACGAATATTTGAAAATAAAAATATAGAGAGCCTGAGTAGGTTATAACATATAAGCTAGGACATTTATAAATATTTATTAAATAACACGAAATCATGTTATCCCATTTTAGTAGCATATCTACTTATTTTGTGTCATGGCTATTGTATCACTTGCTTGAGAAAACTGATGGGCAGAACAAAGGAATAATGTGTTTTCGTAGTAGTTACGCGCACACCTCTGCATATTTATGTTAAATGTTATACGTTTGAATAACGAACGAAATCTTCTTACAGTTTTATACATTTAAAATCGCTGCACGGAAAATAAATAAAGCATAGGACTAACAATATTTCGTTAAAGTATTATAATTCGAAAGGTTTTCTTTTTTTATCTTTTCAACAATATGAAATCATGCGTTTGATTTTACGCGCCGCAGGAGAGGGCACCAATTCCCTTAATTCAACACACAGGGAACAGTCTTAGTTTTAATATTTATTTCATTTCAATCACAAATATGCCATAGGTAGCAGAACAAGACATAATAGGGGGTACTATGGAACTATCAAAATTAATGTAACAGTGAGACAGATTGTGTTTATATTTTGTCAGAGATGAAAAACAATTGCAATACAATTACAGTAAATGTTGTCTCAATAAGAGCATAGATCAACCCATAATGGACATTATTGGTTTCATCTGTTTGTTTACTATAAGAACATTCTCACCACTGGTAAAAGTCACACCAATGAGTGCAAAAATGAGAGGAAATGAATAATTCATCAATTTGCAAAAGAGCAGAACCTGTACATTCATAAATAGTCACACATACTAACCTCGCATCAAACGGTTAGATGGGAGTTCAGTGCCAAACTATATTTCCTGATACGCTAAGATGAAGATGGAAAGACAGTCTCACTCAGACATGCAACAAAAGACACAATCCATCCATCCATCCACACACACACACGCAAAGGATCCGTTAAC